>NC_034596.1:81003300-81022151 GCF_900095145.1 Mus pahari | reverse complement strand
AAGAAGAAGAAGAAAAGAAACAGTGAGAAGGGGCTGGAAAGATGAGCCAGGGGTTAACAGCACTTGTTAAGGATGTGGGTTCTATTCCTAGCACCCACATGACAGACAGTTCAGGCCATTTCTAATTTCAAGAGGACCCGATGCCCTCCTCTGGCCTCTGTATGTACTGCACACATTTAGTGTACCTACATATATGCAGGCAAACACTTCTACACATAAAATAAACAGTGAGTGGTCTGCTTTTTGTGTGAGTAAAACAAAGACAAATGAAAGCATTAACTTACAATGAAACTGAGGTCTTTTCCTGGAAAAGGTTTAAAGGGGAAAGGAATTTACACAAAATAACCTCTATTTCACAATGCAGTGAACTTTATAACTCGAACTTTCAATCTCCTAGCATTCATTTGAAGTTCCCAACAGAAATGACAGGGTATAAAAGTCTAAAGAAGGAAACTAATTATTTTTGCCTCTACGTCTGTCTCTTTAGTAAAGATTATGGTTTTCCTTCTAGTCTCAAAGTAAAGCAACCTGGTGATCTCATCCCAAACTGATTACCTTCAGTTAAGTCTACACAAAGCACACGTGATTAGCAGAAGCTGCAGGTGCGGAGGAGCTGCAGACGGATGCTGGATGTAATGACACAGCTGAGCGCACTCTGAGGGCTGAAAGGCAAATGAATGCCAAGATAAACAGTGACTATTTCGGCACACTGAAGAATCTACAGAGAACTGTGTGCCTTGTATATCTGGAGCAAACAGCTCAAGATAATGCCATGAATATACTGTCGAGAAGGACTTCACATCCACCTAGGCAAACCCACCAAAGATGTGAAAATGTTTCTTTTCCTTTTTTGGATCAATGTGGACCAAGTACTTAAAAAGCTATTTTCCTAACAGTAAGGAAGAGCATCCACTGACCATATAAATGTGTGTCTGTACACACATGTACATGCTACTTCCTGCTGGAAGCAACACAACTGTCACTAAATTAGTAGCTTCTGACGTCTAATGCAACAGGTAGCCAGAATACTTGTTTATCTGTAGCAAACTGTAATGAATGCTAGTATTGCTCTCACTCTGTGAGCATATGAACCATAAAGATAAAAACACTATGCAAAATTTTACTCAAGAGTGGAGGCTACTAATATTGCAGGTGAAACATCTTTAGAATATGATACAAAATATATTGGTATGGCACACTTGAGAAATAGTGTCATAAATAACCTTCTCTTCCAGAAAACCAAGCAGGACCAAGGCCACAAATTGAGGTACAGATGAGTGAAGGAAGGATAAGGAGGAAGCTCTGCACATGAGAGGGGAAGCTCAGAAGCCTCTAAGTATAAACCCACAGTCCCCAGCACCCTAGGCCCCAGAAGTCCAAGGATTTTACCTTCCCTCTGTTCCAGATAATATGGAAAGGAGGCTTTTTAAAAAAATTTATATTGGTCTTCTTTCTATGTATACTTCCAAGTTCAGAAGCTCATATCTAGAAATGCTTCAGAAAATGCCTTCCCTATGACAGTCCAATTAGAGCAAATAGTCCATGTGAGATGTTGGTCCAGGCCTTCATTCAACAACTGGGAAATGTTTTATTTTCCTCCTTCTTGAGCTTTCAAGGGACAAGAGGCCAGGACTATGGAGTTTCAGTTGCCCCTAGTGTTCTCAGGGCTCCAACTCATAAATCTTAGTTAAGAATATGACAGAACTTATAAGAGCTGTCATTGCCACCTAGAGGTGAAGGGAAGACATGGCTAAGCCAGCTAGAAGCTTGACTCCAAAACAAATTAGAAGTAGAAAACTCAGCCGTCACAGTTCAGTATGGCCTGTCAAAGCCGCTCTCCATAATCAAGGACTGGAGAGACTCTGGGAGGACAGGGAGTTTTCTTCGTCACATAAACACAAATGGCCAGCCTTATTTTATTCATGTAGTCTCCATTTTCAAAATGAATTTTCTAAAATCAGAAACATGCAGACTGTGACTTTCAGCTTATTATTTCTGCGCACAGATGAAAAGAACCCTTTTAGACTGCTGTAAACTATCCTATCAAAGCCATGAACAGGAGAACTGCAGAGCAAACTAGCTGATTAAAAAAAAAGTAAATGAAAGGCACACAAGAAAGTTACATACTTTTTTTAAATAGCTTAGTGGATTTATGGAAACTGTTACCTGTAATTCTTTGTGGGTATGGGAGACAAAATTTCAAGTTATTAATTTAATTCTGTTGCCAGGCAGTACCTTAAAACCTACTAAGCATCACACACACACACACACACACACACACACAACTTATATTCATAACTACAGCAAAGTATATGACTGTATATCTATATATTAAGGGGTGAAAGCCATGAATATCCCATGAATAGGGGGAAACATGACCATTCAATGAGCTCCAATCCCTACCCACTACCCCATTAAGAGAACTCAGAAACCACTACCCCCTCAAATATGCAAATCTATTTCTTCCGCTGCAGAAAAGGCTGCAGGTTTTTTGCAGTTGCAAGGATTAACATAAGGACATGGTATATGACAAGTAAATAAATGTGACTTATTTCCCTTCCAGGTCTACTCTGAAAAACATTAAAACCTTTTTTAATATCCTAGGGCCCTCATAACAACTCTTAGTGCATGAAACTACCCTGTGGCCTCTACACCTGAGGAAGCATGTGTCTCCACCTTATGCAGACCTGCAGGTGAAGCTGTAGAGCACCAAGGCTGCTTTCTGTCATTTGAACCCACCTAGGTACACTCTATTTCCCCAAGCTGAACCTAACAGAAAGCAGCAGCCTGGTCTCAGAAACCTTTTTAACAGATCCACTCTTCCATACGCAGCCAGTCCCTCCACCTGAGAAAGTTGCTTACCTAGCCAGGCCTTCCTCATAGAGATAGATGACAAGGGGGTCGTAGGAAGTCACCAGCACATAGAGGCGCACGTCAAACTTGAAATCTAGGAAGAAAGATGGACATCACAAGAAAAGCTAACTGCATCTGTTTTCTGTTACAAAGAACGGGACAACACAACCAGGAGCTATGAAGAATGAACAATCCTTACCACATAAAACACACAATGCACACATCTTGTATTTTGATCATACACTGGTATGCAGTATAGTCACAAAATACATACAGTATGATGTCGTAACATGGACCAAACACGGCTCCAAGGATGGAGTCATGTGACGATTTCTGAGTGCTTGTGAGAAAATGCCAAGAAACCAAGAGTCTTGTGACCTTAGTTTCTTCCAAAATCATGGAAATGTTCTTATATCATGCTTTGTGCCCCTTCCAGGTATAGCAAATTGGAGTGAATTTACTTCAAATTATTCATTACAACTACTTATCATTAGTTGTTTATATGCCTCTAAGGAAAACCACATTTTTGCCACATGCAATTTGCCTTTGTGCCTCTAACACTTTACTGATGTGATTCATCTTAACCCTTAAGAGTATAAATTGTCTGATGCTCTGAATAAAGTTGGCTACTGCACGCAACTTTAGTAATCCTCACTCATTGGCTCCATTCTCCCAAGTCCTGCCACCAAATAGAGCAATAAACAGTATAGTTTTCAGATGTTTCAGTTATTTGTTTCAGATAATATTGTAACAGTTTTTAGAGTATGTACGTGCATGTACATATGTATGTATTTCTTTGTGTACCTGTATGAGCAATATCTCTCTCCTGTTATGAACTAATTTCAGTTTCAAAAGGTAAAGAACTATCCTCATGTCTGGAATAATGGGTACCAAAATGTCAGACCAGCTTTAAAAGATTTACTATAGAAGACTATGAAAAGGTTACAAAGTTGAGCGAGATCCAGCCCAATCTAGTGAAGAGTCGATCACAACTCACCATCTATGAGTAGGGGATTGTTAATGTAACGGGAGACCAAGATGTTCTCTTCCAGGGAGATCTGGTTTGGCTGTTGAGTAAACAGAAAGGAATGAAAAGGGAGAAATCCTAAAATGTATAGTTGGTGGGTGGGGAAAGTTCTTTACCTTAGAAAAAAAAAAAAGATACTATGGAAAAAATCAATAATATTCAACTGGCCAGAGAGCATACCACTGTGGGTACCCAATTACAATGGGGAAAAATAAATTTGCATAGCACCTCTCATAATAAATGCAGTTAAATAGCTTTAAAGATTTATATGCAGCCGGGCGTGGTGGCACACGCCTTTAATCCCAGCACTTGGCAGAGGCAGGCGGATTTCTGAGTTCGAGGCCATCCTGGTCTACAAAGTGAGTTCCAGGACAGCCAAGGCAATACAGAGAAACCGTGTCTTGAAAAACCAAAAAAAAAAAAGATTTATATGCAAGGTATAAAATAGTTATTTGCCAAGAAAACAAGAGCTACTTAAAAATACGAAGTTGTTTCTTTTAAAATATAAAGACCAATGGAAGTCTTAAAACACTGCACTATTCAACCTCTCATTAAGTTGTTCTGGAAAGTCACAGATGCACAATGCAGTCTAGCATTCCCAGTGAGATGGAGTGGATGCTTGATTCACATAAAGACACTTGCTAAGCAACCATGTGTAAAGACTAAATTAGATTGTTTAATGATCTCACCAATGGGGGAAAGTTGTTTATATAAGAAGCAGTGGGTACTGCCGCACACGTGAGAAGCACCGAGCACACAGTGATGAAGAAAACAGATACATCTGTGCCCTCACAGAACTTCAGAGTCAGCAGCTTCTTCCCCCAAAGGCTTTACTGTTTCGGGTTAGAACAGCAACACGTAGACTCTAAAGGGACACAGAGCAGCAGTTCCACAAACATAAGATGTCAAGCTGCCAAAAGGGCTGCTCTGCAGGGCTCTGAAGGAAAGGCCAGCTCTGGCCAGCAGAAGAGCAGGCACAGAAGCAAGCAGTGAGAGCCTCAGGCATGTATGTGCTGAGGAAAAAGGAGGCCACTGCCACGTGCAAAGTCCAGCAGGAAGGAGGGAGGCAGATTCACAGACCTGGGGCTAAAAACTGTAACTTTGTGGGAGAGAACTAGAAGGGAGGGAGCCCTCTGACCGAGCGATTTGAATTGGCAAGGGAATCAAGACTGAATATGGTGGGAAGCAGGCAATTATTGCAGACTCCACACAGAGAGAGCAGTAAGATAAAGAAACCTCAAACAGAACAACTGCATGTTTGATTAGACAGAAAGATCAGCTTCAAGCCAACCCGGAAGGGCAAAGGGCTCCTAACTGTAAATGGTAACAATAGCAGTTATGAGACTATCATAGCTGCTTGGAAATGACTAGCAACATTTGCAGAAATAATTACAATTTAATAGAGGTGCTGAGCATTTAACATGTGCCAAGAGCTGTTCTAAGCACGTGCCAAGTACTATTTTATCCCCACCCAACCCCAGGGGCAGATACACCACCATCCACATTCTACAGATGAGTGGTGAGGACCTGCCCTGCCACAGAGCTGTGAGCACTATAGCGTACATACTGGTGCAGCACTGGAGCCTGGGCAAGGTCTCAGAGGTTTCACTTTCAAGCACTGTTCATAGAGCTCCCCAAATAATGGCACAAAATAACTGTCTCCCCCATCCCCAAGACCAAAAGTCTGAAACAAGACATTTTCTATACCACTGCTGTCATCTCAAAGTCAGACCACAGCTTTAACAGCATCTCTATGCATCCTATGAACACAATGGCATCAATATTCATTCATCCCTAATGAATTCCATCACTCATCCCACTTCCTGATGCCCTTACACTTCTTGATACATCCAGTAGGTAAGATGGCATGAAATCTCTAGAAAAGCAGTAAAGCTGCAAGCTGTGTTCCAGCCCTGCAGCACCGATGGCTACAGCTGAGCAACAGCTGTAGGCTCCATCTGAGAAACACCTATGGACTACAACAGGACATGACTGGTACCCAGCTGTCCTGTGTGGTAGAGTTTCACTCCACAACATAGCTAGTGTCCACCCCCACTTCTTCTCTTCTACTTCCTAAAAATCTAGCCACTGAATTATACATAACATAAGCTTCTGTTCAAAGACTTTAGTACTTGCTCAGTTGTCTTTACCTCTCATTCCTATCTGCATAAGAAAAATTAATTGCTCACAAACTAAAGGAAAATTTGAAAATGATTCCTTTGCCTGATATTATATTTTAAAGCCCAAGTAGTAAAAGTTTTTGATATCCTTAAGAGTATTTCCTATTCACTAATCCTCAATTAACCAAAGTTAAAAGTATTTCCATTTCAAGGTAGAATTTCCACTCAAAGTAAATGAAGGCTAATGCAGGAATCAGAATTGCTATGGAAACTGGACATAAACTTATTTTCCTAACTAGATCTTAAGATTCAAGCTTGGAGCACTTGCTAAGTTGCTGTAGGGTAGAAAAGTGTTGTGGTTAAGTGTGGATGCCCTGGAACCAGCTGGACCTCAGCTACCATCATGGCTCTATCACTTATTAAAAAAAACAGTACAGAGTCCTTTTGAAAAGTAATATTAGCTAGTTCTATCTGGATTCAGGTGGAAGGTGCAGAGTAAATGCTCATGAAGTATCAGTGGGTGCTGGGAGTAGGAGTGAACACCTTTAGTCCCAGCACTCAAAAGACTGAGGCAGGTGAATTTCTTCAAGTTCTGGCTCTATATGGTGAGTTCTAGGTCAGGCAGGGCTACATAGTGAAATCCTCTCATAAATGTCTCAAAAAGAAATCTCAGTTGTTATTGCTGCTACTGCACACTCAACAGGATCTATGTGGTTCTGACTTCTGCATTCCACAACGCAACATCATTCACTGCCACATGCTACAAGCCAGAGCAATGCACTCCACTACAGGAAAGACACAGAAGAATTAGGAGATACAAAATAGTACAGCTTCTTAAGAGGTTTTCAGTGCACACAGCCAGCACTTCCTAAGTAACTGTCAAACAGTAAGAAACACAGACAACATGAGATAAAAACATGCAAAGAAATAAAAGCAAGAGAATATGAGCTATATTCACAACGAGAGGGATGGAGAATATGACCTAAAAGTCTTTTGAACTTCACAATCTCAGAATATATATTAGATCCATGGATAACGGACGACACAGGGTGACTGAATTAGACCTCAATAGTAAAATCCATACCTTAATCAGAAAACACCAGGTCTTCCCCCACCTCAATTTGAATATCGTTAAGTTGGGAAAGTGTGGCATTTAGTCAGGTTATTGAAGAAGCTGGAGTTAAGAGCTCTCTGTTCCTTTAGCTGCATCTCTAGATAAGAGCACATCGTTAGGAGCCCTGTCAACCAGCCCACAATGCTATCCTCAGGATTGCACAAGAGCCCCACTTTTCTTGCCTTTTTTCTGTTCACTTCATGGTTTAAAAAAAAAAAAATTTAAAAAGTTGCTTTTGTGAACATTTTCCAGTAGGTTCTGACTACTACCAAACAGTTTTACTAATAGGTCTCCTTATGCTTGTGAAAAGATAGGGAATGAAGTTTTCATTTGAACTGCACATCTATATCCAGCCCCCTGCCATAGTCCCTCCCCAACTCCTACAAGTTCTGCACAGACCCTCTGTCTTAGTGTTCTCTCTCTCCCTCCCCCTCAACCCTGAAAGAAAAGCAGGCAGCAGCCTTGGAAAGAGTTACTTCATCCAGTTGGCTAATGGGTCACATATTCCAGGGAAAGGATCCAGGTATGGAAAAGAAGGGATGGTTAGGGAGAGAAAAGAGGATTAACAGTGCAGTTTGTAGGTCTGGGTAAAAGGTGATAAAATTCCAGGTTCTGGGTGAAATGGGAATATGTTCCCATTAGAATCACGTGCTGCCAGTTCCCCTTGTGCATGCTGGCATCTTCCCAGGCTTCTGTCTGGCACCTCCACTAAATACCTAAAAGAATCAGACTCATTCCAAAGCTTCACCAGCGGGGAGGGGAACTGGCAAAGGTGTAGTCAAGTACTTTGATCTATGCAGGGGGTCTCAAGGGATTGAACCCATGGAGATGTGGGAGGGAGAAAGACTCTTACATAAGCTGCCAAACGTACATTCCCTAAAGACGAGTCATTCATTCCCTTTATGAGTCTCAGCGAAGAGTTGGAGAAAGAGGTTCCCAGCTCCATTAAGGGAAGTTTAACTTTTCTATTCTTTATGATGTTAGCTTTAAAAGAACAAATCACTAGGGCAAAAGATCATTCCAAAAGGGGGGGGGGGAAGCCCCACATGTGCTGGGAATAGATCCTATTCTCTTTGACTCATGTCTAAGAAAATAAAAAGCAAACTTGAACCGTAGCTGACTCTCAATAGCAATTCCATTTGGCAGCTAAAACCCAAACCCAAACTAGTGCCGTCCATGCAATTCAAACAACACTGTGCTCCTGGCAAGGAGCTAAAGGCAAGACTGTCAGATGGGAGCCTTATGCCAAGGTCACAGAGACAAGACAAAGCCAAGGCATACCACCATGTTTCATGCCACATGGGACCCAGGGTTAAGGGGCTCCAGGAACAGAACTTGTGACTGGGGCCTGATGCTATAATAGTTGTTCTGCCAGATTCTGAGTCTATCCTTTTCCCAGTAAGAAAGGTCTGGCCATAATTTGTTTACTGTACAGTTTTGGATCCAGACTGAATCTAAGGACTTTCCAAAGTAAAAGACTTTAGAAAGTTCATTTCTGCACAATGTGAAAAAAATAACTGGGGAATTTAAGATGGAGTACTGACCACACACACACACACACACACACACACACACACACACGATGTATCTATCCCAGCATTCCCTTCCAGAGCTCATTGGAAAGACAGGATATTTTTAAAAGAATGAAATAATATCAAAGGAGCCAGAATAGATCAAAAGTCTAAATAAATCTTCAAAGACAGGGAGCAGATAAGATCAGGGTTTACAAAACAAAGACAAAGAGAGCAAAGAGAGCCCCAGCCCCAAATACCAGGTAACAAGGGTTCCTAAGGGGGTCACTGCAAGGGTCCAAGCTGGTAGCCAGCCTGCAAGTGGTCTAGTCTTAGAAAGTAGCAACAGGGACTCCTCAGAGCAATGAACACTGGCAAGTTCTGAGTGTGACTAAAAGAGCCTGACTCGGGGGACATGGGAGAAGAGCAAGCAAAGATATCAGATATCAATCTTGGGCCTCAAATAGGTACACATACATACATACATACATACACACACCACACACACACACTCACACACCCACACAAGACACAAATACATGCATACACCACACACAAATACACACACCACACACACACACACACACAGAAATATAAACAGAGATAAAAAGAAGATATTTTTCCCCAGAGTAAAGGAAAAATAGATTAAATAGAGACCACCAAATGTCTAGAAGGAAGAAAACCAAGGTTAAACTTACATGCTGGTTAAATTTCACAGTCCTAATGCTGTAGTCTATTTCTACTAAGTTTAAACTTTTAATAAACTTATAAAGGAGGAAAAACTAAATCACAGTCACTAAAAAACAGTAATATTATATAACTCTAAAATCTGACAGCAAAAACTAATTACACATAAGAGACGGACTATTGAAGGAAGGGCAGGTAGAAGTAATATGGGTGTTATAACCGGAAAATAGGGAATTACCAAATACAATTAAGAATTTGAGAAAACAAGAAATATAAAATAACCACGTTATGGGAAATCCAATGAGACTTGAGTTGACATTTTATTTACTTTGTATGTGTATTATTATGATTATTAGCTATTATTATTGTGGTTCTGAGACCTGAACCCTGAGTCTGTGCATGGCTTCTTAGCACTCAGCCACGCACCTATGTGTATTAATTTTTAAAACAACATTTAACAGGGATTTCTTTCCAGAGTCACAGCATCAGCAGTTTCTAGGAGGAAGAAGGCTGAGGGAGAGGAACAGAAGGAGGGAAGGGCAGGAGAGAAGGAAGAAACAGCAGTAAAAGCTGTCTTCTACTCAAAGCCTGAAAGGTGACAGCTCAGAGCTGACAACACAACAGACGCCTTCCCCAAAACCCATCCGACAAGTGCCACTTTGGTGCTGGAATAAGTGTGTCCCAGCAAGGGAGGAGGCTGCTGCCAGCAGAGTAACCAACCGAAGGACAGTACACAGCTGTCCTCCACTCGCTGCTGGACTCAGAGCAGAAGAAGGGACACCTGCTCCAATCAGCACCAGGCCGAAGTCCTCATACTTACATTGTTGATCAAGTAGACGCCCCGCCCCCGAGAAGAGGCCACTGGTTTTACTATCCAAGGTCCTCGGTCCTTTGAATATGAATCTGCTCAAAATATTGGGAAATAAAGAGGAAAGAGAAAAACAAAACAACAAAGAAAGGAAGGAGCGTGAGTTTGTCATCTTAAACTGCAACGATCTCTTAGGCACCTAAAGAGCCCCACTTCTCCAGCTGGAGAGCAACAGTTCAAATCACCTGGTTTTAGACTAGCCTTAAAAAAGGGGAAATGAAGCCGGGCGTGGTGGCGCACACCTTTAATCCCAGCACTCAGGAGGCAGAGGCAGGCGGATTTCTGAGTTCGAGGCCAGCCTGGTCTACAGAGTGAGTGCCAGGACAGCCAGGGCTACACAGAGAAACCCTATCTCGAAAAACCAAAAAATAATAATAGTAATAATAATAATAAAAAGTGAACTGAGGCAGGAAGAAGCCAAAGAGGAAAGAGGAGGAGGATGGCGTATCATTCACCCAATCACCTTCCCGTTTCCTCTTTCTTACATAAGGAGGGAAATAAAACGAGGTAAAATCTGAATGTTAGTCTATTACCAAAAAGAACCTTTGGGAACCTGAACGTCATCTTTATTAACTGAAGGATTGCCAGAAGACAGACAATTGAGGTGTTTACTACATCTCCAAATAGAGTTACTTTCTTTGAATAATTCTTCAGAGCTTATAAACCAGGCAGGACTTTAGGGCTGGGAAGCGTCGAGATTTAGTAGAAGGGGGTCTGTGCATTCACCAGCTTCAGATAAGTATCTCTGGGTCATGAAATGAAAAAGCAGAAAACTGACACTGAGACTCCCTGGGGCTCGTGCATGATCTGGGGAGGAGCAGAGGGCTTGGATTTGCTGAGTGCAACCACAGGAGCAAGAGAGCTGTGGCAGTATTCACTCTAGTCAGCCTCTCCCTCACCTGATGACCCCGAAACACTGTTTTGAAGGATAAGGGGAAGGTAAGACCTAAAAGCTAAGGTTTCCTGCTACTGTTCTTTTCTGAAAGGAGAGGGGGTGTAAAGAAAGCCCAGTGAGTGAAAGTGCCCTGCGCCTCTCAAACCGCCTGGCTCTTCCACATCACAATAACATCATCTTACTCAGAACACAAAAGCATAAACTCAATAAAGTTCCCTCAAGGTTATGGTCTCTGGCTTGAGTTATTAAAAGGCCAAGTGCTGCCACCTGTGTGTGCTAATCCCACCTTCACTCTTCCCACAAGAGAACACAAACTTCCCCAACCCTCAGTAAGGTCCCACCCAGGCCGACCTCGGGACCTGAGTGGCCAAGCACTGGCAATAACCCCCAGCACCGCATCTTCCCAGACCACATGCCCACCTCTTCATCCCTCTCCTCTCAGCAGAAGGCAAACGTCTCTTTTATGCCCCGAACAGAAATTTGACTTTATTAGTACTACAAACCCTTCATTCAGGTTTACCTTTAGGGGAGACCAGGGGAGGGACCAAGGTACTGTTGTCCACCTTTCCCCATCTACCCTTGACTTTCCCTGGATGCAACTGAACAGAATCAGCAGTAGAAGAAAAAGCTTCTAGACACTGAATGTTTACAATTGTATCCTCAGCTGGGGAGGTGAGGGGGTGGAGAGAGTGGCGTACGCCTTTAGTCCAGCACTCAGGAGGCAGAGGCAAGTAGACTTCTGAGTTTCAGGCCAGCCTGGCCTACAAGTTTCAAGACACCCAGGGCTACACAGAGAAACCCTGTCTTGGGGGAAAAAAAGAGGATCCAGCTGGGTCCCAGCACCCTTGTTGGGTAGCTCANCCAGGGCTACACAGAGAAACCCTGTCTTGGGGGAAAAAAAGAGGATCCAGCTGGGTCCCAGCACCCTTGTTGGGTAGCTCACAACCTCGTGTAACTCCTACTCGAGGGGATCCTCTTCTGTCCAATTCAGACACACCCACACACACCCACACACCCACACACACACACACACACACACACACACAGACTCTCTCTCTCTCTCAACACACACACACACACACACACACTTTAAAAATCCCACATTGTACATATATATGAAGTTATTCCATGCTGTGCTAAAAAAGGGAGAGATTAATTAAATCTACTCTATCATATCTATATGAGGAGTTGCAGTTTGCAAATAAATTATGAAAAGCCGGGCCATTATCAATATTGGTTTTGTAAAAAGTGCAAGCTCTGTTGTAAGAGCTCATCTCTGCTGCTGGAGCTTGAAAACAGATAATATACAAACACAGGGCAGTGGCCCTGTTCCCATGAAGCCTTATTTATGCTCTGAATTTCATGTCATTTCCACACACCAAAAATTTACAGTCATCTTGACTTCAACCATTAGAAAATGTAAAAAGCAGGCTGGAAAGGTGGCTCTGTGGTTAAAAGCACTGGCTGCTCTTCCAGAGATCCTGAATTCAATTCCCTGCAACCACATGGTGGCTCACAACCATCTGTAATGGGATCTGATGCCTTCTTCTGGCATGCAGGTGTACATGCAGATAGATATACCAAAAATAAATAAATAAATCTAAAAGAAAAAAGACAAAATATAAAAAACACTCTTAGCTCACAGGGATGTCTGCAAACAGGCAGAGGACTCAAAGGCCATATTTCCAGGTACCTGATTAACACGAGAACCTTCAACAAACACACAGTCAATGATAACATTGTTAATTAACTGATGTAGAAGGATCTGTGGAAAAGAAGAAAACATGAAGCAATAGCTAGTGTGCAAGTCTCAGTCCCACACCCATTCAGGCTGTCTGCCAGGAAATGCCAAGAATCTCTTTAGAAAGACATGCAAAAAACTAGTAGCAAGCACCAGTGAGTCCTGAGAAGAGAGCTAAGAGAACCAAGAGTCTTCTCCCCTGATGACTGTCTTATTTAGCTTTACACCATGGAAATACATTACTCTGTCGAAGAATATAATTTAGATCACATTGTATAGTTCCACATGAGAAAATGTTAAGAGAAATGAGGCCACTGAACACAAACTATATCATTCTTTGAAGATCTCCCGCAGCTCTCTGAGGAAGCAACAAGAGAGGGAGTGTGTGCTTTGAATGGAACATGTCCCACACAGGCTCAGTGAGAACACCTGGTCCCCAGCTGGTGGCACTGGTAGGAAAAGTCTTAGTGCCTTAATGAGGTGGAGCCTCCCGAAGGAAGTGGATCACTGGGGGTGGACCTTGAGGCTTTATAGCCCAGCCCCACTTCCTGCTCACTCTTTACGTCCTGTGTATAGATGCAATGTGACCAACCAATCTCCTACTCCTTCCCTACCAGTTTCCCCAACATGCTGGCCTGTATCCCCAGACTTCCGGGCAGAACAAGAATAACCCTTTCTCCCTTAAGTTGCTTTTGCAGAGGATTTTATCGCAGCAGAAGAAAAGCTAAGACAAGAAGTTATTAATATAAAAGAATACGTTTTCTAGGTTCTATGCATTCATTCATTCAAAGCCTGTTAAGTTTCTAATCTGCCCAGTAGTCTCTAGAGGTGGATACACAGCAGTTAAGACAGTCTTCTCCCTCGAAGAGGAGGCTAGCAGACAGACATTTAAAAAGCTCTTACAGACACTGAGAGTTATGAAGTAGGGGAGTGTATAAAATGTCTAAGAAGACAACCAAAGCTGTCTGGAGACAGCACCTTCCACAGATGTTGCTGAAAACTCTCACTTTCAGAAAAAGGCATGTGTACCTAGATGTGGATGAGCCTAGCTGCTTCCTTCCCCACAGGAAGCCTCATGCAGTCAGCAGTGAGCCTTCTTCCCTCCCTCTTTCCAGGGGAGCGGCTCCTCTTGGGCATGAGCCACTGCCTCTTTGGAGCCCTGTGCTCTCTCCCATCCCTCCTCCCTCCCAGCTATGTCTGTGTGCTGGAGCCCTGTGCTCTCTCCCATCCCTCCCTCCTCCCACTTATGTCTGTGTGCTGGAGCCCTGTGCTCTCTCCCATCCCTCCTTCCTCCCACCTGTGGGGCCTGCTTCTCTTGGCTTCTTGGAGCTCTTTGTCATCACTTTCATCTGGAACCTCCAGAATCTGCATCTTTGACCAAACTCAGAGTTGCTTTTACAACTGTCTGCAAAACATCACTGTATGCTTTTCCCACAGCACCTCAAATGTACACCGTGTCCAAACTGAACGCTCCTCTCCCCTGTAATAGCTCCTCTTGTATTTTACTGGTTGTATTCTTGCTTAGACTCGTAAGTCCTGGTGGGACAGTGGTGGGTCACACCTGTAATCCTAACTCCCAAGGAGGCAGAGGCAAGAACACTAGAGCCTGGGACTTTGAGGTCAGCCTGGGCCACCCCCACTATTACAATGATCCTCATAGCCTCTCTAACTTGAATCTTTGGAGGCCTGTCTGGACCTTTTGGCTGACACTCCTCACATCTATACTCCATACATCCTGTGTTTTCTTCCACCCTACCTACTCACACTTGTCCGTTCTCATGATCATGGTTGCCATTCACACTTGGCCACATGCCCTGTACTCTTGACTCTTCCTCTATCACACCTACTGAATCAGGCTCTGGCCTGAGGGAAGGGCTGGAAACAACCCAGTTGTTCACCCAGGCCTGGGAAGTTAAGTTCGACGAGGCCAAAGAAGTAAGAATCCATTTTAGAACAAGATGTCAGCCATGTCTTCCTGTTACTTATAACTTTAATTTTTTCAAAATTAAATCCTATTTTTAATGATGGTTCTTAAATGCTTTAACCTCCCTTCTAGCCTACCATTCACCAGAGGTAGTGGGAAAGAAAGGATACGGGGGAAGTGGACCTATTTAGAAATGGTTCTTTGAAATGATTCCCATCTGTGTTGTCTGGAAATTAGCAGCACAGTTTACAGGGCAGCAGGGGCAGCTCGAACCACGGACAAGTTCGGTAAAGATAGCAAACACGAATCAGCAGCATTAGCAGCAGTGACACTACCTAGCAGAGACAGCCAGGCCTGGCTTGAGTCAGCAGGAGGGACCAGGAGGGGCGCTGTGCCTCTCAGGAATCCTCAAGACAGACAAGCATTTCACAGCTAGCTCTGTAAGCAAGCCTAGCTCAGCCTCTGTCACTGTCTGAGTCTTTTTTCTACGCCCTCCAAACATCATGTGTCCTCCACGTGCCTTGCCTCAGTACATGAGTGTCTCAGCTGACTTCACTCTGCCAATCAGCCCTAGTCAGGGGAAGCAGCAAGAAACAGCAGCCCATCACCAGAAGTTTTTTGGTGTTTCTCTCTATGGAGTCCCAACAAATAGAGCTCAACTACACAATGTAAGGTGGACCAATACATGGGTGTCATTAGCAATGAATCACATGCCCTTTCACGAGCTTGCTGTAGCAGAACATCCTCTCTCCTCTGTCTAGTATGTTGAAATGTTTCTTCAGAAGGCTGCCTTAGCCTTTCACCTGTGTCCGCTTCAATGAAACGTATCTGGATTCACATGTTTGCCCCAGCAAAACACCATCCAACATAGCTGACTTTCCAAAGAACCCTTAAGTTTCCACTTCAGTTACTTACCAGCAGTTAAACTAACATTCAGACTCTAATGGATGCCCGTGTGTATTTTTATTAGACACCTATGTATATTTTTTATTAGTATGAACTTAAAAGGAAAAAAAAGACTGTGACTGATATTACCAAACTCTTAACATCAAAAGTAGCATCCTTTAGTCACAGCACTTGGGAGGCAGAGGCCAGCCTGACCTACAAAGCCAGTCCTATCTAGGCCAGCTGGAAATACATAGTGAAACCCTGTCTTAAAAGGTAAACAAGCAAGGACAAGTTTTAAAAAGACATGATTCTTGTTCCCCAAAGAACAAAAGTCCAAAAGTCAAGGCAGCAAGAGTATAAAAGTGGGAAGTGGGAAAAAGATGCCAACAAGGAAACACGCAGTTCACAGACACATGGACAACATACACTGACTCTCAACAACGGCGAGATAACTGGGCAAAAATGCCCAAGATGGCATGTGCCTGGATGACACCACTGTGTTCTTACATAAATGATTACTGTCATCCTATCAAAAGTAAACACAGAGCATCCAAATACAAACAATTTAAATTTTATGTCTGTAACTGTTCTTAGTAGTAGAGCACAATTTCTCAAAGACATGGCAAGCCCCAGTTAGCTGTAAGATCAGCAATCTCTAAGTAACTATGCCTCAAGTTCAGATGCTGGAGCACTCTCAGTGAAGCACTTACTACAGAATTCCGCATACTCAGCTGGCAGGAGAAAGGTCTGAGGGAGGATGTGGAATGCCTTGAATCCATGAGTGTGCTGCATCCGAATGATGTTTTTGTACAGTCGGTCCTTGCGGGTTAGTTCATAAGACCTGAAAAGCAAGAAAGTTGTGTTATTTCAGTGAGCTACACCTACAAAGTTGTTCTGTTACCACACTGTGAGGCCCTCATGGCCAGAGTTCTGAAGCAGTTACTGAAGACAGCAGATTACCCCAAACCTGTCATGTTGCTACTCTAATATTCCTTACTAGACACATATTATAGACTCCTTATTAAACATCTTCATCAAATGGACATTTTTTGGTCAGATTTATTCATAAAGATACCACTTATATCTAAACTCCCCCTTTTTTCATGTGTGATGCTGATGTGTTAATTAGGTAATAACCACCACAATCAAAATACAGGACAATAATAACATCCTGAAGTAGCCTCAGTCCCTTCGGTCAGTTCTTTCCATCACTCCAGACACTAACACCTGCTTACTTTTCCTTCCAAACAGTCAGATAAGCAGGATCATGCACTGGGTATCCTTTACACTGAGCATGACACATCTCAGCTTTATCTCCAATGGCTGTATCCATCAGTATTTTACTCTTTCATGTGCTCTATTACAGGTTGTGGTGTGGATATACCACAGTTTGTTTGTTTATTCACCAGCTGAAGAACATCTAGATTATTTCCAGTTTAGGGGACACTATGAATAAGGCTGCTCGAAAGTACTTACACATAGATTTGTATATAAACATCGAGTTTTATGCAAACATTTCCATTTCCAAGTTGCTGGCCTGCTATGTAGTTTACCTAGTTGCATTAATTATCTATTGCTAAATTATCAACAACCCCCAAAATGGCAGCTTAAAATAGTAGTTTGCATCTATGATGTTACATAGTTGCTGTGGCCAGCTGTGTGGGATGAAAGAACTGGGTAGTTCTGCCTCAGCCAGCTGATGAGGCTCTAGTCCAGATGTGTGCCTACACTGCCATCATCAGGCCTGATCAGGATAGAGCATGCACCTCACAGGCCGCTCACAGGTATGGAGCCTACCAAGGAGGCTGCAGTTCCACAAGGCTGCAGACTTTCATGTCATGCTGCTGGCTTCTACACCCACTGATCCAAGGAAGAGGTTGTAATGTCTATAATGACCAAGTCTCCAAAATGACACTTGTGTCACATCCCATTTGTTAGAAGCAAATTACTAAGTCTGGTTGACAATCAAGAACAGATTTAGCTCAATCTTTGAAGGCACTGTCAAAGAATTTACAGACACATTTCACAATCACCACAGACTTATATGCTTAACTTTACAAGAACTGCCAGTGGTTATTCTGAGAATACTGGAAAAACAGGCTCAGTTTCTGCCACCATATTCTGAGATGTACAGGAAATACCAAAGCCTTTTCCAAGTCTCCACTCAGCCCCACATAACTACTCAACATTTTTGATACCAGCTGGGGGTCAGGGATTGCTTTCCCACCACCAGCACAAAATGCCAGTGCAGATACTACTGGGTGTCCTCTAAGTCACTGTCTACCTGGCTGTGGTATCAGATCCTTTAGGATGAAGGCTCAGTCCCCAAGGCTGACCCTAGTTCCAAGCAGCAGACTGTTGTAGCTGTGCGTCTGACCAGCTAACCCAGGACCTTTTCTCTGGGTCTGATGTTTTACTTGAGTGGGTCACAGAACACACTTACTGGTTGACTATAAAGGACATTACAAAGAACACAGATAAGGAGACATGCTCGGGATGAAGGGGTACAGAACTGCCTGCCCTCTTTCCATCAGTGTACCTCCACATGGTCAGCCATCTAGTTCTCCTACCCTAGTCAGTCCTTTGGGGTTGTAATGAAAGCATCACTAAGTAGGTATAACTGATTAAGTCTCTGGTGACTGGTGATCATGTTAAAACTTCAGCCTTGCCCTGCTTCTTAAAGGTTGAGTGGCAGACTGAAACTCCAACCCTCTTACTAGGACTAAAGACTTTGCTAAGACCTGTGACCATCCTGAAACCACTAGGCCCTGCCAGTCACCACGCAAAACATTAGCATATGAAAGACACACTGGTTATGTCACAGATTCTAGAAACAAAAATCAAGCGACTGGGACCGAGACCAATAGATACCTGGCAGTTTACAGGTATCCGAGGTGACTGACTGTCCCATCTGCCCTTCTCCTAGCAATGTGCTAGCATGCTAGTCACCATGCATCTGGCTTTCAGAAGAACTTGCTGTAAGTTAACTTTTAAAGCCTCTTTAATAGGTATATTCAGTACCTTATGGTTTTATTTTTGTATTCCACTAATGCCCAATGATGTTGACTATCTTTAACTGACCACACATATATTTTCCTTGACACATCTATTTAAAGTTTTCCATATTTTGCTAAATTTGATTTGCTAAATACATACATACATACATATATTTATGTATATACACCCATATATATATATATATATATATATATATATATATATA
>NC_034596.1:80991176-81003240 GCF_900095145.1 Mus pahari | reverse complement strand
GGGGGACTAAATTTTTAGTATTAGTAGTACTCACCACATCTTTTTTCCATTTTTAAACTACGGAGTTACCAGAGACGTGGTATACTTTGGATACAAACTCTTAATCAGATACATGTTTATAAATACTT
Source organism: Mus pahari (assembly GCF_900095145.1). Classification (NCBI taxonomy): domain Eukaryota; kingdom Metazoa; phylum Chordata; class Mammalia; order Rodentia; family Muridae; genus Mus; species Mus pahari. The sequence continues at coordinate 81,003,112 of NC_034596.1, read as the reverse complement.
CTCCAGTCTATGATTTGTTTTCTCACTTTCTTAAAAGTCTTTCCACCCTGGAAAAGTCCCCTGTGGTTTTATCCTTTTATGCACCAAACTTTGTTCCATCTAAGAAACCGCTGTCTAAGCAAATTCCACCAAAGTCTCCTTTGTACAGGTTTGTGTTTAGAATTTACATCTATCATCTTTATTCCAAATGTATTTTTTTTAAGATTTATTTTATTTATATAAGTACACTATAGCTGTCTTCAGCCACACCAGAAGATTCCATTACAGATAGTTGTGAGCCACCATGTGGTCTCTGGGACTTGAACTCAGGACCTCTGGAAAAGCAGCCAGTGCTCGTAACTGCTGAGTCATCTCTTCAGCCCCTCCCCTCCTTCCCCCCTCTGCAAATGGATTTTTAAAACCTGACTTAAAAGTATAAAATCTATGCAAAAACAGCTTTAAATATAAATAAAAATCATGTTTTAAACCTGACTTTTATAAATATGCTCAAATTTTCAGACTGAAAGAATTAAAATTGTAAGGCTCCACCTCACAAAGCTACACCATGAGACCCTGTCCCAAAATAAAGACACTAAATGATATGTCATTAAAATTAATGGCCTATGAGTTGACAGCCAGACTATGCTATCCTTCAAGTTTGTTTAAAACAAATGGGAACCATCATCATGTAAGAAGGAAGTGTTAGCTAGAGTCTGATATCAATTTGTTTGTTGTATCTTTGGAATCCTAATTTAGTTAGTTAGTTTGTTTGAGACAGGGTCTCATATAGTCTAAGCAGGTATTGACTTGTTCTGTGGCCAGGGCTGGCATAAACCTCTCATCCTCCTGCTGCTATGTCCCAAGTGTAAGGACTATAAGCATGTGTCATGTAATCCTCCTGCTTGTGTGTCCCAAGTGTGTCATGTAATCCTCCTGCTGCTATGTCCCAAGTGTAAGGACTATAAGCATGTGTCATGTAATCCTCCTGCTTGTGTGTACCAAGTGTAAGGACTATAAACATGTGCCATCACACTCCAACTGGAACCCTGAAACACTTTATGCCCAAGGAAAATGTACCATATTAAGACATGAGTTGAATCATTCTTTAATAGAAATGAAAACACAACAGTGAGAGGAAAGGTGAGAGGGAGATAACCCACACAGGATGCTGTGAACAGCCTCAATTTTAGGAAAGAGAAGTAGAAACTATCTCTTTAAAAACTTCCACATCTCTATATAGCCCTTGAAGAGTCTATACCTCGCAGGCATACGAACACTGCAGTCTCAAGTGTGGGCTATGGCACTTCCAAAGTTTCTTCTTCTTCTATTTTCCCCCTAAGAACACTAAATCTCTCCACTGGCTTTACATTCCAATGACAGCTACCTTTAACCCTACAAAGCACCCAGAGGAACATTACCTGGGGAAGTGATTAACCTTTTGTGCTTCAGAGAGGGTTCGAAGTAAGAACGGCTTTAGGTGGGATCCTGTCCACATCAAATTATAGTCAGTGCTGCTCGGGTGAACCTAGACACAAAAGACACATGGAAAACAAACAAACAAAATCAGCAGCAGTCTATCTCCAGAGAAGCAAGGGCAGAGAGTCAGTGGTTTCTCATCTACATAGGCCTCTCACATGGCCCAGTTACTACACAAGCCTATTACTGCAGCAGAGTACTACTACAGCAAACAAGATAATAAGGGTTAAAGAAGGGAAAGCGAGGGAGAGCTCAAACCCAAACAAGAAAACAAATTAACTCTGTACAAGTCAATAATCTCTAGCACGCTTACATATCAAAGCATGCTCAAAACTGAACCCCACACTCCATTTTCTCAGACCTTCCTTATGTCTTTGTAGATCATAACTAAAGCCAAACCCAGAGATGGCCCAGAGGTTAGGAGTATGTACTGTTCTTGCAAAGAACACTTGCTAGCACCTCTACTGGGTGGCTCAATAACCACCTACAACCCCAGCTGCAGGAGATGTTGATGCCTCTGGCCTCTGTGGGCACCTACAGTCCCATGCACGAGCCCACACACAAACAGGTAACTAAAAATTACAACAGCAAATATAAGAAAAAATTTAAGCCTTGGGTTTTCTTTATTCATTCATTCATTAGAATCCATTTGTCCATTCATTATTAATTATGTACTCTGTCCATACAATACTCTAGGACAATGGCAAATGCTGGAGATAGAAAAGCACCAAGCAGGACATAACCACTATGAGGTCCCCGAGTGTCCCCTATTGATACCAACCTAGAATAAGCAACTAGCAAGCAGGCTTTCAGCAGTAGGGTCAGGAGTAGTATAGACTACGGGGCATCTGTGCCTGTCCTTACCAATGACAACATTTCAGTTCCCAGTTTCCACAGGGGAATGACTTGGTTCTGGATATTAAAGTACCTGCCAGTCACCCACCCTCTTCTCTATGAGACTTATGTCCTAACCTGGCCCAACAATCCTATCACCAAAAAGCCCAAGGATAATGAATGGAGTCCAATAACTTCCACAGCGGTGTATTGAGACAACCCTAGAGGTCCCTGACCTTTGGTCCCAAAGGCTGATGTCACCTTTCTCCTTCGAAAGCAGCCTCTGCTTCTATGAGCCACTGTTTCCACAGCATTCTACAACTCTGCCTTGGTTTCAGTTAGAGACTGGTTCTGATTTAACAGAAAACTCTGTCATGGCAACTCTGCCCAAATCTAAGAACATCACAGGAGAAGGGGGAGAGGGGAATCCTGTGGAAATGTTTCCCATGTACCACAAGGAGAAACTGCTGGTAGTACCAAGTTCTGTAGAGCCTCTAATCACAGGTCCCGTGCGCTTCCTAGCGCTGCCTCTGTGGATGGATACGGTCAGTTAGGTAGCTAGGATTTCAGCTTTTGAAGTGATCAGGCAAGGTGAGGTTTTAAAAATGAGCTTACTTCATGAAATCCATGGGCTGTCAGAATGCTTCGCACCAGGCGACTGTCCGTTCTCACAATCTTATAAGACAAATGATAACGCTCTAAAGAAAAACACAGAATCAAGTTTAGTGGCCACAAAATTTAATTACAAAGACAAAACTAAAGAGCAACATGGACATTTGCTTAATGTACTGAACAGCATTCTATGTTCATCTTAAAGCTACTGTAAAACAGTTGAGGATGCTTGGAGCCAAGCCTTCCTTTAACTATAAGTAGTGTGTTGTGATGGGGGAAGGGGCATGTGCATACCAAGCCCTGTGTGGAGAACACAGGTCAACTCTTCGGTCATTTCCCTTCCTCCTCCCTTCCAGGAGCTCCAGGCCCTGAACCCGGATCCTCAGGTTTGCAGGACAAGCATTCTACTCTGAGTCACCTTGCCAGCCAGAGACCAAGCAAGCTCAGACCATAGAGTTCACTCAATACCAAAAGGGGAGGGAAACCTACATCTTTGTTGTCACTGGTTTCCAGCTCAAACGTAACAAGCTCTCAATGAGGAATGTCCACAACAGAAGCAGGTAGTGGAACAGTGCTGCTACACATGAAGAAACCTAGGCATTAGGTTCACTTCACAGTTGCTGCAGGGTTCACAAAGCTTACAAGCTTAACAAATTAGCACATTAACAACAATTACATTATGTCTTGGATCTGGGAGTTAAGGTACATTTTTATTGTTAATTTCTTGACACAAAGCTATACTAGTAACCTAGGCTGGCCTTGAACTTGCTACATAGCCCAGCCTAGCCTCAAATGTGCACTTCTGCATCAAGGATTACAGGCATGCACCACCATATTTAGCTATTTGTCTTTTACTTATTTATTTATTTATTTATTTATTATTTATATGAGTACACTGTTGCTGTCTGCAGACACACCAGAAGGAATCATCAGATCCCATTACAGAAGGTTGTAAGCTACCATGTGGCTGCTGGGAATTGAACTCAGGACCATCTCTTAGCCATCTCTCCAACCCCTCCACCCCCATTTGTTTTTTTAATTATTGCATTTCAATACAATTCATTTCATTTCTATCCATTTGTCTATTTTTCCACCTTAAAATCACTACTCTGGGGAAAAGCCCTCATGCTTTTCCAGACTAAGAACTGTAGGTATTTAAAACGCTAAGGGCCCTTTTTCCAGACAACCCTCTGTGTCTACAAATGCTGAATATCAGCACATCTTAGATAAGAGCTCTCTCCAATAGGAAGAGGTCAGTAGGGCCCTGAAACTGCCCCTTTAAAGAGGCCTGTGTGTGCTTCCAGTCCAGCTTATCACCAGCCTCCTGACCTTGTGCACATTTCCTGCTGGCCCCTGGAGGCAGAACCTGTGCCTGGACTGTGTTTAAGAGGAAAATCTGTAATCATGTGAACATTTACTCTGAGCTACGGCATTAGTTCTTTCTATATGCCCCTACAAACTGAGAATCTTAGATAAAAATTCTATGGGAATTCTTTTGGCTATTGTGTTTGTTTGTTTGTCTGTTTGGGGGACAAAGTTTACTCCAACCCAGGTTAGAGTGAATTGATGATCCTGTCTCTGTCTTCCAAGTATTGAAACTACAGGCCCAAGCCTGAATACCTGGCTCCAGATCCATGTTTTTAAAGGCCTGTATCCTAAACAACTGTGAGTGAGCGCAACGCAGACATTTGCAAGTGCATAAATGCTCAGCCGCATCATCTATGTTTCTGGTGAATTTATAGCGAAACCTTCATAAGCCCCAGCTGCACCCACAAACATATTTGGGCCACTGGAGTTGTGGTGTGCACTCTGCAAACTGAATCACAAAGATGGGCATGGACAAGCCAGACTTTTTCTAAAGCCCAGCCACAGGCTTTTCCCAGCAGCCCCCAACCATTATGTTTTCTTTATAGTATTGTTGACATTAAAAACAGGGCAGAGTCCTACGTGTTTGTTCCAGAGTAGAGCAGAATGTCAAGTACAGAATTCAGACTGTAAGCAAGGAGGCCAGAGGCTTCCTGCTAGACCCCATAAGACAGAAATGTTCAAGGGACAAGTTTGAGTCAGTCTAGCATAAAAGTGAGGAAGCAACTGGGTAGATTATAATTACAAAAGAAACAGAAACCCACATGCACAAGAGAGGTGGCATGCCAGTTTGGTTTTGCTGCTGTAACAATAAGCTTGGCAGCTTACACCCAAATCTGAGCCTCCTTGGTAACACAGACCCCACTCGTCTAAAGCAAGGCTGTGATCATCAGGTTCTGCTCCCTTCCACGGACTCCAGGTAGGATCAGGGCCCATCACTTTTCCAGCGTCCCCTCAGTGCTCTGTGGCTTATGCTCCCCGCTCTGACTTCCAAAGGCAACAACGGCAGGTCTAGGCTCTTTTCACCTTGTATCACTCTGGCCAGGTTGGCTTCTTGTTCCATGTTAAGGAACCCTTTGGTTGCATTAGACTTGACACTCTGGGATAATCCAGCGTAATCTTCTTACTTGAAGGTCGACCAATTAGCCACTTTAATTCCCCTTTACCATAAAAGGTTTATATCCATAGGTTGCAGAGATTAAGACACATTGGGGGCCTACCATAACCACTCTCTGCTCCCTGAACATTAACACTCCTCTTTATTGGGAAATAAATTCAACCCTTCCCAACATCCCTGTCAACTCAACCCAAAGTCTAAAACTTCAATCAAATGTATGGGCTCAATATCCCCTAAGTTCATCATCTAAATCATAAATGAGTATGACTCACCTTGGGGCAAAACTGCTCTCTATCAGTGAACCTTCAACAAATGATTTGCTCCCCAAATACAATGAAAAGAACTCCAGCTACGTGGAGATTGGTTCACACTAGGAGAGACTTTAAGGAGGAAAAAGAAGTCACCGCATGGGTTCATAGATTCGAAAGCTGGCAAATTAAAGTACCATTTGTCGCCAGGTCTTAGAGCCAGGCTCTGTGACTCACAGGTCTGCCCTAGGCATGAGGCTCCACCTCAGGAGAAATCCTTCAGCTGAGTAGCTGTGTCATCTGGTCCCCTGCCTGGGGTGTGTGATGTCCTCACAGAGCTTTCCTTTCCCCATAGGCTGCCCCACTCAGACTAAACTGGCAGCGTATTTGCTGGTAAAAACATTCTAAAGAATCCTGCAGGTCCCTCAGATGTGGCCTCCCTCACTCAAGGGGGTCTTCCAGAGAACCATCCCCGGCAATCTCCTGTCAAAGCACTCCATGTCACTGGTTTGTAATCATCCTTTGCCACCCTGAGCCCACAGCAGGCCTAGTCCTTCCCACCGCCTGACATTCTCACCCTTCCCTCTCCCTCCAAGGACCTCATGGCTACCTCCTTATCTTCTGGTTTGATCAGGAACCTAAATTCCACCTATACCCTCACTCCCCTTTGAATTCATCACAGTCACAGGCTATGGGAATGAGGAGATGGTCACCTCTGAGGGACTATTTATCTGCCCACCACAGACAGGAAATCTAGCTAATGACTGGAGAAAGCGCAGCAGTGTGGCTCTCAGCTGGTAGAACACTAGCAAGTATGAAGCCCTGGGTATATTCCCCAACACCACACAAATGCGTATGGTATGGTGGTGCACACTTGTAATCCCAGCACCTGGGAGACAGAGGCAGGAGGATCAGAAGCCCAAGGTCATCAGCTCCATATCAAGTTCAAGGTCAGTCTGGGTAAGCTTGCCTCAAAAAATAATAATAATAATTAATTAATTAATTAAATGGCTCATGAATAAGGAATGAGGGCAGCAAGCATCCCACTACTTCTCCAACAGCTCTGGGACAGAGAGACACTAACGAGGTCAAAGACTCACACCAAACATGCAAGGACTAACTACACACCCATCTGCTGTACCACTCCTTTATCTTGCCCAAAGATGTTTATGACAGATTTAGGAAAGTGAAAGAAAATTTAGATCCTTTAATTATCACAACTACTGTCACTAACAGCTCCACTCCTGCATGTGCAAAAGCCAAGAAAGCCTGCCAGGTGTCTTGGGCCTGTAACCCCAACACTCAAAAGATGGGGGCAGGAAGACCCTTAAGTTCAAAGCCTGTCTGAGGGACAAAGCGAGACTTTATTCAACAAAAGCTAAAATAAATTTTCAAATTTAAAAACAGTAAGAGCCAAAGTGTCACCAAACATAGCTCCCTCTGGAGGCACGAATGATGCCCACCTCTGTGGGGGCCTCAGCACCATGCACCAGGAAGGACCAGAAGGGTGCGGGGACAATGGGAGCCTGCTTACTTGAGGATGACAGAAGGAGTAAGAGGATGGTGCCACAGCACAACCGACAGGGCTGTATCACTTCCTGCCCACAATCTTTCATGAATTATGTAGTTTCTCTAGCCTCTACTTTCCCCCCTGTAAAATGGAGTTGACAATAACATTACTTACCTTATAGTACAGTTGCAAATGCTACCTGAAGCTGTAGAAAAGCTGCTACATAGTAAAAGTTATTTTTATATAGTTAAAAAAGCAAGTATATAGCAGAATAAAGACTATATATTTTAATACTTGTTATCATATATAGTAAATCATATATCTGATATAGCAAACAAATTGAGTGAGGGGGGGTGAATGTGCATGTGTGAGCAGGTGTGAGTGCCCAGAGGCCAGAGGTTAATGTCAGGTATCCTGCTCTGTTACTCTTCTCAGTCGTCCCTTGAGACAGAGTCTCTCACAGACCTGGAGCTGGGCTCACAGCCAAGAAGCCCTAATAATCCATTATGCCCCACACAGTACCGGGGTTTAAAGAGCACACAGCCATGCCCAAGTTTTATGTGACTGCTGGGGATACAAACTTATTCTTGCAATCATTATTAATCACTAAGCCATCTCCCCAGAGTCCACTTAGGGGGGCCCTAAGGACCAGATCCAGCCTAAAGACATACTCTTTGACCTGTGGTTTTAAATAAAAGTGAATTAGAAATTAGCGTAGAGAACTGAAAACAACACATACAAATCTAGCCTCTCAAAGCCTTTGTATGTTGCTGTAATGGGCCATCACAGCGGACACTGTTCCTGAGTGGGCCTAGCATCTAAGTCTGTGGGCTGAGGAAGGCAAACCACCATCTCCTGTGGGGGTGGGCATCGCTCATCCAATGAAGGCTTAATGAAAGGAGAGGAAGCACTAGTCTCCTTCTCTCCCCCTCTTCCCTCAGATACACTTAAGCTAGAGGCGTAACTGCAAACGGAACCTACCCAACTGCCCAAGAAGAACCAGCTATGTATTCATCCATGCGAGAACAGGAGGGAGGACCTGATCCTTGGCTGCCAGCACACTGCCAATATCCTGCTTCTCAACCTGTGCAGAAACTTCACATCAACTCTACACAGGACACAATTTTCTTCTTCCGTAAAGGCTCACATGTACCTCAGCAAGCAACCTGAAATGGTAGGACCCCCAAACTTCCAAGACTGGCTGCAACAGAGCAGACAAAAACAGGAACCAACTGATAGCACAGAGGTACCCTAGACAACAGGGACAGCCATAAGGGAATTAGAAAGAACAGCCTGAGGCAGACCTGGAGAGACTGCTCAATGATTAAGAACACTGGCTGCTCCTGGAGAGGATTCAGAAATGGTTCCCAACTCACACAGTAACTACAAACAGCTTGTAACTCAGATTCCAGAGGGTCTGTTGCCCTCTTCTGGCACTTCACACATATGGTACACTCACATACTGCCAAAAACACTCAAACGTAAAAATAAATTTAAACATAAAAAATAGCATGAGGCTGTGACTGGTATTACACACCCAATATTCCAGCACATGGGGGGGGGGGCTGAGGCAGGAGGATCTAAAATTTGAGAAAAGCCCAGGCTACACCTACATATACTGTCTCAAGAAACAAAGTATGCAAACAAAACAATAGCATGGGACCCAGAATGAAGCTATAAGTGACACATTTGCTTTTCAAAATGTACTGAACAGAGCCAGCGGAGAGCTTAGCCATCTGAATTCAATCACAGGGATCAACTCCTGAAAGTTATCCTCTGATCATGCATGTGTGCACACACATTCTCTCTATATAGGCACAAATAAACCCTTTAAGATATCAGTATAAACTCTTTCATGGTTCATGGTGTAGTAAAATTTACTATCATAAAATTTGTTCCACACCCAAATCCTGGAGGACAGTATTCACCAACTACATCTGACTAATGAGTACTTGACACCGGACCAGAATAACACAGGGCCAGATGTTTTATTTTACTTAACTTGAATTGATTACATTTAAAATTTTAAGATGGAATACTTAATAAACTAGTGTGCTGGCACAAGTCTGAACACCCAACACAGAGGAAGTGGACCTGGGGAGCACAAGGACAAAGTCATCTGTTGACAAGGTCCAGGTCAGCATGGGCTCAACAAACAAACAAGCTTAACTAATAAAAATGAATGCCTGATTCACTTTAGAAGACAGGGGCTGGGGTACAGCCCCATGGTGCAGAACAATATCTGTATGTAGAAGGCCCTGGGGCTCAATCCCCAGCAACTAAATACAAAAATAAAACAGACAAGAGGATGCAAAATTCTAGAGCAGCCTACGTGGCATAGTGAGGCCCTGTCTCAACAAATGTTAGAAAACACCTTTGAGGGGCTGGAGAGATGGCTCAGAGGTTAAGAGCACTGACTGCTCTTCCAGAGTCCTAGCAACCACATGGCAGCTCACAGCTATCTGTAACTCCGGTTCCAGAGGATCTGACACCCCCACACAGACATGCAGGCAGAATACCAGTGCACACAAAAATAAAACCTTAAAAACAAAAATCTTTGAAACAACTCCATGAATTTACTTTTTCAACTACAATGTTCATGAAATCTAAACTGAGATACACAATATCTGTAAAAAGCATACTCAATATAAAAATATTATGAATTTCTTTATAATGAGTAAATGTAAAAATTATATTGGGATTATTGCGTTAAATAAAACACATTATAAAAGCTAAATTCACTTTTCCAACTTAAAACCGCACACGTATCTTGCATTACTTCCAATGCTAGACTATGAAAATATAAATTTACTGAATGGACACGTTAGGTAGATTATAAAATGATGCTCATGCTATGATATATTTACTGTCATTTGGAAATACCTGTGTTACCACTAAAAAACAAATCCTATTTACATGTGAAAGTGTATACAACCAGGAAGGGGCTTGAATATGAAAAGAATAGCCATGTTCCTGGAGTATTTCACAAATAAAGCATAGAAATCATACTAAACCAAATCATTAAAAGCCAATTCAATAAACAGTCAACAGATAAACAGAACTATGAAGCCAGCGCATGACACTACAGGATCCGCAGGACATAGCTAATGCCCCAGATAACTTCTCAGAGGGATTTATCTACTTAAGATCTGAGCAGAGACACCACATGACCTACTATTTTAGAGAAGCAAAAATATTACAGATCGATTGTGTTTAATAATTCAGAAAACCAAGTCTGGTGGTGGTGCACACCTCTAATCCCAGCACCTGGGAGGCAGAGGCTGGCGGATCTCTGTGAGTCTGAGGACAGTATGGACTACAGAATGAGTTTCAGAACAGCCAGAGATACAGAGAAACTCTGTTTCAAAAACCCAAACAAACAAACAAAAATAATAATTATTATTCAGGAATCCAAAGCATACTTAGCAAAAGTCATTTACATTAAAAGTTAAAAAAAAAAAAACCTAAAGGAACTTAGGGAAATAAAGAACAAACTTTATAATATATAGTTGAAACAAAATTAATAGCTTTTTCCTTTTTTTTTTCCAGACAGGTCTTGCTATGAAGCCCAGACTGTTCTCCAACTGAAAATCCCCTTGCCTTAACCTCCATCCTCTAGTCACAGACATGAACCATCAGTGCCTTAATCTATGGAAATGAGTAATGAAAGACACTGTGCATTCCAGAAAACTCTAATAGCTTGAACACTGGATGGCAAGGCTGATGAATATTATTTTCCACTAAATGGAAGCTACTCCAAGAAAAAGAAAAGGGAAAAGACAAAGAAACAGACACACGGGTCTGTTTCCCCGCTGTGGAATGCACAGACAGCTTTAACAGGACAAGTGCACCAAAAGCAGTGCATTGTAAGGACACTGGACTCATTCACTTCTGTTGTCACATTTGTCATTTTGGGTCAAATCATATTTAAGGGATTTTCTCAGCAATCTTCGATCATTAAGGCTTTAGAGAAAATGACTAAGTCTTGTTCCTTTAAAAGGTAGCCTAGCAACTCACTGAGGGGATTACAGCACAAGGACCCTTGGGAAGAGAGAAACATTCAAATCCCAAAAGTAAGTCTACAGTTCTCTCTGAAATCGCTTATTATGAGGTCATTTAAAAATAGAGCAGCTCCTATTCGGCAAGTAGGATAAGCAGCCTAAGTGTTGACTGCCCGCTATGTGCCAGACATTGAACAATCCCATTTGATCCTCATGACGCCTTCAAGACAGAGACTGTCCCCATTTAACTAACAGTGAAACTGGCAAAAGTGAAGTGATCTGTCCAAGACACACTACTTCATGCTGACGCTGAAACGTGAACTAATGACCAAGAACACAAGAACAGACTCTGCCACACAACCAGACAGTGCTGATCCATATTCTCATAAGCTTTGAAAGTAGATATGGCTTAACCTTGGGACTCAGAGCACAATCTATCCACACCTCAAAGGCTAATACTTCAGAGATGACAAAGTTAATCCTAAACAACCCAAACAATCCTGAAGAACAAAGTTAAAATATTCAGTTCCTCATTTTGAAACTTACTGGGGGCTGAGTGTGGCTTACATGCCTGCAATTCCAACACTCAGGAGGTGGATGCGGGGCTGGGAGACAGCTCGGCAATTAAGAGCACGCGCTGATCTGCAGAGCACCTAGACCCAGTTCCCAGCATGTGCACAGTGGCTCACAACCATCTCTATACCCAGTTCGCAGCATGTGCACAGTGGCTCACAACCATCTCTAGACCCAGTTCCCAGCATGTGCACAGTGGCTCACAACCATCTCTAGACCCA
>NC_034596.1:80978954-80990841 GCF_900095145.1 Mus pahari | reverse complement strand
CAGTTCCCAGCATGTGCACAGTGGCTCACAACCATCTCTATACCCAGTTCTAAGGGATCCATGACTCTCTTCTGACTTCTAGAGCCCTACACACGCATGGAGTGTATACACACATGCAGGCAAAATAACCACACATATAAAATAAATTAATCTTTAAAAAAAATTTTTTTAAGAGATAGAGGCAGGACAATTGGAGCTCAAGGTGAGCCTTGGCCACAAAAAAAACCCTGAACCCAGCCAGAACTGTGTGAGACCTGTGTGAGGCCTGTTTTGTTCTGTTTTGTTTTTTCAAGACAGGGTTTCTCTGTTTAACTCTGACCATCCATCCTGGAACTCACTTTGTAGACTAGGCTGGCCTCTAACTCATGTAGATCCACCTGCCTCTGCCTCCCAAGTGCTGGGATTCTAGGTATGTGCCACCATGCCTGGCAAGAGACCCTGTCTTAAAAGAAAAAAATTAACTACAGTGGGTAATCAGAGCTACGTGATGCTGGCAGGAGAGTACTGGACAGGGGCTAGAGAGATGCTCAGGGTCTGGAGCACTTGCTGGTCTGACAGAGGACCTGAATTCGGTTCCCAGCAGTCATATGGCAGCTTACAGCCACCTGTAACTCCAGTTCCAGAAGATATGGCATGCTCTTCTGGTCTCTGGGGACACCAAACACACACATATTCCACTTACATGCACACAGGAAAAACATACATACATATAAAATAAAAACAAATTTTAAAAATGTCTAGACTAATGGCCTGTTAAAGAGTACAGAAACAGGTTGGGGAGATGGTTCATCAGGTTAAGAGCGCTGAGGACTCTTGCAGAAGACCTGAGTTCAATTCCCAGAACCAATATGGCAGCTCACAATTATCTGTAACAGTCATACATGCAGGCAAAACACTAATGCACTTAAAATGAAAAAAAAAATGTTTAAAAAAGAGTACAGAAACAAATTCATAAATGGATGGTCAAGTGATTTTGACAACCGTGCCATTTAATAGGAAAAGACTACTCTAACTATGCTGAGGCAACTGCTAATACAGGAAAGAAGGATGGCAGACTTGGGTGAGCACTGTAAGAAACAAACTCAAGATGAACCAAAGTCTATTCAGCTCTAAATATAAAATACATAGAAAAATTCAACTTAGGTTAGGCAATGTATGCTCAAACACAATCATTAAAGGCATACAAAACAAAAAAATAGGTAAGTCAGATCCTGTCAACACTAAACAGCACTGCTGAGGATAAAATATCTCACAGAAAGTGAAGCCTCAAAAAACAACCTACACAGTGGGGAAAGCAAAGCACACATCTGAGTCCGAGGCCAGCCTGGTCTACAGAGTGAGTTCCAGGACAGCCAGGGCTACACAGAGAAACCCTGTCTCGAAAAAACAAAAACAAATAAACAAAAAGATCAGACCCTCTCACAACTCAATGACCACAAAGCTCAATTTGTTAAATACTCAAAGCCTTGAACAGATGTTCTGTCAAAGACATACAAAGAGCAAGATGTACATGGAAAGATGTCCCAGGCTGTTAGGCATTAAGCAAATGAAAATCAAAACCTCAATGAGCTACTGTTTTCCAGTGTCCAAACAAATTATGACGATGGATAAAAATAAAATTATTATAACCCAGCAAGGATACGCGGGACAATATGAATAGACTGTAAAAACATGCTACGTAAGAGAAGCCAGACACAAAGGCCTCATGCAGTGTGCATCCATCAGGGGCTCTCAACCATCCTAATGCTGCAACTCTTTAATACAGTCCCTCATGTTGTGGTGACTCCCCCAGCCATAAAATTATTTTTGTTGCTATTTCCTAACTGTAATTGTGCTACTGTTAATGTAAATATTTTTGGACACAGTTTTTCAAAGAGACCACAAGCCACAAGTTGAGAAACACTGATTTTTATGATATGCAGAATAGGAAGATCTATAGAAACAGAAAGATTAGCAGTCATAAGGCACTGGCAGTATAGAGAAGAGGGAATGGCTGCCCAAGTGATGCAAATATCCTAAAGCTAGACACTGGTGATAAATATGAATGAACCAAATGCCAATTGATTGTACACTCTAAAGTGGTCAAAATGGTAAGCTCTGGTACATGTTAAGTAAATATAACCTGAAAAATAAACACATACACATGATTTTGAGAAACTCAGGAAACCATTTAAGAAACTATGAATAATATTTCAAGTAACAACCCAATGCGTGTTCTCCTGGCCAAGGCCTCTCTCTCTGTATCATAGTAACGTGTTCTAAAGTGGTCAGAGGTCACGCCCAGATCCCCTTTCTATAGGAGAGGTTACACCTACCTCCAATTACTCGAATATTGTTGTCCTTTGTCAAAATAGCCTCAGCATGGAAAACCAAAACTGGAATTCTCCTGCAGCCTCCAGTCCACATAATACATGGGTGATCCCTACAGGCATAAAAAAAAATGCTTCATTAATTCACAGCTCAAAATCGGAATTAACAGCTGAAGCAGATAACTATGGTTTGTCCCTACCTCATACTTGGCACTAAACAGAGATGTCACTTAACCCTCTTGCCCACACTATCAGCAAGAGGCAGAAGTGTCTCAGTTACCTGTCTAAGGCCATCCAACTATAGAGTATAAGAGGAGAGAACCCAAGGACTGCTTTCTCCCGGTACTTGCTTCAGTAAAGTTCTGCAGAGTGAACACTGAGAATTTAAGCTAGCCATTCCTTAAATAGAATAGGATCCACATCAAAAGACTTGCTCTCTAAAAACTCACGTGATCACAAAAGCCAGACCACAGACTGCAGAGCCAGGATCTATCCTCCCAATCCAAATTTACAACTGCACTGTGGCCAGGACACGAGTATTAGAAACCTGGCAGCCTTGGGATTTGCCTTTAGCCACCAAAGCGTTACAGTAAAGAAAACAACTACTATATCTAGTTTGTTCTCTAATAAAACGAATGTGGATGCTTGCTATTCTTGATGTTGGAAGTAAAGAAGAGGGTTAGCTTTCTACTGCTATAATATAACACGACCACTGAAAACAACTTGGGGAAAAAAAAGGTTTTCTTTCAGTTTACATGTCCTGTTAACAGTCCATCATTGAGGGAAGCCAAGGCAGAAACTCAAGCAAGGCAGGAACCTGGAGGCAGGAACTAAAGTCTAGCCATGCAGAACACAGCATAATGGCGTATCCTCTCAGGTTGCTCAGCCTGCCTTCTTATATAACTATGGACCAACCCAGGCTGGGCCCTTCTACATCAGTCATTAACTGAGAAAATGCCCTACAGACTCGCCTGCAAACCAATCTGATGGAGACATTTTCTCAATTGGAATTCCCTCTCCCTAAATGACCTTAGCTTGTGTCAGTAGACACAGGAAAAATAGGCAGAGCCTGGAAAGTAGCCAGAGGTCCTTGTCAATCTGGCACTAGCTACAGACTGGTACCACTGTGCCTTCAGATTTACAAACAATAGATTACACTGCAGTTAAGAATGCCCAACAAGACTCAGCACACAATAAACAGATCCACAGCTGCAAAGAGCCATGGTCCTGGCTGGTAAGACAAATCCCTGACAGAGAATTCTTTCCGCTCACAGACAATAAAAAGATAAAAGGAGAAATAAACTATTAAGGTAATTATTAGTAAAGTACTAATTAGTAAACCTAAAAAGTACTTCAGGCAGATGCTAAAATGTCATTAAAAGTTCTCTCACAGAAGTTGATTTCAATTTTAAAAAATTTCATTGAAAGTTTTCTGACAGAGGTCGATTTCAATAAAAATAACATTTTCTCTTTAAGTAAAACAAATCAGAAAATAGCAACACTTGCAGGTAGTGGTGAAAGGAAAAAATTCAAAATGATTAGGAAACTAAAAATTGGAAGTTTATATCTTCATTTTTATACCTGAAACTGGCATATAATAAGAAAGGTTGCTTTGTTAGGTATGAAGAACAAAGTATTTGGAGATTTGTCTGTTTTCATTTTATGTATATGAATGTTTGCCTGCATATATGCACGTGCACCACATGCATGTCTAGTGTCTTCGAAAGCCAGAAGGTGGTATCAGGCCACCTAGAACTGGAGTTACAGCAAGCTGTAAGCTACTGCCTGGATTCTGAGAACTGAACCCAAGTCCTCTGAAAGAGCAGCCAGAGCCCTTAATTGCAGAGCCATCTCTCCAGCTCCATAACAAAGTATGTAAATGATTCAGACTGAAACAGACCAACTGTGTGGCTGACTTAATGAAATCCTGAGTCAGCAACTCAGACAGAGAGTGAAACAGCTCCAGCCTCCTGCCACTGTGCCTTCTTCATGCTAGCACCATTCTTCTCCCTGCCTTTCTATGAGCTCCTGCAGTAACTGACATAATGCTTACTTGTGGAACAGAAATTAAGACTACTAATTTTTTTTCAGTGACTAAAAAGGCCTTATGTCAAGTTCTTAGATGGAAGTTTCCACAGCTACATATAAATTTGTATCTGGGGTACCCAACCAAGATACAGAATATTTTCCGTGTACTTGTTATCTGAAATAATGTTGGGTTAAAACAAGGATAATGGCACAGTCAGCTTCAATTGTCAACAGAGCGCACCAGGGAGGAGAAATCTCAATTTTGGAATTGAAGCCAACAATGGCAGTCTGTGTGGTGTTCCAGGACTGTAAGAACTAATGCTTTAATAAGGCCTGGGGATCTGATCAGATCTAACAGAGGTGGTGGCCACGAAACAACTCAGCTTCTTCAGACGGGAAAAGCCCTTCTAGTTCCTGTAACTTCTAAAATGTAAGCCTACTCCCTAGGACAGAAAAAAACTGACTTTAAGCTTCTGTCCTGGTTATTGTATTTTGTTTTTGTTTTGTCAACTTGACACAAACCTAGACATAGCTAGAAAGACAAAAGTACTCCTAAGACAATGACTGCAACAGACTGGCCTGAAGACATTAGTGAATTAGTGATGGCTAGGGGAGGGCCCGGCCACTGCAGGCACTGCCACCACAGGCCCTGGGCTGTAGAGGAAAGCAGGCTGAGCCAACTGTGAGTGAGCACGCCGTGAGCAGCATCTTCCATAGCCTCTGCTTCAGTCCTGCCTCCAGGTTCCTGCTGGGTCCCTGCCCTGACTTCCCTTCATGCTGGACTGGGACCTGGGCATGGAAGCTAAAATGAACTCTTTCTTCCCAGTGTTGCTTTGGGTCTTGATGTTTCACCACGGCGTCAGAAACCCTGAGTCAGCTTCCCAGAGTAGAAAGCCAGTCTACGATAGACCTGTCCATGAGCTGACAAAACCAGAGTAGCCGTGAAAAATCTACAGCAGAAGTCTGCAAAAACTCCATGAATTTAGATGAGGGTTGGGAAATCTACTAGATATTTAGCATTTCTCAATTATGAATATAAGCAACAGTCAGTTATCTTATATTATCTGTGTTCATCATCTAAGCCACTACTCAGATTTAAAAAAAAAAAAAAAGAAATAAAAGAAGGAAAAACAAGAGTAAAAGAACAACCTTGGTTGGCATTAAATACTTTCTAAAACTAGTAAAAGGCAGTAGACTGGAAGTAAGATGTCGCATGAAGCAGAGGAACCAGAGGGAATTACCCACCTAATTATCTGAAAACAGTGACCCCAATACACTGTCAAGTCATTATGTGCTATGAACTAATAATGATAAGCCTTTCCTCGAAACGTAATGCTTTAACTATTTCTCCAATCTCATTACTATAATCTTCTACCTTACACAGTCTACCATAAACGCATGAGCTACTAAGAACACTGCCTTACATTTATATCATGCTTCATAGCTTTACCAAGTAATCTCATGTGTATTATAGAGTTTGAATCTAATCACGTCCTTTCAAAATAGGCTGCGAGTTACTCAGGTTCTAGAGTATATATTCTAAGGGACTGAGAAACACCTTAAGCTAAGAATAGTGACTTATTCACGCCTATAATCCCAAGCACTCAGGAAGCTGAGGCAGGACTGTTACACATTTGAGACCAGCCTGGGTTACCTAGTGAGCTTCAGGTCACCTTGGCCTCCAGATTATATGTGTGTGTGTGTGTTTGTGTGTGTGTGTGTGTGAGTGTGTGTGTGTGTGTGTGAGTGTGTGTGTGCATATTTATGTAAAGATAATTTTTTTTAAAGAAGCTATGAATTTGAGGAGAGGGAGTGGAAGGAGAAGGTGAAAGTACAGTATACATACATGAGAGCTTAGAGTTATATATAAATAAATTAGATACGCCTATCTAAACATTAAGTAGGCTTTTCTCTTCCATATCGAGTAAAATTATGAGAGATAAAACTCCCCAAAACTGAGAGAGCTAAATTAGAATCACAATCCATCTCTTCTCTGTGAGGTGAAGATTCTTTGATATTTGTAGTCTAATAAAGTTTAAATACTATTTTTAAATTAAAATCTCTCAGTCTGCATATTAAATGAGCTACTCTACCATCTCTAGGAGCTCCACTTGGCCCTGTTAATCATTTTCATTATGAGGACCCAACAGTCAATGAATGGCCTTGACCCTTAACCCAAAAGAACTTAGAGAGAGCCCTTGTGGGTCAATGAGCACGGCACAGGCTACAGAGCGCTAGTATTCTCATCGGAGCATCTTCACAGCAGTTCTGCTGTGTGTGGCCTGCCCTTCATATTATCACCATTCTACAGCTGTAATCGCTTCGGAGAAAACTCGTAGTCAAGGTCAGAGCTTAAGAACTTAACATTTCACCAATCTCTAAAATTTTCAAAATCTCTAAGTTTTAAATTATTAGAAGCTGTTAAGAGTTAACCTGACACAAGGCTGACAAGATGACTTAGCGGATAAGGTGCCTGTTACCACACCTGACCCAAGTTCGATTCCCAGGACCCACATGATGGAAGGAGAGAACAGATTCCAGAAAGTTGTCCTCTGACTTCTACATCTGCACTGCGCTCAGTTCACCTGTTAGAGCCAGGAGATGGTGCAACAGGTAAATGTACTTGCTTTGTAAGCCTGATGCCCAAGTTCAATCCCCCAAAACCCACAACAAAACCAACTGCGGGGACTACAAGGATGGCTCAACAGTTATGAAAGCTTCCTGCTCCTGCAGAGGAGCCAGGTTCATTTCCCAGCACTCCATCAAGCTGCCACAAACTCCATGCACCCTGGCCTCCTCAGGAACCTGCACACCCATGCTGCACATAAACTCAAGCAGGCGTGTGTGTTTTAAAATGTGCGCACACAAACACACACACACACACACACACACACACATGCACACACACAGCCAGATGTAGTAGGAGCATGGCAACAGAAATGAGAGACCCCAGCCGGGCGTGGTGGCGCATGCCTTTAATCCCAGCACTCGGGAGGCAGAAGCAGGCGGATTTCTGAGTTCGAGGCCAACTCTATAGAGTTCCAGGACAGCCAGGGCTATACAGAGAAACCCTGTCTCGAACACCCCCCCCCCAAAAAAAAAAAAAAGAAAAGAAAAGAAAAGAAAGAAATGAGAGACCCCACCTCAAAAACAAAGCAGAAGGAGGAAAAAAAAAACCAAGTTCACCTGAGTTCCTATCTGAACTTTATGAGATCTAAAGCTGATTGATACTCACTCACAGGCCTAGAAACACATAGCCCACCCTTCGAATTTCTGAAAAGGGATGGGAAGTGAATATGATCTTGACTTCCAACACATGGAAGCTAGGGTCAGGCAATAGCAAAGAAGGGAACCTGGAGGTGAATAAAGGAAACTACCCCCTCCCCCTTAAGGGCGGCCTGGCTGTCACTCACTCTTGGTTGGCCAAGTCCTCGTCCTCTGAGGACGATGCTGTCTCCTCCAGGTCCCGGGCCATCACAACTGGCATCTCCTTTGGGGTCTGTCATACAGTCAGCACACAGAGGCCTCAGAGACCTTTCTTCCTTGCAGTCTCACTGGATCAAACAATTTGGATGGCACAGACTCCTGTAAGAAAGTTGAAGAACTTCAAAGACAATGCAGTCGCATACTTCAGGACTTTGTGCATGATCTTTAAGATGAAAAGAAATATATTCCTGAGTATTTTCCCACCTCTAGAAGCTTACCTTCTGCTACAGGGCACCTCACATATCACAAAAATCAAGAACTTTTTTTGTTTTTGTTTGTTTTTGTTTTTCAAGACAATGTTTCTTTGTGAAGACCTAGCTGTCCTGGAACTCACTCTGTAGACCAGGCTGGCCTGGAACTCAGAGATCTGCCTGCCTCTGCTGGAATTAAAAGCATGTGACACAAATTTTTTTCAAACAGATATTGTCTCTGCTGTATCTAAAAAGCTGTTACTAAACTTGAGTCGTTTTATATAGTAAAAGTAGCAAGCACCAAAAAGGATAGATAGGCTTTAGGGCACTGATGTGGATGGTTGATAGCATACGTTTAGAAAATACTTTGCTAGACAAATCTGACCAGGATCAAAATAAAAATCCAAGGTTCAAAACCCTTGTCAGTATTTATACAGACTACCACAAGCAAACAGAATGAGCTGTTATGTTTCTAGGAAAACAAAATCACCCGAACTATTAATAAAAGGATGGTGAAAATATTTCTCCTCAGTAGGGATCACATAAATGGCCAGGGAAAGGGGATGTCAAATACTCTATAATTACTGCTACTTTTTTTTAAAAAATCACACATTTTAATCCAGGTATCAAGTAGACACATAAAATTAGGAAATCTCCAATTCTCCCGCTTCTAACTTCACTTTCCATGGAGAAAAAGTTTCATGTCCCTTGTAGAGAAAATAGAAACGTATAGGGAAAACGCTTAACCATAATGTCACTACTCAAAGATAATCAATTCAGGGCAATTTTCCAAGCTTTTGCTGGTCTGTGCATTTGCTTATACGATAAGACTCTCAAAAACGAAGCAACTGCAGCAACAGTAACTAACCCCAACCCTACACATCTTCAGCAGAAATGAGTAATACCAAACAACCTCAATGATTCTTTTCGGGTGATTCCTAAAGGAACTTCTCGACTTTACCCAAAAATGCTCGAGTCTTTTAAGTTAAAACCTTCAGGCAGAAAGGGATGCCCACCTTTCCGTGGCTCCCTGAAGAGCAGAACCGAGACCGATGCTCAGGAAGTCCTTGCCCCTACAGGGACCTGCCGCCAGCTCCACCCCAGCACACCCCAACCCCAGGCAGAGCTCCGCAGGCAAGGACGCGGCGACTCTGCCGCAGCGCTTCTGCACAGCACGCCCGGAAGCCAACAGCTGCTCCGGAGCTCGGAGGGAAGCGCGGCGGCGCCCGCCTAACCCTGCAGCGCACCTCTCCGGAGCGCGCCGGCGCAGGCGTTTACCTGTCTCATCTTCTCACGGCTCGGGGCCGGCAGGCGGGGACCACGCTCTGCTTCACCTCCCTCCTCCTTCCCCAGCCCGAATCAACGCAGCCGCCGAAGGCTGCTTCCCCCGTTACTACAACAACCAACAAGCAACCGCCCGCTAGGAGCCACTGCGCAGGCGCCCGCCAGCGGCGCGAACAACGCTCGGCTGCGGGCGCTGACGGATGGCGTCACCACGGCGCGCTCAGGCGCCAGAGCCAACCCAGGCGGTCACCAGGAGGTTTCTTGGCTCCTTTTCTCTCTGCGTTTTCCCCACCCCTAAAAGACTGACTCCAAACTCAGAGTTCCGCCACGCTCGACAGAAGGGTTTACCGCGTGAGCGGCGCGGCAGGAAGAGGCTCAGGCGGCGGCAACTGCTGATTGGCAGCAAAGGGGTTCACTCCCTATCGCCTGCTCGAACTGAGCCAGCGTAGCCAATCAGAACGAGGACTGACAAAAACGACCCAATCCTGGAGCTGGGCTGAGGGAGGGGGCGGGAACAAGTGGCCCAGGTGGACTTGGGACTGGAGCTGTTCTGGGGGAGTTGGTTTGCGGATGCTGCTGATACTGCTGCCGTAGTACTGGATCGTCAGGTAGGAGAATTTGGAGTGGGATGTAGGTTATTCGTGCTGCATCCGAGTAAAACTATCTGCAAAATTTAGGAGAATGGGGGTTGCCTGGAAAGCTACCGAGGGTGGTGGTGGAGGAGTCTAGAAACGATGTCCAAGGGGAGGTGCTAGGAAAATGGAGATTTGGTCAATTCTGGGGATGGATGAGTGAACGAGCGAGCAGTCGTTATGAACCGAGCTCTGCAACGAGCTTTCACTTTTTCTCATGTAATTATCTGTTAACCCTCGAGATAGATGTTTATATCCCCATTTTACGGATGAGAAAACCGAGTCTCTAGAGTCTCGCTGGCTTGTCTGAAGCCCCCAGAACTGAGTGGTGGATCTAGGATAGGAATCTGACTCTATTGACTGTTAACTAGTATCGCATCCATGCTGAACTGGGCAAGGGTGTAAACTCCACCCCTCCCACCACCTCTTAACTCCAGGGAAATGGGTTTAAGGAATTGGTAGAGTCATACAGAAATGCTCTGGTGTGTCTTCATCAGCTCTGGGATTTGCAAGATCTATGAAATAAATGGAAGGTGTAAGTTCAACATTCGACTGAAAGGGAGTGAGTGGGGGGGGCAGGGGGGAGATTTTTAAATAACCCAAGCTGGTGTTGAGAAAGTAAAGAGAAGTAGATCTTGGCGTATGCTGTGTCTGTGAAGATCACTGGGACAGAGATCAGCACACCCCCTCATCTCTAGACTGGGACAGTCCCCATTTGAGATCTCTTTCCTCGGGGTCCCCCCTTTCTCTCCTGGAGCCCTTTCTAGTTGGTTTTTTCGTCGTCACTTCACTTGATGTCTATATGCACTGGGTAGTAGGGAATCATACTGAAACATTACCACAGTAATAATGGAAGCCTGATAGTTTCTTACGGCTTTCAGGCCAAAGCAGTTAGCTTGACAACAGATAAACGAAGGACCAAGGTGATGGTGGTTATTACAAATTGTCTCTGTGAATCCCTTTAGAGCTGATGGAAGTCACTACTCAGCGAGGCTTGAGCCAAACAAAAAGTACAGAACCTAGCTCTCTCTCCTGCCAGTTTCCTCAAGAAAAATGGGAACTTTGCTGCACATGGCCACACCCACCTTTAATCCCAGCAGATGGATCTCTGGGAGTTCTAGGCCAGCCTGGTCTATGTAGAGTTCCAGACTAGCCATATAGTAAGACCCTGTCTCTAAATAAGTAAATATTTTTTAAAAGATGAGAAACTTTATCAAAACATTCTATGAGGGAGTATTGCAACAGAGTCCACAGACCCTGGCACTCAGCCACATATTAGCTATATTACCTAAGCAAGTCACTTAGCTCTTGGTTCTGACCCCCATCTGTAAAGTGGAAATACTAATAGTGCCTGCCTATCCTGATGTAGGGAGTAAATGAAATGTTATATACTTGGGGCACATATAAGTATAGGATGTAAGTGTTCCATAATTATAGCTAGTGTACTTTTCTTGAAACCCAACACCAAGCTATGACAGTTTTTTTTTTCCAAGTCTTTTCGATTGTTTTAGTTTATGAAACATGATGTGTCTGGGAGCCATGCAGAGGGAAACTAAGAATACCAGTCAGACAGTTATACTATGGTTTCCATTCAAATGTATGATGCAGCTTCTGTAAGTTTAGAAGGATGTGTCCAGGTATCTGAGTAGATTTTGAATCACCCTTGAGCTATTTGTATTGCAAAGGAATGGCATGAAGAGATGAAGGCCATTGGAGGCCTTGGCAAGTGGAGGGAATGCTGACTTACAGCAAGTGGAGGGAATGCTGACTTACAGCAAGTGGAGGGAATTCTGACTTACAGCAAGTGGAGGGAATGCTGACTTACAGCAAGTGGAGGGAATTCTGACTTACAGCAAGTGGAAGGAATTCTGACTTACAGCAAGTAGAGGGAATGCTGACATACAGCAAGTGGAGGGAATTCTGACTTACAGCAAGTGGAGGGAATTCTGACTTACAG
>NC_034596.1:80961686-80978889 GCF_900095145.1 Mus pahari | reverse complement strand
TACAGCAAGTGGAGGGAATTCTGACTTACAGCAGTACTGTGCTTTGGAGGATTACTTGAACAAAGGTAAATGTGATGCCACTTGCTGCAAGGTGTATTATAGTCATTCACCCCCCTCATTAGAGTGACCAAGCATCGGCAGGAACACAAGCTTGCCCAGAAATCCATTTGATTACTTACAGAAATGTCCGTACCCCCATTTCTTCTGTTTTTCTTGCTATGTCTTTTGTGCTAGATTTGGCATTTCCACCCACTGCATTTTTTTTTTTTTTTAAAAAAACCTCCATGACAAAGATCAGCATACTTCTGTTTAGGGTAAATATTCCTAGGTATTTTGTGAAGTAAAAGTGATATAGCAAGAAATAAGGTGGGGCTGAAGGACTAGCAGAAGCATATGTGAAGTACTCTACCGACATCACTCAGGACAGCCCTCATGAGTGGGACATGGGTTAGGTGAGAAAGCTTGTGACTGATGTGGAAGTAACTTTCAGCACGCCTTCTTTGTTCCCAAGGCAGAGTGCCCTCTCTCTGAGGGGAGTCATGAGCCGCTTCCTGAATGTGTTACGAAGCTGGCTGGTTATAGTGTCCATCATAGCCATGGGGAACACACTCCAGAGCTTCCGAGACCACACTTTTCTCTACGAAAAGCTCTACACTGGCAAGCCAAACCTTGGTAAGAAGTCAAAACTGTCTGGGCATCATAGCACATGCCTATAATCTCAGCTCACAGGAGGATAGGGCAAGAAGGTTGAGAGTTCAAAGCCAGACTGGGAAACTTGGTGAGCTTCTATGTCCAAAAATAAACTAATTAAAATAATGAAAAGAAAAGAATGTAAAGAAGTATATTCTCTGTAGCACTGACCTAGCTGCTGATTCTAAAGTCAGCCATATATCTGACCAACCCAAGCTCCTTATTAAGTCTATCTAGGAATTCAGTTCCAGAAACATCCAGGTGGTTCTGATGCCTAATCTAGTCTTGGTAACCACTTGAACAGCAGGTTTTAACCTGTGGGCCATAACACTTTGGGAGTCAAACAACCCTTTCACAGGGGTCACATAGCAGATATCCTGCATATCAAGAGATTTACATTATGATTTTTAGTTGTAGAATTAGCAATGAAATAATTCTGTAGTTGAGGGTCATCACACATGAGGAACTGTATTGAAGGGTCGAAGCTTTAGGAAGGTTGAGAACCACCGCGGTAGAATAATAGAACATGCAGGAAGCACTTGGCCCTTTTTTCCCAAGCTTCTCTGGCTACCTCTCCATTCATTTGCCTGCCCCAACAATTTGTGTGTTCAGAAGCTCCCAGGAGGGCAAGCACGGAAATAGGATGACATGTTGATTCTAAAAAGCCATAAAGAGAAAGGCTAGAAGCCTTTTGCCGTAGCTCAGTGTCCTCATTAGAAGTCAGTGTGGCACACGAGGTTCTAGTCTATGTAACAGGTAGACAGTTACACATCCAAGATCTTCCCAAACTGAGGTGTGGTCCCTGAGTGGATCCCCCAGATCCCTCCAAGTTCCTCTCTCAAAGCCATGCCTCCAGCTCACAGTGCCCTCTCCTGAATCCTCAAGCTCTCACCGCATGTCTGTGTCTGTCCTCTCCAGCGGCACTTTTACCCCATTGACGGGGGTACGTGGAACTACATCACTGATTGACAGCAGCTGACAGTTCTTGTCACATTTATAGCTAACCCAGATTCAGGCTCTGACCTACTCTTTTCTCTGTAACATCTAGGTAGAAAGAAAATTAAGTAGGCTGAGCCTTATTTTGAACAAAATTAAACCTGGAGAAGTGAAGGTTTTTTTTTGTTTTGTTTTGTTTTTTAACTCTTAGTTACTGCTCACAGGTAGTCATGGAACCTATGTAGATGCATGGAGCAGGGCTCTAGAGAACCTAAACATGTAAACTTTCCCTTGATCTTGGTCTGGTTTTGAGTATCTCACACTAGATGGATTTCTTCAGTCTTTTCATTAGAAAAGCCAAAAGCCATTAACTTGGTTTCTAAAGAGTATATCCCCGCCGGGCACATGCCTCTAATCCCAGCACTTGGGAAGCAGAGGCAGGTGGCTTTCTGAGTTTGAGGCAAGCCTGGTCTACAGAGTGAGTTCCAGGACAGCCAGGGCTATACAGAGAAACCCTGTCTCGAAAAACCAAAAAAAAAAAAAAAAAAAAAAAAAAGAGTATACCCCCAAATGGCTGACATTCAAATATATTCTCACTGCCACCTAAAAGTTCTTTGGTGTGAATTTAGTAGAGCTGTCTGTGTTTCCAAAGACTAAAGAATTTTTAAAGTCCAAGAGAATGTTAAGCCTTTTCCTTGTTATTCTTGTCCATTGATTGTACACACACAGGTGCTAAGAATCAAACCCAGGACATCTTATCTTGTATGCTAAGTAAATGCTTTACAACTGAACTATTTCTAGACTGTTTTTATTCTGCAAGAGACAGATCAGCCAAAGAACTAGCTATGCTTTTAGTGCTTGAATGTTTGTAATCACAAGGTGCTCCAGCTCATTGGCTATACACTTAAGTCACCCACACAGGGTACTTCTAGAAAATACTCGTGTCAGAACTCACTTGTGGAGAGTACCATGTACACTGGTCAGGTGTCCAGACCCTGGCAGTTGTATAAAGCTCCGTCAGGTGATACAGAAAGCGGTCAGGTCAAGAGCCACTGTTAGGGTGAATTGACTTAAATTTTCAGAACAAGATATTTAACACAACAGTATCACAATGAAGCCACCAAGAACAGGTGGTCCCAGCAACCCCAGAGAGATAGTGCCTGTTTCCACTTCCATGTATACAAGAAGCCATCCTAGCTTGAACTCTGTCCCGGTAGAGCAGATATTAGACCTCTTAAAACCATGTCTTGAAGACATCTCCATTGGTGCTGGTATCTGGTCTCTCCTAGCCTTCAAAGACTATTGGTTCTGCTAGGCATCTTGTATGTCCCTACGCAGCTCTGCTGCATTCCCTTCCAACTATAGACATCTGAAGAGGACTGAGCACCACTCAGAATTCCTTCCATTCCCCGGGGCCCACACGAGAGGTCAGGCTCAGCTGCCTTCCAGGCATCACCAGAGAAGCAGACTAGCACAGGACAAGGCTCACCTCAGCCCTCCTTCCTCACCGCTCTTGCTTCTTTTTAACTGCACAGTGAATGGCCTCCAAGCCCGGACCTTTGGGATCTGGACGCTGCTCTCATCAGTGATTCGCTGCCTCTGTGCCATTGACATCCACAACAAAACGTACGTCAGGGAAAGAAGGCCTTTGGTGTCCATTTGTTGGCAATCAGGCTCTGCCCGTGTGCCCTGTCTGCTGTTGGTACCTGTTGAATCACTTTACTACATTAGCATAATGCACAGAAAATGAGAGTCCTTCCAGGCCTGAAATACGTACAGGCCTAACAGGCCATAACAAATAGCACAGCACTGTCAGTGGTTGGTGACACACCCCATGATTAGAGCACACCTTTCCCCTATAAAGAACTAGAGTGCCTGCTCAGTTTAGCCTCAGGGTTTGGTTTGGTATCATTTAGAAGGACCTTGAGCATAGCTGACATATGCTCATGGCACCAGGCTGCATTTCCTAGTTCTGCACATTCCTCCTTAATCAGAAATCCATGAAAAGAAAAGAAAGAAAACTTAACACTCTCTGCACACTCCCTCTCCGTGTGTGTGTGTCTGCACATTCCTCCTTAATCAGAAATCCATGAAAAAAAAAAGAAAACTTAACACTCTCTCTCCCCCTAACCTCCTCTGTGTGTGTGTGTGTGTTTGTGAGAGAGAGAGAGAAAGAGAGAGAGAGTGTGTGTGTGTGTGTGTGTGTGTGTGTGTGTGTGTGTGTTCTTTCTCTCCCCTGTCCTCCCCCTCCCTTCCCATAGCAACTCCCCTGGCCTTAGTCCTTGGGGCCAGCAAACTTGACCAAGAGCAGCTTAGCAGCTTCACAATAAGCCTGATTTAAAACACACACACACACACACACACACACACACACACACACACTGCCTCTCTAATGAATGAGACATGTTGTCTACATTATGTCATACCCAGTTCTGGCCGCTAGAGGGGGCTCAAGGTTTCTTGCCAGCAGTAACCACCACTGGCTTGGTATAAACAGTCATTGCTCAGTTCACTGGGTGAAGCTGTCAAACAGCGACCTCACGCTGAAATCTTTTTATCTTGTCCCTCCCTGCAGCATCTGGGGAAGAGAGGAAGCAATATTTATGGCTCCTCTCTGATTTTGCCAGGAGCTTTCACCTATGTGACCTTGTCTGAGTCGCTTAGCAACCCCTTGGGGGAAAGGGGGTAGTGATTTTCATTACTGATTTTGCAGTCTAAATATTTTTAAAAATCCAATTAATTTAAGTAGAGGGAGCCTGACTCAAGAGGGATTTGAAGCAAGACTATTAGCCCTTTGATCTCTCCATCTTTATTTATTTATTTTTTTTTACCTTGAAACTAAATTACATGTCCTAGATTGGACACGTATTTTTAGAAGCAGGGTGGCTTACTGGAAGCTGCCTGGGGTCAGGAAGGAAGACAGAGTCTTCTTGTCATGGTGCTGGTAATCTCCGTGGTGTTGGTAATCGGGTGTGTCGTCTTGCTCTGCATCTGTAAAATGATAATAGCTAGCTGTTCTACCTCTCAGTGTGAATGAGAAGTCTAGAGGCTCAGATAGGCATTTTGAGGGCCTTTTACCACCAGGAGGAATTGCTGATAGGTGTTGGGGATGTGGCCTTTGTGTGGTGTGTGTTCCAGTGAACAGATAAGTCATCCCCTCACCTCTTCCGCCCATTCGGTGTCCCGTCTTCTGACCCAGAGCAGCGGCAAATGCTGACGTGCCGTTTCCAGTCCTCTCTGCCTTAGGACTTTGATCCACAGACCTCTGACATATTTCCTCAGCTTATCTGCCCTTAGCTGGAAATTCAGAATCACCTTGTGTTCACACACACACACACACCAAACACACCACACACACACACACACATCAACATTCTACACCACACACACACCAACATATACCAGCATGATAAAAACCAAATTTAAGATACTGGTTTTTTGCTAGGCAGTGGTGGCGCACGCCTTTGATCCCAGAACTTGGGAGGCAGAGGCAGATGGATTTCTGAGTTCGAGGCCAGCCTGGTCTACAAAGTGAGTTCCAGGACAGCCAGGGCTATACAGAGAAACTTTGTCTCGTAAAAACCAAAAAAAAATGATACTGGTTCTTTTAGAAAGGGGGAGGCGTGGAGAGAAGACAGCGCAGGCTATAGCATGAATGTTTTCAATTTTTAGTTCTTTAATATAAAAGTATCCATTTGGGGGGTCTAGCTCACAGGCACATGCTTTCCTGGCATTCGTGAGGCCCTGGGTTTGATCCCCAAAACCAGAAAAAAGGAATCTAAACCAAATGTACAAGTGTTAGAACCAACAGGGCCAAGTCCTCATCACACTGTGATTCCTTACAGTTCACCAGCTTCTTGGGAGTGTTTCCTAATTTTTTTTCATAGTTTACAAAAAAAAGAAAAAAAAAAAACAGACATCTAAAATTTACATGGTCAACCTTGTTATCAAAACTGATGAACACGTTCTTCTCCTCTGGGGCTCCTCAGACCAGATTTTAGGCCAACTGTACTGCATGCAGAGCATCTGAAAGCCTCATGCTGCTCAGGCCTCATTCAGTACATTCATTTAGGGTTCCGTCATGCAGCACGGGCTGGCCTCTGGCCAGACACCTGCTAGGGTAGCCTTAGACTGCCCAGTCTGTGAGCCTAGTCCAGAATTGTCGCACCACCCCAGACTGTGATCCAGACTCTGCGGAGTTTTCCCTACCTCACTAAGTCCTAGACGCCCACTGCGGCTGCTTGGCCCATGCCTCAAAAAACTTGAGATTTGTCCTAGAAAAGAAGAGCTTGAAGTGATTAAGTAGCTGGGTGTATCTGAGGAACATGGGTCCTTTCAACCACCATTGTGTCACACTCTGCAGTAATGTCCGTTCCCGTTTCTGTCTGTTCCCTTGCAGACTCTATCACATCACACTGTGGACATTCCTCCTTGCCCTGGGACACTTCCTCTCAGAGTTGTTTGTATTTGGAACAGCAGCTCCCACAGTTGGGGTGCTGGCACCCCTGATGGTAGCAAGTAAGCACCGGGCCACCCTAGACCCCTTCCTTCCGTGGTGGGGCCGGTAAGGTGCTGTTTATGTCCACCATTAACCTTCTCTGTCTGTTTAAGGTTTCTCAATCCTGGGTATGCTAGTCGGGCTCCGGTACCTAGAGGCAGAACCAGTGTCCAGACAGAAGAAAAGAAATTGAGGCCAGCCTTGCCAGCTCTGAAACATCGTCTTCCACCTTCAATGTCTTCTTTAGTCACCCTCTGTCCTTAAACCATTTCTGTTTGGCTGCATCCTTAGCTCCTTTCATCTAGGTTCAGCATCTTAAGCTTTTGAGAGGGTTTTTTGGTTTTTTTGATCTTGGATTTTGTTTTTGTTTTTTGTTTGTTTGTTTTTATGTTTTTAAATTTTTTAAGGTATTCATAAGAAAAATTACTTAACATGTATGTATAATTTAAGACTCATTTTAAAAAATACTGTTAGTCCTTCAAAGTCAAGGAATTCTAAGAAGCCCCCTAATGTGTCCTCCCCTAGCTGTAACCCCTCCAGCTCCTTTTCCAGTCTTTTGCTTTTCTCTGTTTCTCTGCTTTCCTTGATCTGACTGGCGTGGTGGGAGCAGAACTGTGAAGCCGCAGCTGCTGCCTGCCCAGAGCAGCCATGGGCAAGGGCTGCTTCAAGGGCCTGAGCACGCAGACTGGCCTCCTTTCTACTGCTGGGCCCAGGGGACAGGCAGTTCTTCTGAGAAGGGCTGCCCTCATGAGCAGGACCAGGCTCCTCTTTTATCTACAGGTGGATGAAGGTTGGAAGAGTCTGGGCTGTTTTTAGACCTTTTGGTCAATTGTATTTGTGTAATGCATTTTATAATAAATAGGGAAACCTTCTATTCTGATCTTCCTGTGTGCTTTGGCCTTTCCTTATAACCCTTGTGCCCTCCAAACTCTCTTTACCCAGCACAGGAACATCATAGCCTGCTTTACCTTTCCACCCACTGTTGTCAGTAGGACAGTTCAAGACTGGGAAAGCAAGGCTGCCCCCAGCTCCTCGTTGTCAACTTGATAACTCATGTTTTTGATGCCAAGTCTTCTCTTCTTCACTGTCAGGACTCTCATCGGCAGCTCAACAATTATGGCCCTTTCCCATTTTCTTCCCCCAAAATCAGATTCTTGAGAACAGCTATAGCAAGTAGACCAAAGCAGCCTATGTCAGGCAGTTGCACGAGTGTGTAAAGGAGCAAGGTCAGACCAGGCATGGTGGTGCAGACCTTTAATCCCAGCAGCTTGGGAGGCAGAGGCAGGTGGATCTCTGTGAGTTTGGGGCCAGTCTCAAAAAGCCAGGGTGTGAGGGCAAGGCTAATGCGTCCACTTGAGTTTCAAACAGAATTCCGTAAGAAAGCTAGGTGTTTGATCAAGAGGTGGAGCTAGGTAGATGATCATTAAATAGATCAGAAAGATCTTCCTGAGCTGGGGGGGGGGGGGTCACAGCTGAGATTCAATGCCCAGAAGGTTGTTTGAAGCATTAAATGGTCATTAAATGCCATTAAGACATTTAAAGCAAAAAGAGCAGCAGCTGTTGAAGGAATGAGCACTGTGAAGCTACAAGAGGGGGAAGGCTGTAGCTGTGAAAGGCTGGAGGTCAGAGGAGGAAGTAGCTCACAAAGCTAAGGAGGATGGCTGATGTTTTAGCTAAGTACATGGAAAGCATCAGCGGGGAAATTTTACCTTAAATGACTTCAGACAGTAAAAATGCCGTGGCTGTTGTAGCCAAAAAAAAAGTGGGCTTCCCGGGGTTTGGCGGTGCTTTGGTCACTCTCCAGCTCTCATACAGTGCAGTTCTTCCAGCTTTGCACAGCTCTGGCTTGTGATTTGGGCTGGCTTCATTTGTAGTGCCAAAAGAGAATGCAGTTCCAGACCTCAGATCCCCAGGGCACCAGAAAGGCAGCCCACTGGCAAGGGTTACCTCTGGAGACCACCTATGACAGGGCTGTAAGATGATGTGGCTGGCTCCCTGAGCATACAGCATACAAATGTCTTGACATGCTATGAGATGCAGGTATGCACTGAGCACATACTATGATTATCAGACTCCTTAGGAACGGGGCTCAGTTCTCCCCTCTCCAGATAAAAACTGCTAAGAAATAGAGTGCCAAAGTGTCGCAGGCATGGGGCACATCTCAAGGTAAGAAAGATGCAGAAAAAGTGATAGCTGTGACCCTGACTTACAGACATTAAGTAGATCAGAGTGGGGAAGACTAGGGAGTACCAAGTCCTCTGCCAGATCCAGGCTGCAGACACCGGCCAGGGAAAGCTGGGGTGGTCAAACAAAACGCTTCAGTGCCCTTTGAGGCAGAGCCAAAGACAACACTGGGCCTTCCCTTAGGGAGGGACACATTCCAGCCTGTACACAGGATGGGGAGATTCAGGGTCACAGGTTGGCCACCGAGTTATAGCTTCTATGTAGGCGGTCAGGAACCTTTAAAGTCTCTTTAAAAGTCCAACAGGATGTTACACCCTTGTCAACAAAGGACACAGATGCTCTGCTATCCCCAAGCCCTGCCTTTACCTGCAGCCATCTCCCAGACAGTCTCAGGAAAGGGAGATGACCTGGTGAGGATCTCCCAAAGCTGCCACTGCCTCACTAAATGATGAGGTAGACCACTTTGAAAATCTTTATTGTTTAAAATATCTGGTATTGTACACAGGAAATACAAATTATGTTGTTTTTAAATAAATGAATTAATAAAGAAATGAATTGAGTAAACATGTCCACTCTGAACAATTGAAGAAAAACCACCTTTCTCTTGACAGAAAGTAAGGCATCTCCTTCATCCCTAACTCCCTCCACCAGACTGCCGCTTCCCTCCCATCCACTGCACACACACACACACACACACACACACACACACACACGCGCGCGCGCGCGCGTGTGTGTGTGTGTGTGTGTGTGTGTGTGTGTGTGTGTGTGCATACAAGCAGATCCCTCCAGCCCGATACCCCAGTACTGCAGGCAAACTGGGTGATCTCGTATGCTAGGCCAGACAACCCAACAATCCATGACCAGAGTTGCTCAAGGCACAGGAACAATTAGCTGCCAATTTCTCTTTGGGGAAGACACTATGAAAGCCCACGACTATAACCAGCAGACTGGGTGGGAAAGAAGGTCAACTGGGATTGGTTTAAAAAGAATCCTTTTCAATGTAAAATATCCCAAGTGCTGGGATTTAAGGTATGCGCACTTGGGAAGCTGAGACAGGTGGATTTCTGAGTTTGAACCTGGTCTACAAAGTGAGTTCCAGGACAGCCAGGGCTACACAGAGAAACCCTGTCTCGAAAAACCAAATAAAGTAAAATATCTGACAAAAATTCTTGCCAGCAGGGATAGAGAGAGGGTTTTGTTGTTCAAATAGTCCTCAACATACTTGGGCTTATGTGTAACTGAAACAGACATGTCTATTTTAAGAGCCACCTTCTACCTCTCTCCTCAGGGATAGCCTTATGTGTCAGAGTAGAGTGAGACTAACTTTTAATAAAGGTTAGAGCCACAAGCCCCCGATGGCTGCATTTTCCAGTGCAATATCCAATGAAGATATTCTGAGTGGTCTGGGACACAGAAGGCCCTGGGCAAGCACCACCTTGGTAGAAAAACACCTTCCCACCCCAACTCGGCTCCAGACACAGCCCCTGCACTGTTGCACCTAGGCAGAGAGCCTTCTCTCAACACTTTCTCCTTTGTGGCCACAAAGGTTTTATCTGGTTTATTGGTGTTTAGTCTCCTTGACCCAAGAAAGACGGTCTGAAGAAACACTGCAGTTGGGGGGAGGGGGGGAGAGACAAAGCCAAGAGTCCAGATAGAGCTGCCTTGGGATGATGGAGGCCTGTTGGGGTGCTTCCTCTCGTGACCCTCAGGCAGAGCAGTTCGCCAATTCTCAGTAAGAAGTGCTCTTAAGACATTAGAAAAAGTTAATATCCTGAATAAGCTTTCTTAGGATAATTTTGCAAGCATTCTCCACGAGAGAAGAAAGGGATGAGAGAAGGCAAGAGACCAAGCAAGGACGGACTTCAACACCCTACACGGCCTCTCCCAACACTAGCCCAAGATCTAACGGAGTGGGGACCAGAATCCAGTCTGCATCTGGAGAGAGGTGAGGTTTTCCCCGAGGAAATCATACAGGTTCCCACGCTCCAGCAGGCTTAGGCACTGCCGGGCGAGGCACACGTCTTCCAGCTGCTTCTAAAAGTTTCCCCGTGAAAAATCTCAGTACTGGCGGTAACAGCTAACTGGAACCAAGAGGTGAGTGTCCGTGTTCCTGAGGATCTGCCACCTCTCTCAGAGACGAGCCTCCGACACGACGGGTACCTTGCTGGTATTGCTCTGCTCCTCCTCCTCCTCTTCCTCCTCCTGGACTTTCTAGAAGGCAAAGAAAACAGCCCTGTAATTGAAACATACAGACCTCCTCCAGCCTGACTGAAGCAGCTACCTGTCCATGACCGGTTAGTGCAAGCCCAAGCTCAGGAGGCTGCCCAGTGTCCCCATAAGCCTGAGGAAAGAAGTAAGCAGCCCAGCCTGAGTGTGTCCCCCAGACACCATCACCATCACCATTCATCAGAGGGAACAAAGCCAGCCTCCTGCTCCCTAGTCCCAAACTCACCTCCCCATGTCAGCATCTAAATGTCCCTGGTTCCAAATCAGCACCTCCCTCAGAATCTCCAGATAGCCCACTGGGAGGGAGCCCCCAGGATGAAGGTTTATCACAATGTCTATGGAATGGATGTCATTCAAGCAATTTAAGACTCCCTACCTGTTTATCTGAACTCTGTGGCTATGTGTATTCAGAGAGAAAATCACTGCGGGAGCTTTTGGAGGGGACCAGTTTGGACATGGCTTCTTTGGGGAAGGATGGCATGAAGTTTATAGGAGGTCTCCTGGCTCACACTTGGTTAAGTGGCTTTGGGATTAAGCATGGCCTAGAAATTCTCCTGTGAGATCCCTGGTGTATATTGCCAACTTGGGCATTTGTCTTTCTTCTAATTGCCAAAAGTGCCTTGGACACAGACATTACTACAAAGCCAGTGCTACACAAGGCCCAGAGGAGGGTTTACAGGGCCAAGCCAGAGGCAGTGCCAGCTGGACAAACAGTGCTTTTGTCCTTAGGAATGCTTGGGTCCCATCCATGGCAAGGGCCACAGCTGTAGTAAGCCAGCCTTTCTCATTCTCAACCTCTCAGGCCTCTTGGCACCAGATCTGCCTCAGCTATTACTAACCCCCATTCAGACAACTCAGAGCTGACTTGGTCACTCTGCATTTGACACACACAATGTACACCATGTCTGCCTCCTCCAAAGCCACCACCTCAAAATCATCACCACCATCAGAAATAGCTTAGGAAAGATGCAGCCGTACTGTCTAGGTGCTGGAGACCCAAGGTCAAGTCATTGGCCCTGTCCTTAAGTTCTCTCTACCTAAACAGCATCTCACTGATGTGTAGAATGGGCAACTGTAACCAGACCTGATGTATGTCCTGTCCTTGCCGGGCTGTGACAACATGTTCATCTCTGAGTCACACAGACTGCCATGGGGCAGATGATGTGATCAGGGCTCCAGAGAAAGGATGCCCTGGCAGATGTAACCTCCTTTCTGTCGGCCCCAGCATGACTCTGACCTGCCCTTAATTCCAAGTGTCTACAGGCCCAAAATACTAGGGTGCAAACAGGTGAGTCCTATTACAGGGACTTAATGCACCTAGTCCCATTTAGTGCTGCCTCTAATGTTCTATACTCAATGTGATGGAGCCAACAACTCCACCTGATTAACAAATGGAATAGATGTACAAGGATCTGGCTCCAACAAGACTGAAGTTTTACAACTGAAAAAGTAAACAAGATGGAAATATGTATATCTGTTGATGTGAAGTATAGAGTGTAATTGATTACAGGTGTGTGTGTGTGTGTGTGTGTGTGTGTGTGTGTGTGTATTTATGAGAGTGTGTTCAAGTGAGTGCAGGGCCTGAAGAGGGCCTCAGATCCCCTGAAGCTGGAGTCATAAGACCTGGTGAGTTGCTGGGAATTAAACTCGGGCAGTATAGTATTAGTATATAATACATATTCATATATGATATATAAATGTATTTACATTTCTTGTTTACCTTTATCTTCCAACTGAAATACACCAAAAATCTCATGTCACATGACACTAAAGTCACAGTCCCAATTAAAACATTTTTCACCAAGAATATTTTATTACAGGCACCTTTTCCCAGTGTTATTGGGGAAAGTATTCTAAATCATTGTGTCTCTATACACAGCACAGTAAAAGCCCATGTCCACAGTGGCCTTTGCTCTTCACACTGGGCTAGATAACAGCATTCCTGCCTTGGGCTTTCCCTGTCTCCCAGTAAACACAGACTCCTCCCCCTTGCTATCTACTGCCTGCCAACTCTAGAATGTGATTTCAGAATACACACAGTAAAGAACTAAAGATTCTCAGTTATAAGCCAGCACATCACCTTGAATATACAAAGCACATCCTACCAAAAAGTTTTGCCTTAGAAAATTGGCAAAGGTTTTTCAAAATAATAAATGCCCCACATTGGCACTCATGTACACTACTGAAGGAACACTGGTAGAATTGGCTACATCTTTCCAAAGAAGTGAACTACCCATAAAATTTTTAAAACTGCATGACAGCTGATGCATTTTCCCAGGAAACACTGTACACACAGCATAGTAGTCCAGCTTCCATCATATTAATCCCTAGCCTATTCATTAAAATGTAGGAGACACAGAGGTCTGTGTGTTTACCAATGAGCACTAGGAAAACCAGGAATGTTATATACACAAGGTTGCCCCTTCCACACAGTTATCCCTTCCAAGGGAGAGATGCTTAACCCCAATCGATCTTCCCAGAAAGCTGGGAATGGGTGTGGTTAATAGCCTGGTGACCTTTGTGACCTCATTGGATCCTCCCAGACCCTTATCTAAGTTTTTTTTTTTCCTCAGTTAATCTACAGAAGCCATCTTTATGGAAGGTGTCACACAATGTAGTCACCTCTGATCTTTAGCCTACTTTGTTCCTCAAGGAGATGTATGTGTTTTGTTATATACACAGGATTGAGTTAATTACCAACAGGAAAGTTTATATCAAAATGTTCTGTGCGTAAAAATGCCTAAAATTAACTACTCAGAGTTAGACTTCCCAAGTTTGAACCAACGCCTGCTTCTTCGTTGTGTTAAACCAAACTGCCTTCTTGCCTCTTAAAGATCATTATTAATCTGCAGAGTATGGGGGTCACAGAGACAACCCCTACCTCATTATAATATGAACGTCACACTCAAACCAAGTGAGTTAGCCGGCCGTGAATTATAATGGTGTTTATAACATTCATAAATACTTTTAATGTCTGAACAGAAAATTGTTAAATTATGGCTTCCTCATATTAAAGAACACTGAAGTCATTAAAAGTGTATTGTAGAAAACTGGAGTGTTGTAGTAATTAGAATAGAGTCTATTTAAAGAAGGAGAAGAGCATTAGTAACAGTTTTTGCTAAATGGTTAAATAATTGTGCTAAATAATTGTGTCAAAGCAATTGCAGAAGCAGTAGTGCTAACTATTAATGTAATTAAAGCTTATATACCAGCAACAGCCAAGCCAACTAGCCTCTGCTTCTGCTTAAAGCCTGACTCACTTCTTCCAGTATTTGGAAGTTTATTTATTTATTTATTTATTTTTTCAGAATACCAATGTCCTGTACTACACACAGGCAATAAAACAAAGGCTGGTTGATAGGCCACCATAACAGGCATGCCAGATTTCAACATATTAACATAATTAGAAAGTATACAATCAATACTGTAGAAGAAACAAAAGTAATTTTAACATGGCCAGTTAATAAAAGATTAAGAGCCTTAACACATGCTTGTTCAAAATCCAGATCCTGTCCCAATTTTATCCACTGGAAATGTAACTTCATACAAGGCAGTTGTGAATTTTTAATTATCTCTGAAGATGTCCAGAAGCAGCTTTCCAAATGAAGACTGTTATTTCCAATATTGGATTGATTTCTAGTCCAGCCCATGATTGAGTCAGAATAACTGGTCACAGTAAGGAAAACAGAAGAGTCATTATAACAACTTCTCTATTTGATTAATTTTTCTAAGTCAGTTTTCACAATCTCCATGCAGTATTCAAGAGGATTTAGACAGGTGTTTGGAACAACAATTGATGCTCTTTATGATCCTATTCAAATTATCAGCGAGGAGGTTCAGAGCTTAAGAGTAAGAAGCCATCTTTACTGTCATGCTAAATATCAATGGATTTGTGTTCCTTCTAAAATTTACAATGATAGTCACTGTAATTGGGAAAAGTTCAAAGCCCCTTTGCATAATTATAACACCTCTCTGGATGTTTTAACTTTGCATACTGAGATTATGAATCTAAAGAATGCTGCTCCACTGAGCTTTGATGCTGCAGATATTACTGATAAAATTATTCGTGACCTGAGGTCAGTATTCCCATCTTGGTCAGGCTTCAAGGATAGCATATATGACTTGATCATACTAGCCCTTCTTGTCCTGGAAATACTTTTATTCCTGCCCATTGTGATAAAACTTGCCTTTAACAACATCAATATGTTGGCAGCCAAAATACATGGCTTGAAACTAAAAATGGATCCCCATACAGAGTCATTCATTTAACAGGCTGGCAAGCCAAGGATGGGTAAGATTCTGCACAGAGCCTTACCAATCTAAGACAGAATAGCATTGCTTTTGATAATGCATATTCCAAGATGGGTAAGGAAGGCATTTTTGTCAGAACAACCTCAGACAGGTTCAGTCTTGTTACTGAAATAAAAAGGGGGGAAATGTAGAGAGCCTTTTGGGGCCACTTGCTTCTAGACACTTGGCAGGGATTTGATCAGGACAAAAGCTGTGAGCTCAAGGGAGGAGTCTGACTTTGGGCCTGGACTCAGGAAATAGGCCCAGATTAAGAATATTTACATTTGAGTTAATGCAAAGCTCAGGCTCAGCTGAGGTACCTGTGGCAGTCCTTTAGTCTCAATTAGCCCCTAGAAAGGTGTTTACGGGGGTTTGTTTATTGCTTTGCTTGTTCCTTGACCCAGAACTGATCTTATAAGTGGTGGAAAAATAAACCCGCTTTAGCCTCAGAACTGGCTGGGGTCATGAAAAGGAAAAAGGAAAAAAAAAAAAAAAAGGAGAAGGAAGGAAAGGGAAGGGGAGGGAAGGGGAGGGAAGGGAAGGGAAGGGAAGGGAAGGGAAGGGAAGGGAAGGAAGGAGGGAGGAAGGAAGGAAAGATGAAGGAAGAAGAGGGAGAGAAAGGGAGATGGGGGGAAGAGAGAGACCAAACAACCAAAATAAATACAAAACAAAAAACAGGTGATATCCTGCTTTAGCCTAATTAGTCCTGTACTCCCAGCACTCAGGCTAAAGCAGGATAATTACCATGAGTTTGAAGCCAGCCTGGGCTACATAGTAAGTTCTACACTAACCACAGATAAATAAAGCCGAGGCTGAAGAGATGGCTGGTTCCGTGGTTAAAGCATTCTACAGATAAGCATGAGGACATGAGTTGAAGTCCTTAGAACACAGTCAAACATTGGGTGGCCATGGTAACCTACCTGTAATTCTACCAACAAAAAGTGGAGTCAGGATCCCCAGAACCACCTGCGTAACCAAACTAGATACATGCACAAGCTGAGTTCAGCTTGATAGTCGGCTTCAGGGAAGAAGATAGGAGGTGAACAAGGAAAATTCCTGCCACCAACCATGGGCCTCTACATGCAGGCACATACCCTACATGTATGCACATACACTACAGGTATGCAGGTGCATACATGGCAAGTAACATATTTCTAGATGGTACATTTGCTGTGTTCATTTTTTTTTCTATGAAGGATGGAAATGAATATCTAGAATGAATTTGATGGTGTGTGTGTGTGTGTGTGTGTGTGTAACAAAACAAATATCTTACTTTGCCTCCTCACACTCCCAGCTCCTTTCCTCCTCACTTGAACCTGCGTCCTCCATGCTGGGACTGAAGGCAGGCCCTGGGGATGGTCAGTAAGCTTTCTGCCACCTAGTTCCCCACTCAGACTTAATCCTATCATTTTGGTTAAAGTGGTTTCCAGCTGACATGGGCAGATGGGAAACACTTCTGTTCTAGAACATACCCCTGGTGCCACCCCACCCCCCCCCCGCCACCGGCTCTGTCTTCTTAACTTGCCCTTTTAGAAGTCTTCTGACAGCCTGTGGGCCCTATCTCCAGAACTCTACTATGAGTAGAGGCTATCACAGAGTGGTCAATCCAGGTGCCTATGCTCCCTCGATAGTCACAGACGCCAAGTTTATAGCAGTGTAGCCAAGGACCCAAAACTTAGTTCAGGACCACAAGAGCAGATGCTGTCTAGCAGTTTGTGACAGCAGTGATAATGCTCTGAGGTCCACAACAGGAGGCTGGAGGCTGGTTGAAAGTCAAAGATGAGGTTAGAGAAGCAGCCCAGTGGCTAAGAGAACTGGCTGACCGGGCGTGGTGGCTCAGGCCTTTAATCCCAGCACTCCAGAGGCAGAGGCAGGCAGATTTCTGAGTTCGAGGCCAGCCTGGTCTACAAAGTGAGTTCCAGGACAGCCGGGGCTATACAGAGAAACCCTGTCTCAAAAAACCCAAATAAGTAAATAAATAAATAAATAAATAAATCTTTTGAAGAATTGAGAAAATAAAATGGAACACGATTATAAGAAATAAGAGCAATACTGGACACCCACTGAGAAAATTCTTTGGATGCCATGTTCATGAGAGGTGAGCTTGTCTCACAGTCCCCACAAAAAAAACAGTTTCTCTGGGAGCTCCTGGAAGCCCCACCTACACCCTTAGCAATAGCTTAAGACCCAGATCCCACCCGCCCCAAGCTCCCACACACTCACAGTCTCAGGAGCATCCTTGTTCGCCCTCTGTCTCCGAAGATCTGACTTAATGAAAGCTGAGATAAAAAAGAAGAAGAAGAAGAAGAAGAAGAAGAAGAAGAAGAAGAAGAAGAAGAAGAAGAAGAAGAAGAAGAAGAAGAAGAAGAAGAAGAAGAA
>NC_034596.1:80945990-80961236 GCF_900095145.1 Mus pahari | reverse complement strand
AAAAAGAAAAGAAAAAAACAAAAAAACAACAACAAAACAACAAAAAACAAATTAGGAAAGTGAGGTCTCCAGAGCCTGGCCCACTTGTATATGTTGTGGAAGTCAGCATCAAACATGGGCCTTCTAATGCTAAAAAGAACTAACCCATCCCAAACAGACCCACTAACCCCTCATCTCATGTGTGCTACCCATTATAATCATCAGTCAATACACAGGTGCCAATGAATAGCCTGAGCCTCATCTGGCTCTCAGACCTCCACTCACCAGTTAGAGCTGATCCAAGGGCAAGGAACACACACAGGAAGATGTTCCCAAACACGGATCCATGGTTGTCAATAATCTGGCCTTGAGAGATGGTGAAGATGATCCCGAATACCTGGAAAAACGTAAGGAAGGCAAGGAGCCAGGCTTAATTCACTAGGCTTAATTCCATGGGGAAGAGTAAGATGCCAAACTATTACAGGATCACAGCAAGGTAAGGAGCAAAGAAAAATCAGGTCCCTACCTGTGCCGACACGTTGAGGAGGCCAGATGACATGCCTTCAGATTCTGGGTATGTGAGCTCCACAGCAAACTCAAACCCCAGGGGCAGATAGCCAGTCATGAAGAAGCTGAAGTCCAAACCCAGAGAACAAGGCAATGGAGCGCCTCCAGAACAAAAATGGGAGCCCTTCTTCCACCCTCAGATTGACTCCCTCCCTCCCTCCCTTCCCTGCTTTTCTCTTCCCCAAAGGTTATCTGTCCATTCTCAAAGGTGGTCTATGTAAACCTGGGCTCTCTGCAGATGTCTAGGCCTTGTGCCCAGTGGGTCCCTAATGTCTTTCTTTCACATTCTTCCCTCCAGCAAGCAATGACACATTAGCATTTATGGAGGGGACAAGAGTGTCTGGTGTGTTTCAGTTTCAGTTGAGAATATGTGTCGCAGGTCCACAGGTCCCACGTTAAAAGGGACATTGGGCTACATTGTGCATCACCATGGATCTCTGGAACCTAGGAGGTGGGGCTTGGAGTTCTTTTTATTTCCTCCCCAATAGGAGGTGAAGAAGCACTGAGAGCCAGGTATTTACCGCTCACACACTTTCATAGACATGCTCATACTGCCTGAGGGAAAAGAGCTGAGGTAGAGCCCAGTAAGGTCCCTACAAAATACCTGTGGCTCTGTGCATTTTGTCCCCTGACACATCTGAAGATGCCAGTCCCTCCCACTGGCACCATGCTCCCTTGTTTCTTCATATCCTGTGCTCTCTCATTCCTTCCAACCACCCTACAAAGTTGGCCACACTTGCTTTCATCTTTAGATGTGGAGCCAGAAGCTCAGAGCATGCCTGTGCTCTAATGCCCTAGACCCAGAGCCACTAAACAGTCCCTAGAATCTCAGATGGCTTTTTTTTGGGGGGGGGGGGCTTTTCAAGACAGGGTTTCTCTGTGTAGCCCTGGGTGTCCTGGAACTCACTTTGTAGACCAGGCTGGCCTCGAACTCAGAAATCTGCCTGTCTCTGCCTCTCAAGTGCTGGGATTAAAGGCATGCACCACCACCGCCTGGCCTCAGATGTCTTGAAGGCATAGGCTATGCTTCATTCCATCCCAACAGAACAGCCCAGCTACCTGATGTGACTCAGTTTTTGTTTTGTTTGTGGGTTTTTTTTTTTTTTTTTGAGACAAATTCTCTCTACATAGCCCTAGCTGTGTCGGAAACTGTAACTTACCATGTAGACCAGGCTGGCCTCAAACTCACAGAGATCTGCCTGCCTCTGCCTCCTGGGTGATGGCATTGATGGCATGATTCGACACCATTTCCACATCTCCTGAGGCCAGTGAGGAGGCAGCAAAAGGGACTTGCATTGCCTCCTAGGCTACAGGTGACACTCTAAGAGCCAGGGGATGTGTTTCCCAATTAAATACGTCAGACGTGGAACTTACCCCAGTGTGCCAGCAGTGATGAATACTACCCACAAATGGTTCAGGTCCAAGGTGAATGTGTATACCACCATGCCCACCAGAGTCATGATATACACTACCAGGGTTGTCTCCCTATGGATAAATGCAAAAGAGTTGAGTTACCTACTAATAGGACCTAGCAGGCTCAACTGTTCATTCCACAAGGATCTGCTAAATATTTGTTCTATTTCCAACTCTCTGCAGTATGCTGGCACATCTGTCTTCATAGAAGTGTCTCCATATAGGTGAGGAACACTAATCCAACAATTATTTACAATAAATGATTATACCATGACCAATGTTACAGAGTAAAACTAATAAACATGAAGTCATTCTATCTACTAGCTGTGTGTTCTGTTTTTGTGTAGACCTCTCCATATAAACCTCCTCCTCCTCTTCTCCTTTT
Source organism: Mus pahari (assembly GCF_900095145.1). Lineage (NCBI taxonomy): Eukaryota > Metazoa > Chordata > Mammalia > Rodentia > Muridae > Mus > Mus pahari. The sequence continues at coordinate 80,958,892 of NC_034596.1, read as the reverse complement.
CTTTTTCTTTTCTTTTTGGAAATAGGGTTTCTCTGTGTAGCCCTGACTATCCTGGAACTCACTCTATAAACCAGGCTTGTCTCAAACTCAGAGATCTACCTGCCTCTGGCTCCCAAGTGCTGGGGTTAAAGGTCTAAGCCACCACTGCCCAGCTCCCTTAAAGTTTTCAATACTACAGTTGGAGTATCGAACCTCCATAGCAACGCTGGGCTGTAGTCTGGTTTGCTGACTCTCTCTGTAAGTTCTTCCTGTGGCCATTTGCACAGCTTTTCCAGTTGACTCTATTGGATCTGAACTACTGTGCTCCAAACAATGGAGCTGAGCTAAGTGCACTGTACTCCAAAGACTAAGGGAGAACCTTCGGCCTACCCCCTACTGCCTTTTTCTTTGTGCTGGATCTGCTGATAGACTCAGCTGTCCCACGCTCTTCCAAATACTCTCCTTCACAGGAGTGTCTTGGGGCCCTAATTCCTGCAAACAGACTTGCATTCTGTTCCCCGTACCACTCTGCATAGGGTGCTGGCTCAGCACACCCTTCTACCTGCCATGATCACCAGGACTCAGACATGAGTGCTCAAAACCTTTCCATGTCTCCTCAGAAGCCAGGAACACAGTGGGACACAGCAAGCACACTATGGTATATGAGACTAATACTTTTATTTGAGTTTGTTGTGATCTGACCCCTCCAACATAGCTTTATGTAGAACCCATGAAATCAAAGATCAATATGGACTGTTATGTCTGTAATGGCTTGAGTCAGAGCTGACCCCTGGGAAGGACTTCCTGCACCTGCATATGAACTCATGGTTTTTGTGTTTTTTTTTCCCTTTATAAACTGAAACAAAAAGATGTCCGTTGTCATAGCTTTAGACCCAATTCTGAACTACGTCCCTGGTCTGACCAGTATTAAGGTGTGCGTTCAATAAACCATTCCTGTCTGACTGAGATTGGTGTACATGTTGTTTGGGGAGCAACTCTTAGACCACAACAGTGTTCAGATTCTGTTACATACTTTACATATGTTTATGACTGCAATCTCTGGACACCCATAATTTTACCAATGAAGAAACAAAGGTTCATGAAGAAACAGAGGTTCATTAAGTGTTCCAAGTCACTAGCTGAAGCTGGGCACTAGTGACCACATGCTTTTAATCCCAGCACTCAGGAGGCAGAGGCAAGTAGATTTCTCAGTTTGAGTCCAGCCTGATCTATAGAGCAAGTTCTGGAAAAGCCAGAGCCACACAGAGAAACCTTCTCTCAGTCAGTAGCTGAGTCAATGCAGAAGGTAGGATCTGAACCCAAGCTTTGAAAGATCGGTAATGTTTCAAGCTACACATCAGGAGAGTAATTTACTATGCAGCTGCAGTTTGCAAAGAGGTCAAAGCCATGGCCTCCGGAAGATGCAGCTCTGCCCTGGTTTTGAGAATAAGGGGCCTCCATCCTTCACCCCATTCACTCCCTCTATTTCCATCACCCTGCAAAAAGCATACTCAGGAATGTGAGTCACTCCCAGTAATTCTGCAAACTCACTAGAGAGAAACAAAGAAAACAAAACAAAAAATTCATTTTGTTGTGTTTGTTAAACCACAACTCTACCTTCATACTGTGGCTACTTAAAACAAACAAACAAAAACAAAACAAAACAAAACAAAACAAAAAAACCTTATTCCTAGTCCCAGCCCAAGATAGACTTCAATTCCCAGGTTCCGTCCTCCAACTCAAAGTAGACAAATCCAGGAGTTTGGGGAGGAAGAGGATGATTGACAGCTGGTCACTTGTACTAAGCACAGAGCAAGAGTCTTCCCAGGCCTCTACTATATTTTCTAATTCGTCTAAATAAATCATCTGGCTGCCCACGACCCAGCCAGGCCAACATTCCAGTCCCTCCCTTCTCCTGCTGCAGGGCAGGCCCTGGAAGAAGGGACACTTCTGTCCTCTTGACGGGGGTGGCCAGTCTTCAGTAGTTTTGTATCTGGCCGAAACAAGCAACTAACAGATGCGGAGAGGAGAAGGCAGCCAAGTTTCACCAGCAGTAATTCAGCGGAGCCAGGCTCCTCATCGTTCGTGAGCCTGGCAGCCACATCCCTGGGAGTGGCCTCAGCTGGCCTTTGACTAGGCCAACCAAAGTGAGACTCAATCTGCCCAGAGGCTTACAGAAGTGGGTCTGTGTGACAGAGAACAGGTCGACCACTGTCTTTTGCCTCCAGACACTGGAAACTTTGGCAGCTTCGACAAAGCAGCCTGGAACGCTGCCTACCCCAGTACAGCACCATCCTGGTAGCTGACCCACGGCTAGTGTTCACTGAACACCCTCTGCATGAGGGGCCACAAAGAGTCACAACCTGAAGGGAAGGGCAGGTAGCCCAATTTTTCCCTAGCATACACAGGTCCTGAGTTCGATTCTCAACACATGGGTATAAGTTAGAAATAGGTTGGAGGATTGTCCTCTGGAGAATTCTTTCAAGGCTGGCGGATGAACAGATGCCCAGCAAAAATGCCAAAGTCTCCCCATCTGCATCCCCAAGCTGAGATTACAAGCACTTGCCACCATGCATGACTTTTTAAGTGTATCCCAGGGATCAAACTTAGGTTCTCACGCTCACAGAGCAAGCGCTTCTCATTTGAGCTGCCTCTCCAATCCTGGCTCGAATTTTACAAAGCAGCCCCTTCTGCTTCATTGGCATCTGGAGAGTGGGACGTCAGGATTTTGTATTTACAGACCAGGATTAGGTTGGCCTATACTAAAATCTTTTACGCTCACTCTGGGCTCTTAGGAGTCTACTGGATAATCGGGCCGAAGGCATAGGATATTTGCAAACAAGATAAAAAAAAAATTGCAAGATTTAAATGCACTGCAAACTGAACTAAAACAGAGAGAGCTCAGATAGCCCAGAGCAGCCAAGGGCATGCATGGGTCAGGGAAATCGCCTGCTCATTGCTCTTTGGGGGTTCCCCTCAAACTTTCCAACTGCTGAGGTCTCCCCACCCCTTACCCCTGATACACATTCTGTTTTCATTTCTCCGTCCTCTTTTCTTCCCACGAGGCTTTTGGATAGGGGGGAAGATTAGACTAAGCCAACCTCTGTGTCCACTACTCCGAGTCCTCCCAGGATCCCACAGAGTGAGTAGAGCTCCACTTTGTGAAGGAGGAATCCCAGGCTCAGAGAAAGTAAGTCAGAACTGCCTGTTGGACTGCTTAGACTTCCAGCTGCTACCCCGCCCCAAAGCTAACTAGCTGTGTTCCTAAGGCGCATATCATTTCAAAAGTAAGCCCCCCCCCCCCCAGTTCTTGATCGAAAAAGAGTCACTCACTTGTAGGTTTTGGATTTATCCAGCCAGATGCCTGAGATCATAGCACCAAACATCCCTGCAATGACGATGGTCAGACCGATTCTTCCAGCATTCACTTCTTCCCCCTGGGGAGACCACAGAACCACCCCAAGGTGGCCAGCATTTAGCAAATACCAAAACAAGATGGCCCCTAAGATAACAACCTCAAGGACATTCTAGAATAGTTGTTCTTACCAACAATAATACCTCAGCTGTACATCTATGGCCCTGTATTCTGGGATAGCATGATCAGCCAAATTTTGTTCTTTAAGCCACTTAAAATATATATATATATATAAAATTTTCTAGTTTCTTTTTTATTTTTTTGAAGCAGGGTCTTACTACATAGCTCATCTGACTTGGAACTTGCTAAGTAGACCAGGTTGGCCTTGAACTCAGAAAGAACCACCTGCCTCTGCATCCCAACAGCTGGCATTAATGAAGTACACCACCATGCCCTCTCAGATATTTTTAAATTAATCCTTACAGCAATTCTATCTTATGTATCATTGTTTCCATTATTATAGAGTGAAAACCTACTGGAACACATGTTTTTATTTCATCCTATTTTTCAGATGGGTCTAACCTGTGGCCATGTATCTCAGGATAACTATGAATGTGCATCATATGTGCACAACATATTTGTAGATTACAACGTCATTTTACAGTATCAAAACATGTTGGGCAGTCCTTATAATAATATATGATATTATTATAATATTACATATAATATCTATGTTGACACTATTGTTTAATTCTAATCCCCACCATACAATTAGAAGTTAGTCTGTACCCATTTGATGATATAAATAGAGGCAGAGTGAGATTAACCTGCTAGCCTAAGGTCACAGGCACATGAGCAGGGATATGATCTTAGGTCTAATGATGGTAGGATTCTGCAAGTGTGACATCCATGGCTTTGGTGTGCCTGACTCTTTAACACTCAGTGTCACTTGCCCAATGTCCAGCCTCACTGGTTCTGGAAGCATTTTTCTTTTCTTTTCTTTTGTTTTGTTTTGTTTTGTTTTGTTTTGTTTTTTGTTCTTTTGTTTTTTGTTTTTCGAGACAGGGTTTCTCTGTATAGCCCTGGCTGTCCTGGAACTCACTCTGTAGACCAGGCTGGCCTCGAACTCAGAAATCCGCCTGTCTCTGCTTCCCAAGTGCTGAGATTAAAGGCGTGTGCCACCACGCCCAGCTGGAAACATTTTTCTTAAACACTTTAATTGGTTCCAGGACAGCCAGGTCTACATAGAAAGACCTTGCCTTAAACAAACAATAATTAATTAATTAATTCAGCAGTTAAGAGCTAGACAGGGCTGGCTGCTCTTCCTTCCCAGGGGCCTGGGTTCAATTCCCATGGCAGCTCATACCTCTCATAACTCCAGTCTCGGGGAATGTAGTGCCCTCTTCTAGTCTATATAGACATTACACATACATATGGTGCATAGACATTCATGCACCATATGTATATGTTACATATCTGTATAGTCAAAATACCATACACATAAAAAAGAAATAAAAGTAGAAAAAACACTTTAATTAAACATACAGGAGTTCAAAATTAAACATTTCCCATATGATATTATAAGACTATACATATATCCATGTGTTGCTACTTATTCTCTAGCCTTTTTTTTTTAAGATTTATTTATTTATTATATAAATAGACTGTAGCTGTCTTCAAACACTCCAGAAGAGGGCGTCAGATCTCATTACAGATGGTTGTGAGCCACCATGTAGTTGCTGGGATTTGAACTCAGGACCTTCGGAAGAGCAATCGGTGTTCTTAACCACTGAGTCATCTCTCCAGCCCCCTCTCTAGCCTTTTTTATATAAAGTTTTGTTTTTGTTTTTTTTGTTTTTGTTTTTTTTTAAAAAAAAAACACATTTATTTATTTATTATATGTAAGTACTCTGTAGCTGTCTTCAGACACTCCAGAAGAGGGAGTCAGATCTCATGACGGATGGTTGTGAGCCACCATGTGGTTGCTGGGATTTGAACTCAGGACCTTTGGAAGAGCGGTCAGTGCTCTTAACCGCTGAGCCATCTCTCCAGCCCTATATAAAGTTTTTTATTTTATTTTATGTTTAGGTATTTTGCCTACATGTATGCATATATACCACATTCATGCCCAGTGGTTTCAAGAGGCCAGTAGAAGGTTTCTAATCCCCTGGAACTAAAGTTACAAGTGGTTGTGAGATATCATGCGGGTTCTGAGTTCTGAATCCAGATCCCCTGAAAGAATAGCTAGTGTTCTTACATCTCTCTAGCTCTTATACTCTACTCTTTAAAAAATAACATTACAAGAGGTAATTGTAGCGGGGAAAAGTGGTACATGCCTTTAGTCCCAGCACTCAGGAGGCAGAGGCAGGCTACCCAAGGCTGTATAATGGAACTCTGCCTCAAAGAGACAGAGACAGACAGAGACAGACAGAGACAGAGAGAGAAGAGAAAGGTAGTTATATGTCTTTTGCAGAAAAGAGAGAAGTCTAAGATGATAACAAGCTTGTCATATTATGACATAGTTTACTATGATATAGTTTAAAACCACCAAAATTTAAATTGAGACCCAGGGCCATCTACCTCCAAATCCTGCAAGCACACCTCCATTGGAGGCTACCTAGAACTAGCTAGACCCAAGAGCGGACCGATACCCAGCCTCTGCAGAGACAGACAGCATCTCCCTGCCCAGCACATTTGGGAATCTGCCTTACCGGGAAGTGCAGGATCACCATGCGATTCAGCAGAGTGGATAAGGCATAGAAAGCACCAGCATTCAGACCTGGAAGAGGAAGGGTGAGACACATTAGGATCCACCCAGACCACAGGCTAATGTCTCCCTCCTCCCTGCAGCCATCATAGAAATCCTCTAGTGAGGGAAGAAATCTTCATTCCCACTACCACTCAGTGTGTTGTCCTCGGAGGAGAAAAATTCAGGGATACATGAGGCAACTTTCTGGTTCTTCTGAAATAAATGCCTGAAAACAATTCAGAGTAGCCATCATTACCCTTTCTTAGCCACATACCATTACACCACGATCCCTTTAGCCTGCCCTGGGAATGACTCTGTGCAGGACCCCTCTGGTCAGAACCATTCATGTTCCTCCTTTCAGCTTTGTCTAGACCTGCGGAGCTCAAACAGCAGTGGGTGTTCTCCACCTTCTCCTGATGAACCTCTTTCCTTCCAGACCTTGGCACCCTTCCAACTGCTGGCTGTTCTCTCCTCTCTCCACTCCTATAGGTCTGTCGTGTGAAATTAAAACATCTCCAAATGAGCATTTAGTGTGTGTGTATATATATACATATAGCATATGAACATGTCATATATGCATATCCTACTCCATCAGGTTATTCAACAAATTACGGAGTACCTAGAAATTACTGACAGAAACAGGATAAGGGACTGGGGAGGAGGCTCGGTTGGTAAAGTTTCTGCAGCAAAATCCTGAAGACCTGAGTTAGGATCCCTAGATCACATGCACAGAGCCAGGAGTTTGTAACTGCTGAGCTTTGGAGAAGGGCAGAGACAAGCAGGTCCTGGTGCTTACTGGACCATCCAGCAAAATTGATGAGCTTCAGGTTTCAGTCAGAGCCATGCTTCAAAAGAATAAGGGAAATCGGGAGGGAGAATGGGGAGCACTATGATGAATTAGAGGGAGGGGGCAGATAGGTATAATCAAAAGTCATTACATAAACATGTTAAATTTTCAAAGTACAAAAAATATTTTTAAAAAAGGCTTAGGAGGACACCTAATATTAACCTCTGGCCTCTATACATACATATATATATATATATATATATATATATATATATATATATATATATATAGAGAGAGAGAGAGAGAGAGAGAGAGAGAGAGCATATGAACATGTCATATATATATATATATATATATATATATATATATATATATACACACACACACATACACAAAGGAAGGAAACAGAGAAAGAAAGTAGATAATAAGGTGATTTGCCCAAAGCCACATAATGAATTAGTAACTATACTGAGACAGGAACTGACCTAAAGAAGAAAGGACTTCCTGACCTTCTTTCAGGGATAATGGTGATGATAATGAGGATGATGAAGATAATGCTGACGATGACAGCATCACATACGTAGGTACTGACCCTGTTCTAAGGACCTCACAAACTTTATCATTTCCCTAAAGTTAATAGTGTTATCATCCCCATTCTACAGATGAGAGAAATGCACACCGTTAAAGAGCAAATGCAAAACCGAGTGAAGTAATTGACACATACTGGTAGTCGCATCCCACATAATCCTAGCATTTTACAGACCAAGGCAAGAGGATCATGAGTAGGAAGGCCAGTCCTAAGGAGATCCTATCCAAACGAAATGAAACAAAACCAACCAATAAAAAACAAGCATAAGCAAGTCTTCCTGTTTATAAAGCATACTAGGGGACTACGGAGTTGTTGGTGTTGGTTGGTTGGGTTTGTTTGTTGTTTACGTTTTTGTTTTGAGGCTCACAAGACTACCACAAGCACACTTCAATTTGTGGAGAAGGGTATAAGATAGGACACACAGCGCACAGACAGGCTATCTTGGGAGTTCATCTTCAGTAGACTCAGCCCACAGAGCCTCAGATTACAGAGACATCTAGATGCTGTTTCTCTTTGGGCCTCAAGGTTTTGGCTAAGGAACAGTGATACAATTAATCTCTCTGGTGGGACACCTCCCTGGAGCACAACTCTCTAGCCATACTTTCCAAGGTCCCCATAAAGGATGGACCAGTGAAAAGGGTCTCTGTACTCAAGGACACACTGAGTGGCCTGGGGCCAGATAGGACTAGGTCTGTCTGTCCATTTTTAATCACAGGTCTTTTTTTTTTAATCATAAGCAACACTGTTGAAATACAGTTGACATGCTCCCTATATCAAGCTCCCAAGGGAACAAGATACAAAGTGAAGGCCAGATTCCCACAAAAAATAGATAAGAACTTTCACCCCCACTTTTGCAAGCACAGAGGCATTAAAGAGTAAATCTGGGTTTGAAGTTACCCCTGTTGTCTCCAGAGCCCTTGACGTTAATCATTAGATCTCAGGATTTAAAACAAAGGTGTCTCCAAGCCAGGCCTGTTTCTTCCCATCCCAGCCGCTCTCAGCAGGTCACTCCACAGATGCAAAAGGTTTGACTCACAGTGGCTTCCTCAAGACAGACCTAATTGGTTCAACAAAAGCTGAACATTACACAACTGCCAGGCTAGTGATTGTCACATAAGAAAACATTCTACAGAGGAACAGAGAGATGGCTCGGTGGGTAAAAGTACCTACTACCATGTCTGAGGACCCAAGTTCTGCCCCCCCAGGACCCACATGGTAGAAGGACGTACACGTATCCCCACAAATAATAAATATATAAAGAGTGTTTAGTTGGCATTCAATCAGCATCTTACTAGAAAGCAAACCCAATTAACTTCAACCACCCACCCACTTAGAATTCCATCTCTGAGTCAAGAAAAGGTCCTGAAAAGTGGGACGAGCTGGAATGTGGGAGGAAGCAGGGAAAAGAAAAACAAAACAGCCTCTTGCATCTTCTCTTCTCACCCTATTCTCTTCCCACCCTTCCTGCTCATCCATCCGCCTCCTGGCCCAGGATGACCCTGCCAAAGTTAAGTGAACTTTGGCTTTAGGTAAAAAACAGCTGTTCTCAGCTTGGGTCTCTAGCTGAGATGTCAAGATGGGCAGAATCCAAGAAAACAGATGCTATCCAACTGAAGGGGGCAGAAAAAGAACAGTTTAATATCAGCATTCCTGTGAGGAGAGAGTCCTGAGGACCCTGGCCCAGGATGCTAAAGCTAAGCTCGGGGATCGGTGAGTGAGCGGCCATGTGTCTACTGGCATGTGTCCAACCCCACCCTCCACCCACTTCATCCAGGGCTCTGAGAGTGAGCTCCCACAATCTGCGTCTGAGCAAACCTTCTCGGTGATTCTAACACTGCTGAAGTTGGAAATACTGACTTAGTGTGGTTTATCAATAGCCTCTCCCTGTGCCCGGCTACATGGCCATGGAAAAGGTGAAGGACAGGGAGCAGAGGCATGCTCTGGAAGGCTGACCCTCTTTCCCATACTGTACACACTTCCCCCAGAGGTGTTAGCAATGATTCTCAAACCAATCTTTTTGTTTGTTTGTTTTGTTTTGTTTTTTTTCGAGACAGGATTTCTCTGTATAGCCCTGGCTGTCCTGGAACTCACTTTGTAGACCAGGCTGGCCTCGAACTCAGAAGTCCGCCTGTCTCACGAGTGTTGGGATTAAAGGCGTGCACCACCACACCCGGCCAAACCAATCTTTAGGTGTCTCTTTCCATATCTTCAGACGTTGCCAGACAAGTCAGACAACATGAGTCCTCTCCTGTGTGCAGTCCAAAAGGTGGGACACCCCACACCCAGAGCAGGAAGAGTGGGGATGAAATGTAGGCTCTGCCCTGAGGGCGTAGCACCCCCTCCACAAATCCAGGGATGTGTGATCACTACTGCAAGGTAAGCCCCTATCAGCTCAAGGCAGAGGCAGTATGTACATCCTGGGAGCCTGCCATGCTAACGGGCACATTTGGAATGGGCAGGTCCTAAGGAGAAGAGCAGTTCTGATAGCCATCACTAGGAGTCCCTTTCCTTTTTTTTTTTTTTTTTTTTTTTTGAGGCCAGTTCCCCCCACCCCCACCCCCCCAAAAAAAAGCTATTTCAAGGACCACTCAAAAGTTCAAAATGAGTTCTTTTAAATCAGAATCTTCTAGAATGGGACTTGAGAACCTGAATTTTAACAGGGAGAAAGGGAGAGGGAGAAGGGGAGAGGGAGGGGTAGGGGTAAGGGGAGTGGAAGGGAGAGGGAGGGAAGAGAGAGAGGTAAAAGAGAAAGGAAAACATATTAAATATTTCTTAAAACAAGTGTTTGGCTTCAGGAATGCAGAGGATGAAAGATCAGACCAAGGTTCCCAGGTGGTGGGGTTCACATGGAAGATAAGGAACCCCAAGACCATGAGAATTCCCCTTACCCACAGCTAGCTACTTCAGAACTTTCCAACTCTGAGGCAAGTTAGAATTTCCTGAAATGTTTATGAAAGGCAGGCAATTTCCTCCACCTCTGCCGCCAGCATCTGAATCCCAGAAGAGAAGCACAGAAAACCAAACTTCTAATCAAGTGTGCCACTGGATTCTCTCTTTGAGGTAGCTTGCTGTGCTGGCTGGCTTTGTGTCCTTGTGGCACAATACCTGACAATACCTAGCTTCTAGGGGAGAAAGGTTTGTTTCTTCTGGGTTCAGGGTTTCAGAGTTGGCCCCAAGCCAGGCGTGGTGGCACTCGGGAGGCAGAGGCAGGCGGATTTCTGGCCAGCCTGGTCTACAAAGTGAGAACCAGGACAGCCAGAGCTACACAGAGAAACCCTGTCTCGAAAAACAAAAACAAAAACAAAAAACAAAACAGAGTTGGCCCCACTATTTTGGGCTTGTGTCAGGCAGCGCCCATCATTGTGGGGAATCTGCAGTGGAACAAAGAGCCTCACCTTATGACACCCAGGAAGCCACAAAAGACCGAAAGGGCCCAGAGCTCCAATATTCCTTTTAGAAGCATACTCACAACCATCCTTAACCCTAGTTCCAGATGATTCAACAGGCACCCATGTGGTGTACATGTATACGTTCAGCCAAAGCATTCATACACATAAGATAAAAACATAAATCTTTAAAAGTTATCTTTTCAAAAGAATGCTGGAATGAGAGTCATGTACTACCACACCCAGCCCCATTCTCCTTCTCCTCCCTCTGTAAAATTTATTTTTAGCTGGCCATGGTGACATATGCCCTTAATTCCAGCAGTTAGAAGGCAGAGGCAGGTGGATCCCTGAGTTCAAGGCCAGCTTGGTCTACAAAGCAAGTTCCAGGACAGCCAGGGCTACATAGAGAAACCCTGTCTCAAAAAAGCAAAACAACAAAAAATTATTTTTACGTGCGTGTTTTTGCCTGAATGTATGTGTGTGCACCTCACTCACGCCTGGTGTCCTCAGAGATCTGCAGAGGGCATTGAGTCCCTCGGAACTGGAGTCATAGATGACTGTGAGCCACTATGTGGGAGCTGGGAACCAAACCCAGGTCCTCTGCAGGAGCAATGAGTGCTCTTAACCACTGAGCCATCTCTTCAGCCACATCAATTCTTTTTTTTTTAATTAAAAAAATTAATCACATCAGTCGGAGGTGGTACACCGCTTTAATCCCAGCCCTCGGGAGGCGGAGGCAGGCAGATCTCTGAGTCTGAGGCCAGCCTGGTCTACAGAGTGAGTTCTAGGACAGCCAGGACTACACAGAGAGACCCTATCTCAAAGCCAAAAAATAGCCGGGCGTGGTGGCACACACCTTTAATCCCAGCACTTAGGAGGCAGAGGCAGGCGGATTTCTGAGTTCAAGACCAGCCTGGTCTACAAAGTGAGTTCCAGGACAGCCAGGGCTACACAGAGAAACCCTGTCTTGAAAAACCAAAAAGGGGCTGGAGAGATGGCTCTTCCAAAGGTCCTGAATTCAAATCCCAACAACCACATGGTGGCTCACAACCATCCATAACAAGATCTGACGCTCTCTTCTGGTGTGTCTGAAGATAGCTACAGTGTACTTACATATAATAATAAATAAATCTAAAAAAAACAAAAAAAACAAAAAAAGCCAAAAAATTAAATTAATTACATACAAAGCAATGAATTTCGTGGTGGTACTCGCATATGCCATTGTACTTTGTTAAACTCCTTGTAAGCTAGGATCTTGTAGGTACTGGGAGATCCCTGTGTTGGTTCCTCCCACAAGGTAGAATAAGGATAAGCCAGGAGAACTCCAAGGGAAAGGGGGTCTCAAGTAGAGGCTCCCAGACCAGATGTCAGACACCGGGGACAATGATCTAGCACACACCTGCCTGTAAGCATGGGAATAGCATGGAGAGCTTAAAGTCTTTCAACATGACTGATAGGCTCTACAGAGACCATAAGAGAACAGGTTCTGACAAGTTCCTGCATTGTTTGGCTGACACAAAGGCCACTGTTCTTGCTGCTACTCAGCCACTTTTCTTGACTAAATACTGCCTACAATGTGACGAGAGCCATTAGCAGTCCCGGGAGGGGGAGAATGACTGGCAACCTCATCCCCACCCAGCGTCCTTGCTACTGGTACAGATTTTCCAAGATCCTATCTCCACATAGGAGCACTTCCCCGGGGCTGTGGAATGTAACTCGGTTGTCAGAGTGCTTGCCTACTGTGACCTAAGTCCTAGAATTGATCCCTGTCACCACATAAAGCAGATGTGATGGTGCACATATGTAATCCTGACCCTTGGGTCATAGTGGCAGGAGCATCACAAGCTCCAGACAGTCCCCAGCTCATCCTAGGCCACTCTAGGAGTCACAAGACCCTACCTTAAAAAATAAATGAATATATTACATTTAAAAGACTTTCCTGGGCTGGTGAGATGGCTCAGTGGGTAAGAGCACTCGACTGCTCTTCCAAAGGTCCAGAGTTCAAATCCCAGCAACCACATGGTGGCTCATAACCATCCCTAACAAAATCTGATGCC
>NC_034596.1:80915040-80944338 GCF_900095145.1 Mus pahari | reverse complement strand
CTGTCCTGGAACTCACTTTGTAGACCAGGCTGGCCTCGAACTCAGAAATCCGCCTGCCTCTGCCTCCCGAGTGCTGGGATTAAAGGCGTGCGCCATCATGCCCGGCTCAAAAAGTATCTCTTAACTGCTAAGCCATCTTTCCAGCCACCTTGGCATGCAGTTTTAAGTACAGCTCTGGAAGCAAATATATGGGCAATTGTGGAATATGCAAGAAAATGCTGGCTTTGGGGTTGGGCATGAGAGCACACGCCTGTAGTCCCAGCTATTGAGGAGGCTGACACAGGAGGCTCACATGAGGCTTTGTCCAGAACTTGGGTTATGTAACAAGGGAGAAAAATGCAGGCTTTCAAGTTTAACAGATGTGTTTGGATTCTGGCTCTGCCACTTGCGGTGTATGACCTTAGTCTAAATACCTAGTCTCTCTGAGTTTCATTCTTCCTGTTAGATGGGGATAATTACAGTATTGCTCTCACATAGATACAGTAAGAATTAACTCACACCAGGTGACAGTGGTGTTATGAATCAATGACTTGTGTAATTCACAGAAAACAGGGAGTCATAGCCAAGATTCTCCCTTTAGTTTGTCTTGTCAAACCAATTTCATGTCATTGTTTCACAGGTGTGATTTACTTGATTTAATTTTAACTCTATCTAGTGGTTAAATGGCCAAGTGTAGGCTGTGAGGTAGTACACTTGGGTAGATCTACAACTTCTTGAACTAACAGTGAAAATTTGTTAGACTGGGGTCCATCTAAAGGATGGGTACTTTGAATGCTATGGCCTTGTTTTTTGTTTTGTTTTGTTTTTTGAGACAGGATTTCTCTGTGTAGCTCTGGCTGTCCTGGAACACACTCTGTAGACCAGGCTGGCCTCAAACTCAAGAGATCTGCCTGCCTCTGCCTTACAAGTGATGGGACTAAAGGCGTCTCACCATTGGCCTGGCTATGACCTTGTTCTTAATGCTCTTTGACCTTAGTTCTGATTAGAGATTGAAAAGAAGATACCTAAGTCAGTGTTGGCAGGCAAGGCCACACACAAGTCTGAAGGTTAAAAGTTATCACACCAAAGGCTATGAAAATGAAAGGAAGAGGAAGTGTTGGTTGCATTAAAACACATAAAATTTATAAAGGCACTGATGTTATAAGATGAGGGAGAATTGGTTAGGGGGTAAGTTGTGTGGCAAGACTGATTTACAGATTCATTCATCACTCCTGGAGTACACACTGTTTACCATGGAGGAACTACATAGATAAAAAGGCAGTAATTCCTGTGGGCCCTGAAGGGGATAAGAACTCCACAGGAAGACCAACAGAGTCAACAAACCTGGACCCTTGGGGCTCTCAGAGTCTGAACCACCAACCAAAGAACATACATAAACTAGACCTAGGTCTCCCTGCTCATATGCAGCAGATGTACAACTTGACCTTTATGGGAGTCCTGAACAACTAGATGGGGGGGGGCTACCCCAAAATCCGTTGACATGGGAGATGTTCTACTAGCTGGGCTGCCTTGTCTGGACTCAGTGGGAGAGGAAGCACCTAGCCTGCAGAGACTTCAAGTGTCAGGGTTGGGGGATACCCAGGGGATCGATCCCTACCTGGTCAGAGGAGAAGGGATGGGGGAATGGAGAAGGATTGTAGGAGAGGATGACAAGGAGGGGGGCAGTGAGCGGGATGTAAAGTAAATAAGTAAAAACTAAAAAATTAAATTAAAATTTTAAAAATGGCAACAATCCCAATCCACTCACTGAACCCAGTGTAGCAGGGAGCTGGAGGTTTTATTTTAAATCCCAAGCATTAAGATGTTATAGTGAGGGCTGGAGAGATGGCTCAGCGGTTAAGAGCAATGACTGTTCTTCCAAAGGTCCTGAGTTCAAATCCCAGCAACCACATGGTGGCTCACAACCATCTGGAAGGAGATAAAATACCCTCTTCTGGGGCATCCAAAAACAGCTACAGTGTACTTACATATAATAAATAAATAAATCTTTAAAAAAAAAAAAAAAAAGATGTTATAGTGAGAGAGAAAAGATCTTCCACATCTGCTGTGATACCAAGAACAACAAGCATTTGTCAGAACCTGCAAGGAAAGGAATAGCTTTTCTAGAGGGGACCTAGAGGGGACCTTCTAACATGTGCAGAGGCCCCAAGGTCAACCTAAACAGTTCGTCGGGCACATTTGGGACTGGGGAAGAGAACGGAACACAGACACATTAGGCTAGTCCTGGGCATTCCTGGACCCTGGTATGCCTTACCATAGGTGATGACCAGCAGCACAAAGTTGAGGTTTTTGAAGAGCCGGACAATGGAACTTAAGTACGAAGCATCAGTGGTCGTCAAGGCATAGCTCAAAGACTGGGCCCTGCTGGGAGGGTGCTTGGGCTTCTCCTTGAATACTAAAAGGAATAAAGACAATAAAGTAATAGGGATGATGGGAAATTCCTGTGGTCCCACCCCAGGGGTACCAGCTGTACAGACGCAGGCTACCTCCACCATCTAGGGAGGGACTGAGACTGTAAAGGAAATAACATTGTTTCCAGAGAAACCTCTCCTAAAATTATTTCTCATTGCCTGAGGCTTTGCCCAAAGTCTTTTTTTTTTTTTTTTTTAAATTCTTATTTATTTATTTATTTATTTAGCCTTTTCTTTTCTTTGGCAGTAGAGGGGGTGGAAGCCAGGGCCTCCAGCAGGTGAGGCAAACACTCAACCCCTGAGCTTCTACCTACCTCTAACACTGTCCTGTTTATTTTATTGCCTTTTCTTTAATAGCCCCTACAGGGCTGGAAATATCGAGCCTCCGGCAGTGTTCAAAGATCAAGGCAGCCTATAATACCTAGCAAATAACCTATCACAAAACAGAAGTGGGCATACACATGGGGGAAGGGGGACTTTGGAAAAAGTCCAGTGAAAGCTGGACTTTGGAAGGTTAGGAACCCTGTGAGTGGCTAAACTCCAGAGCTTCAAAGGGGGATAGGACAGATGTGTGACTACAGAATCACGGAGTCTGGCACATGGCCGCCACGCTGTTCCCTGAATCGATGAAAGTTACAGTGGCAGAAGTTGAGAGCAAACTCCTACTTTCACCAGCGCTGAATGAGACTCTTCTTAGGAGAGAGAGACAAGCTCCAGGAGCGACCAACCACTCCCTGTGTCAAAGGCTGAAGAGAGACTCTGGGAAACTGTCATTTAGAGTCGAGTTCCGCACAGCTGGTGTGATGTGACTCTATCAAGCGGCCATTTGCCTCGCTGCAGGGCAGAAGTGTTTAGCTAGTCCTTTGACTAAACTGGCTCTCGAGCAAGGCCACTGACTACATGGCCTCTGGCAAGCCCCCTGAGACCTCTCCTGGAAGGTGAGCAGTCTGCCTCCAGAGGAAGTTCTGGAAATGAGGTCGGCTCTCGGAGCAGATCAAAGCACCCCCAGCACCTCCCCCCAGCCATTCCAGCTTTGACTTCAGAGCCCTGCCTCTTCCGTCTCCAATAATAGTTCTGGACAAATGCTCTCGCTGGAATTCGCCATCCATTGTCTTGGCTGTTCAACTCCCTTCCATGCAAGGTGATTTAGGTCTCCAGCATCGGGTGTTCTCTCAAGGATTTGACAGCCATGGACCAGTACTCAGATAAACTTTTGTTTCCAGCCTTCACTCAGTCAACTATGAGCTAATAAAATACCCAAGCATAGCAAAGTTCTACCACCTAGGTTTGCAGTTGCAAAGAGCCAGGACCTCACTAACCTCCAACACAGGCATTTGGAGGCAGGCATGGTAGAATTTAAAACTTGAGTGGAATCAAGAGGCCCTGAGCTAGTTCATTCTTCCTTGCTCCCACTCACAGCTCCCTGCTGCTAACCCTAGAGAACGCTGTCCTGACTAAGAAACCTGGAATGAAATACCATAGAGAGCAGTGGTCTGAGATACGCATTTAACTACGTGACTCTGCAGGTGAGCCAGCACACAGGGATAAACCTTTACCACCTGACATTAGACTTTAGGGCAGAGGGTAACCTTTAGATGGGTGACTAACAGTTTAACAGGGAAAAAAACTCTTTGGACATCTCTGAATCCGCCTTGATCATATCACTTACATGGAAACAATACGCGTTTCTTTTTAATTCTTTTGCTCACTTTTGTTGTGGGTTCGTTATGTTTTATTTGATTTCTCTGAGACAGGGTCTTCCCTATAACATAGGTTGTCCTTGAATTAGTCATTCTCCTGCCTCAGCCTCCAGAGTGCAAGGATCACAAGGGGCCAGCCAAGACACATAAATAAGCAAATACTTGGATGAGTAATTGGACGTCTGTGTAAAATGTTAATAGCAGTTACCTGAGCTTGCTTGTTGGAACTAAGTTTTCAAGGACAAATTAATGGCCATTACTTTCTTTGCACTTTGTTATTTTGAGATTGTCCACGGTGCATATATTACTCATAATTAGTAATAAGGATAAAGAAATTTGGTCCCCATGTATTCTCAGGCTAAACTCAGATTATTAGCATTTGTGGAGCTAGTTAATACATTATTATTATTATTATTGTTATTATTATATTATAATCTGCAATGTGGCATTAAACATGCTTGGATTTCAATCCACTCCTAGCCAATTGCTAGTGGTCTAATCTGGAATGACTTCCTGAATTTTCCTCAAGTCTTAGCTTCCTTACTGAAGAGGGTCTACAAGGCAGCTCAAGGCTGTTGGGGACGAGATGAAATAAGACATTCTTGGGTTTTCTTCTTTTGCTTTGCTGTTGTTGTTGTTGGGGTATGAGACAGGGTAGTAGTCTGGCTGCTACCTGTGTAGCCTTAACTGTACTAGAACTTGCTCTGTAGACCAGGCTGGCCTTGAACTCACAGATCCTCCTGCCTTTGTTTCCTTCCTAAATGCTGGAATGAAAGGCACGCACCACCAAGCCAGGCTTGTAATCAGATGCGGATCAACACAAGGCTTAGGACACTGCAGGTTCTTCCAGGGGCCTCAATAAAATGACAACAGTCTACCTAATTCTTCAGGTGAGATGGGAATGGAGAACCGGTCAACCACCATTAAACCTTTCCTGGGCTGATAATGGAGTACATAGTATCACTTAGAACTGTATTAGGGACAATTTTACTCGGCTAAAACATCTGAAAAAGGCAAAAGGCCTGATCTACAGTGTCTCTAAGTATCTGTGGTATTTAGGGCCTTGTTCAAGTGCCACCAGGGTTGAAATAACTTCCCCACCTCCTGCCCACCAGCAACCTACTAATGATCTTACCGATGATGACAAGGATGAGGAGGAGAGTGGCCACACCTCCTATTATGTAGAACATGATACTGATGTGGTAGGCAAGCTTTTCCGGGTCTTTGATGTTGGGTACCAGAACAGGAGGGACCAAAAACCCAATTGCAATTCCAAGCTATGTAGAAGACAGACACAACCAGTCAGTTATCAAATGGCCAAGAACCAAGAGACAAATTTAGAGACTACTATTTGGAAACATACTTTCTCAGGCTGGGGAGATGGTTCAGTTGGTAAAGTGCCTAGCATCCATGCATGAGGATTTGAGCTCACACACCTAGTACCTACATAAAAACTGAGTGTGGTCTCATGTGGCTGTCATCCCAGCACTGGAAGGACAGGGATACATAGGTCCCTAGAGCTCATTGGTGGGCCAGCCTAGCAGAATCAATGAACTCCTGTCTCAAAAAACAAAGGTAGAGCAGAAATGGAGTGCACCCAATGTTAACATCTAGCCTCATGTCAACATGAGCACATACATATGCACACACCCATACACATGTGCACATATAAAAAAATTAATTCCAAACTTCTAGTTCTTCCTCACACACATATCAGAATTATTTTCCCCACCAAGAGTCTTTTCCTTGACAACTTGACTCATACACAGTTCTGACCCAAAAACTATGGAGGAGGCTGGCTCTCCTTTAGTGCAAACTAATGAGCAATGGCTTCCACATCCCCGTCTCTGAGAGACAGTAATATACTGCTGACCTTTTTCTTCTCGTGCTATTGAAGTGATCAATTTCTATGAATCTGTTAACCCAGTGCTAAGAGTTCAGTTGAAAAAGCTTCTACAAGCCGGGTGTGGTGGTGCACCCCTTTAATCCCAGCACTTGGGAGGCAGAGGCAGGAGGATTTCTGAGTTTGAAGCCAGCCTGGTCTACAAGGTGAGTTCCAGGACAGCCAGGGCTATACAGAGAAACCCTGTCTTGAAAACAACAACAACAAAAGGTTGATGGTTCAGTTCATTGTGTAATAACTTAGCAACAGCCAAAGTCTCTGTAGTGTGAGGTCACACACGACTGTAAAATGGTTACACACACACACACACACACACACACACACACACACACACACACACATACGTACATCAGTGTTAGAGTGCAAAAACCCCAGGACCTGGCAAATAATATAACCTGGGTGTCCCTGAGATCAGAAACACTGTGATTCAGCAGTAACTAACTAATATACAACTCCCAAAAGTTGGGCCACTCTCAGTTGTCTGGAGCCAGTCCAGTCCAGGGCTTTCTCTTGGGCCCGGATGTATGGAGAGGAACATAGTTTCTTGACTAAAAACCAGGAACTTGCTCAGAAAAGTCAGTAATAGCCTGGGGCCAGGGCCTTGGGGGAGCTTCCCTCTTGGATTGTGGGAAGCTACTTTGCCCCAATTTGAAGGCCTGTGGTTATCTGTCCCAAGGCCCCTGAGTGCTCAGTCTGTGGCGCACTTGAGATAGCCTGTGTTCCCTTTGTGCAACATTGCTTGGTTAGCTTGTGACTGAGTCCAGAGTCTGATGCTCTGGTCCCATTTTCCCCTGCAAACAGCATATAAGACGGAGTCTTCTTAATAAACTTGCTTGGCTTGAGCCATCAACTCATAAAAGACCTTCAGGTCCTAATTCTCCTATCTTCGTCATTTTTCTCATTCCTGCCCCTCCCCATCAGGAGTCTGTCAGTGAAGACCAGCCTGTTCTTCCAGGTGACATAACACCAAGGCAGAGACTGGAGAGAGCTCATCAACTCTGGCAGGCTTGCTATTCTACAAGCACAGGATGGACAGATGGACAAAAGCTCTTCCCCCTCACCGTCATGCCCTTCCGTTGCCTACTCACTTCCTGCTCAGGCATTTCCTCTGACAATTACTGTTAATCAAATGGCCCTAGTGGTTCCTAGCTTTGAAGTAGTCACATATCGGGCTGGTGAGATGGCTCAGTGGGTAAGAGCACCCGACTGCTCTTCCGAAGGTCCAGAGTTCAAATCCCAGCAACCACATGGTGGTTCACAACCATCTGTAACAAGATCTGATGCCCTCTTCTGGAGTGTCTGAAGACAGCTACAGTGTACTTACATATAGTAAATAAATAAATCTTTTTTTAAAAAAAAAAAAAGAAGAAGTAGTCACATATCAGCAAAAGACTGTGTGTAGGGACTGGAGAGTTGGCCCAGTTATTAAGAGCACTTGCTGTTGTTCTTCCAGAGGACCCAAGTTCTGTTACCAGCATGCACACAGGGGGCTCACAATCACTTGTGGTTGAATCTGATGCCCCCTCTTCTGCCCTCCATGAGCACCTGCATATATATGCCACACATGCACATATACACATACACGCACATACACACATACACACACACACAAACATACACATTCACACAAATCATTTTTTTAAAGGCTGACTGTTCATATCCTGGTGCAGTATATAATCAATAAATCAATAAATATATTTTTTAAAATATAAATATAATATATAAAATATAACCAATAATTCAGGCCCATCTATTTAAATTTTAATTATTTTATATTAATTATTATATATACTATGTTGATTATTGTTATATATAATATAGATATAACTTATTTGTATTAATTATTTTGAATATATTGTAGCTGTCTTCAGACGCACCAGAAGAGGGCATCAGATCTCATTACAGATGGTTGTGAGCTACCATGTAGTGGCTGGTATTTGAACTCAGGACCTCTGGAAGAGCAGTCAGTGCTCTTCTTACCCGCTGAGCCATCTCTCCAGCCCAGGCCCATCTTTTTAAGCACCTACTATGTGAAAAGTGTTCTATAGGCATTTTAAGCAGTACCAAGATGTGAAAAGGATTCTCACTTTGGAAGCTTTAGACTCTAGCTAGAGCAGTGGTTCTCAACGTATAGGTCATGACCCCTTTGGTTTTCAAATGACCCTTTCACAGGAGTCACATATCAGATATTTACAACAAAATTCATTAAAAAATAAGCAAAGTTACAGTTATGAAATAGCAGCAAAAGAGTTTTATATCTGGGGGTTACCACCACACGAGGACCTGGATGAAAGGGTAGCGGCATTAGGAAGGTTGAGGACCCCTTCTGTTGAAGGTGATTAGAAGAAAAATACACAAATAACACGAATGGCATGTGATAGGATGCAGTGATAGAATGTTACAGCTGGAAAGTGTTTCGGAACCCTCTTTTAGAGGGTTATTAGAGGCCCAGGCTATGTGTCTTTCAGCTCTGGAGGCTAAGGAACTGGCCCAGAGCTGCCCAGAGTTCTGCTTGAGTGGAGGTAAGAAAACATATCTTTCAGTTTTCAGGCTAAAGCTTCTTCCAGTAGTACAACATCAATGCCTTGAGAAGGGCCCTGGTGCCCAGGACCATCCCCAGCCACTCAGTCTCAAGGACTTGTTAGAGCTGAAACAGGGGCAATTAGTGCATCAATTTTGTTTTTACTAGCATATATTAATTATAAGTAATGGGTACTATTATGACACTTATCTATCTGTATATATAGTATATATTATAATTATATATTATATAGATATGTATATATCTATCTCAGATTCTCAGAGGAAGTTAATGAGGCGGGCTTCTTTTTTTTTTTTTAGATTTATTTATTTATTATATTTAAGTACACTGTAGCTGACTTCAGACACTCCAGAAGAGGGCGTCAGATCTTGTTACGGATGGTTGTGAGCCACCATGTGGTTGCTGGGATTTGAACTCTGGACCTTCGGAAGAGCAGTTGGGTGCTCTTACCCACTGAGCCATCTCACCAGCCCGAGGCGGGCTTCTTAATGTTCACTTCCAGCACTTTCTGTAGAAGCCAGCCACAGACAGGGACCTCTATCATACCCTCCCCCAGGTTCTATTTGGCCTCTTAGAGATCCAGAGGTTAAGGTGTATCTTAGAGGGCTCCATTTACAATAGTCCGGGAGGATTTAGTCAGGGAAAATTTGGGACAGTCACCCAATACTCTTTCATTTCTAACATGAAGATGACATGCTGGGGGACCTGGGTAAAGTCAACATGATCCTTAGCCATCTTGGCTGGAATGACACACAGTATCTGATACCTCAGCTGGAGCTCTGGCTCCTCCATCCACATTTTGAGCCAGAGCTAGTGGTGTTCAACCTGCACTAGGGCTCCTCTAGCCAATAGGATGTAGACCCTCAGTCAGAGTGACAGAGAATCATGCGACCTTGCGGTAACCCTACAGCAGGAGCAAGTAGCTTTGGAGGTAGTTTCCTGCCCAGTGCAGAAAGTCAAACATAAGAAGGTCTATAATGGTTTTAATGGCTTTATCTTCCTACCTCTTAAGATCAAGGTTCAGTAAGAGCCCATGACTGTTTCCAGTGTTCACTCAGTCATGAGGAAATGGATGAACACATGGATGGGCAGATAGACAGACAAAATTGGTGGAAACCCTGGTCTACACAAAGCTGTATGGTAACAGGTATGTTCATTGAGTTCCAGCCTCTTACTACAAAATACACACTATCCACAGCAAATAAACTGTCAGGAATGGCAATATTCTAAAGAGATACTTATGTGTCTCCATTTCCTAATAGATTAGAACCCCTAGGAATTGGAATTTGCCCAAGACACTGTCATGCTGGCCCACTTCTGTCTTTCAGAAGGACTTTGAGCATCAGCTTCTCTGTCCAGACTAGAGTATTTCAATGCAAACATTCTCTAGGTCTGTGTTAACATCTCGAGTTCTCAAGGAAGTAGTCTCTTATAGCAGGGTCAGATCCTTGTGGGAGTCACTTTATATTTGTATAATTAATTACTTCAAATGTGCCTCTCTAGCCAAGCTAAGGTTCCTCAGAGGGCAGGTCTCAAGCGTGGCACATGCCGGATACTAATCATAGCAAAATGTATGAAGCTTTCCATGGAAGGCCTTAGCCCTTACTGCAGCCCCCCAAACAGGGGATTTATCATTGTCCACTTTATTGTTTGTTTTGGTTCTTCAAGGCAGGGTTTCTCTGTATAGCCCTGGCTGTCCTGGAACTCACTNTGTAGACCAGGCTGGNCTCNAACTCAGAAATCCGCCTGCCTCTGCCTCCCGAGTGCTGGGATTAAAGGCGTGCGCCACCACGCCTGGCCTAAGACTCAACTTTCATTTCCCATTTTTCGCCTGTTCTTTCTGGAACTTCAAGGAAGATATCACTATGCTTTAGAAATGATTGTCAAGGATGGTAGGTAATATTGACTTTAGTAATGCCAATAGTCAGGGCTACTTCTGGGCATAGTTAAATACACGTCTGTGCACCCTGAAGTCTTTGGGTAGCTGGAAAAGGACCTGTCTCACTGTGTGTCCCTGTCACTTATCTACTTGGTTCATGCATTAAAAAATAAAGTCAGAAAAGCTTCAAGCTGCATGTGGAGCAAGACTGGCACTCCAGCGCTGGAGCTGAGTGGTTAGAGAACTTGCCTAATGTAAGCAGGGCCTGCTCCCATCTAGTGGGCCTGAGCAGGGCAAACACAGGCCCGAGCATGGCAAACAGCGCCTATAAGTTTTGCCTTTTACCCTTCTTCCCCTTGCTGAAAACCATCAGATTCCATTCCTAAAGGCAGCCCCCAAGCTCTGTCCTCTTATTTGGTCACTTCCTCCTTCTGAGACTGACCACCAAGGTCCAGCTATCAAAGTATTGAAGTCCAGCAATCAAAAGCCCCATTTGGCTCACCTAATGAACATGCCCAATCAAAACAAAGCAAATCATCCTAACTCAGTTTCCCTTTATAAACTGCCATTCACCTATGGACCACATCTGCCTCCTCTCTATCCAGAGGCAGCCTTTTGTCCCTCTGAGGCGAATAGCCCTTCCCCCACTCTCCTTTGCCCCCTTTTCTCCTCTCCCTTGTCCTCTGTCTCCTGTCTTTGTCTCTTATTCCCTGAACTTTGTCCCTTTGGGGCAAATAATCTCCTTTGTGCTAAGAACTTGGTCTAGGTGTGTCCTGTGCTCAAGCTGGTCCTTTGACCTCCCATCAAATCCACACATCCAACTTATAAAATGCATCATATGCTGTGTCATCTCTGAGGTTCACAGAACCACTGTTCCATCACCATCCAAATAATCTGTTCTCATCTGCCATCAGCAAACCATTGTGTGAGTCACAATTCAATCAGAACCCTGGTCTTGGCTGGTCCTCGGGTCAGAATGTTGACCAGACTGTAAGGAGACTCCAGGCTTTTCACACACACACACACACACACACACACACACACATACACACACACACACACACACACACACACATACACACACACACACACATACACCATCAGAGAACTTTATAACCAGACAGTAAGAAGGGTTTGGGACCACGTAGAACAGGGAAGGAATCATTATTGGTCCCCATCTGAGCATTTAGTTAAGGTCCCGGGCATTTCATCTTCCTGACACATGATGTTGGCAAGGTGAACTCGGCTCTTCTCCATCAAGAAACAAGAATCTCACTAGGTACTGGTCACACAGGCCTTTAATTCTACTTGGGAGGCGAAGGCAGGCAGATCTCTGTGGGTTCTAGGCTAGCCTGAACTACAGAGTGAGTTCCAGGTCAGCCTGGGATACACAGAAAGAAACAAGATCCTCAACACAGTCTTTTTTTTTTTTAATTTTATTTATTTATTTATTATATGTGTGTACACTGTAGCTGTCTTCAGACACTCCAGGAGAAGGCATCAGATTTTTGTTATGGATGGCTGTGAGCCACCATGTGGTTGCTGGGATTTGAACTCAGGACCTTTGGAAGAGCAGTCAGTGTTCTTAACCGCTGAGCCATCTAACCAGCCCCCTCAACACAGTCTTAAAGATCCAAACTCATATCTCCTTTGGCCACTCACCTCCCAGGCACCCCAGGCTATTCCGAGAAAGCTAATCTCACTGTAAGCCCCAGGTCTGGGCTCCGGAGGGCTCTTTCTTTTCCAGACCCAGGCTCTAGGTTGAGGCAAATGCATCCTCTTAAATTCTGAGTTCCCAGGGACTAGCTCTCTGTTGCTGGGTCTAAGGTGTCCCTTCACTGGGTCAGTACCTCTTTCTGCAGGAAAGCCTCTAAGCTCTGGCAGCTGCCCTCACGTCTGGCCTTCTGTGATCTGATCTGGGTTTGCTCTGCTCCATGAGCAGATATATTTTATATCTCATGCCTCGCTGTGCTATATTTTCATCCAAACCTTCACCCCTCTTACTTTCTACCTCAGCACACACTACAGACCTCATCACACTGCACAGTATGCCCAGTGCCACTTATGTGCATGAACACATAAACATGTCAGATGGGGGGTGGCTGCTAGGACATTGACTCACTGAAGAACTGAGAGCACAGGGCTGGAGCTTAATCCCGAGAATGTGCTCCCAGCCACCCCAGAGGGCCAGGCAGCTGAGGGATAAGCCCTGGAGTACCATGATGATCATACATGCAAAGCCTACTCAGATGACTGCATCTGAAATCCCAAAATCCAGGTCCTTGGCTCCTTTTGAAAAGGCCATTTGGAATTAAGGAAGTAGCAGGCTTTTGTGAACAAACATGATCCCACCGATTTATGGGAAACCACTCATGAAAGGAGTTTGTGGATCTGAAGGCAGAGCTTTATTGCGGGAGAACAGAGGAAACAAGGCCACAGCCAGCTGATCAGATCCAGACTTCCTTAGAGTTCCACCAAGTTACCAGGTTTGTCCTCAGAGCTGGGATTATGCTGAGTGGTATACACTGCTGGGTCCTTGAGAAGGAGGGCAAGAGTTTAGGGAAGTGGTTCTCAACCTGTGGGGTCACGACCCATTTTGTGGGAATCACATATCAGACATTCTGCATATTAGGTCTTCGTGAAAATAACTTTTATTTGCCAGATGTAATTGTCATCTCAGAGACTTTTACTGCTAATAAACTCACTCTTTCTGAACTCTGACTGGCTGGTTCAACTCAGCTGTTGTGGTTCAAAAACTCCTCTCCGAGTTGACTGGTTCACACTGGCTTCTCTCTGCTTCCCACTGAATTGCTTTGCTTGGAAAAACTGCCTCTGAATTCCACGAACTGAACTGTGTTGACTGCCCTGACCTCAGGAACTGAACTGAATTGCATGAACTCCACTGAATTCCACTGCATTGACTGAACTCAACTGAACCACCCTCCATCCTGACTTGCTCTAAGCTGCTCTTAGCCTCTCTTTCATGTGCTATTCTCATGAGAGTTGGTCATATCCTATTCTCTGACTCATTCTGTCAAATCTTTCTCTGGTTCATCACTTTGTCTGCCCCTCAATTAGACAGCACTTTCAAATATGGCTGCTTCCTTCTACAAATTAACTTTACCTTTGTTGTTTCTAGCCAGATCACACAGACTTAGAAGTTCTTTGGATGTGATCCCTTGCCAGAGCAGCCATGTTGCTGGATTAAAATGCCTCTGTAATATTTACATTATAGTTCATAACAGTAGAAAAATTATAGCTATAAAGCAACAGCAAAATAATTTGTAGTTGGGGGTCACCACAACATAAGGAACTGTATTAAAGGGCCACAGCATGAGGAAGGTTGAGAACCTCTAGGTTTGGAAAATGTTGAGGGAAAGCAGCTGTGGAAATGAGAATAACCCAAGGTCATTGCATCCTTTGGAAGACAATAATGATGATAGTGAGCCATGGCAAGTATGGCAGGTGGTAAATTAATCCCCATTCCAAAGCTGGTTGAGGAAACTAACCTTTCCCGATGTAGCTTGCTCAGGATCCCCTAACAATAAGTACTGAGGGTGGACTTCCAGCCCAGGTCTTCTTACTCATCAGCTAAGTGCTGCAGGGGCAGACTGTCATTCAAACATGGAAGAAGTGCTGGGTGTGGTGGCATGTGCCTGTGTCTTAGCATTGGAGAACTGAGAGAGGATGGTGGTGAGTTAGAGGCTGATTGGAACTACATAGTGAATTCCAGGCTAGTCTGGGCTATGATAGTGTCTCAGTAAAGACCGAGAAGATCGAAAACACCAATCAAGAGAAAAGAAACCTAACATGTGCTAAGCACCCACTATGTGCTGGACTACATGCTGTCTTATGTAAGCCCTCATAACAAACCCCTGAATTCAGTAACATCTGCTAGATTTTTTACAGATGAGAAAACCTTTGGAACTTGCTGCTCAGCTTCTAATGGCTCAGATTCAAACCCATGGCCATTTATTTCCGAAGCCCTTGATGGGAGAGGCAATTGCCACAGAACAATGATGCCCTGAGACCTGACATGGCTTTGGCTGACAGGCTCTAGTCTGTAGTTACAGCTATTGAAAGAATGGCAAGAATCATTTGCACCTATAGTCGGCTTTGTTTACCACATAGTGACACCCTGTGGTAGTGTGTTTGTGTATGTGTGTGTGTATGTATGTATCTGTCTGTCTGTCTCTGTGTATCTGTCACAGTACACATGAGTTCAGGAGACAACTTGTCAGAGTTA
Organism: Mus pahari; assembly: GCF_900095145.1. NCBI lineage: Eukaryota > Metazoa > Chordata > Mammalia > Rodentia > Muridae > Mus > Mus pahari. The sequence goes on along the minus strand of NC_034596.1, from coordinate 80,929,657 downwards.
ATTCTCTCTTTCCATGATTTGGGTCCAGGGGATCAAACTCAGACAAGTGTCTTTACCCACTCTCACTGAACCGTCCTACCAGACTTCCTTAGTTTTGGGGGATTTTTTTTATTTTTGTTGTTGAGACAGGGCCTCACCATGTAACTCTGGCTAACCTGGAACTCACTAGCTGGCCTTGAACTCATAGATTTGCCTAAAGGTGTGTGCCACCGTGCCCAGCTGGTTGTTGTTTTAAGACTTGGGTATTCCTTGACCTTGAGCTCTTTGAGGCTAGGCTGTCAGGCCATTGAGTCTCAGGGGTGCACCCACCTGTCCCTGCCTCCCCAGTACTAGAATGACACCTACATGTCTGTCACAGTTCCCAGATCTTTCACATGGATTCTGGGGACTCATTTTAGGTCCCTGTACTGAGCAATCTCCCAATCCATTAAATATGTAGCCTAGGCTTGCTTCAAACTTATGATCCTCCTGCCTCATCTTTTCATTATGTACCAGTGTACACCACCACAAACAACAGGATCTTCTTCTTATAAAATACTTAGTTTCATTTAGCCTCTTTGTCAGCAGGTTGTATGGCCCCTCCTTGCTAAACACATATTCAATAAATGAAAATTTAAAGAAGTTGTATAAAGTTGTCAACTTTACATAGCCTAGGGCCACGTCGGGGGGGGGGAGGGGGAAGAATCTCAGTGAGGGACTGTCTAGATCAGGTTGAGCTATAGTCATGTCTGGGAGGGGTTGTCTTGACTGCCTTAATTCAGCTAAGAAGACCCAGCCCACTGTAGCTAGTATCATTGCCAAGTGCTGGACCTTGGACTGCATAAAGCAGCGAAAGCAAGCTGAGCACTAGGCAAGCTGAGCACTAGGCAAGCCGAGCACTAGGCATGCATGCATTTGCTTTCTCTCTGCTCTTGGATGTGATTCAAGCTGTCCCAAGTTCCTGCAGTGATGTGCTACAACCTGGAATTGTGAGCCAGATAAAACCCTTCTCCTCAGGATGGATGTGATACTGACCAAGCCTTGTACTTATGCCTGCTTTGGATCATCCCCAACTCTGAAGCCACCTGTTAGACACTTCCTTGCTTTTAACAGCTGGCTGTTCCCCGACATTTGTTCTTGTGGTGAATTCTGCAGAGGGCGGGGTGGGTCCAGTTCTGAAGGAAGAGCTGAAGTAAGCTCTCCTCTTTCACAAGAGCCCAAATCACTGCTGGCTGCATGTTCACAGGTCCCCCTGGCAGAGCTGCTGATCACCAGATGACATAGGCTCACGCCACTTCCCTTTCCGTCAGGAAAGAAGAGACAGGAGTGGGTATTTTGAGAACCACCAGGCCAGGAAGGATTGCAGCATGTAATCCCCATTCTTGGTTTTTCAGATTTGAAAAGACAGGAGGGCGAAGTTCTACTTGGTGCCTCTAGAGTTTTCATCCTATGTTTGTACATTCAAATTTACCACTTCCTGCTCTTTGGCAGATAAATTGGCCCAAAGGAGGAAAAGAACTGTTGTTACCTTTGCCCGAGACACAACTCACTGTCAGTCCAAAACTGTCTGTCTGTCTGTTTCTCTTTCTCCATCTTTCCCCCCTCCCTCTCTCCCTCCCCCTCCTCCCCCTCTCCCTCTCTCTGTGATGAACAGACGTGTGTGCCACAGTGCACGTGTGGACAGAAGACAACTTTCGGGAGCCTGTTCTCTTCCTCTACTACATAGGTCCCAGGCACACCAGGAATTGAACTCAGATCATCACACTTGCTGGCAAGTGCTTTTACCCACTGACTGTCTTGCCCTGCATGGTGATAACTTTGTGCCAGTTTCCAGTGGTTAGCCTCAGCACTGCTCCTTTGCTGTTTACCATGAGCAAGACTCGGGTCCTATTCCTCAAGTGCACCCCCCAGAAATAACCAGGATAAGCCTCATAGACCTTTTTTCTAGGAGGCTGACTTACCCTGCCTCATGAGTCACACATATCCACCATCACCATGAGATGTTATTTGAGGGTTACCCAGGGGCCACCATACCCCAAAACATCTCCCAATGTCCAAGAATGAAATCATCTCCTCTTCTTACTTGACCCAACATTTTTATCACTGGTCTCTCTGATTGACTTATGGACTAAATCTAGGTCTGTCTGACCAAGGCCACAGTGTACCAAAAGAGCTTTGGAAAAGGTCTCACATGAAATCACACACTTAATGTTAGGAGTTTTTTTTCTTTTTTGGCAACTCTATTGCATAGCATGGTCACAATGTCAGAAACGTATGATGCTCTTCCATCCCTGTAAACCCTACAGGTGCAGAGCCCTGTCCTTCCTGTACACATTGCATCTCTACGCTCAGCTGGTGCATGCAGTAGACACTCAACCATGGTCCAGCAAATAAAATAACGGCTATGTCGCCCTGTTTCCCAAAGTCACATGGTAAGCCAAGGGGACAATGACCTGCATCCACTGGCTTTCATTTGTCACTTGGCCTGCTGTCAAATGAGAAGATACAGGAACAGCAGGTGGAATGTGTAGAGATAAGAGAAGGTACAACGACTGGCCAAAATGGTAGGGATTGTCTGGCCTATGATAACAGGTAGCATGTGGAATTCTGGGTAAGCTAAGAATGCATCACAAGCCATGCCCAGGGCAGACAGTAGAGGAAAGAGGGCTGTGTTAACAGGGCCCCAGACCTCAGCACGACTGACTCCATGATGGAAGTACCATTCAGGCTGTAAAACTCAACACTTAGACAGCACCACCTGACAAAATGAAAACAAAGACCTAATCCATCAAAGTCCATAGTTCTGAGAAAGTCTCTAACCTTGCTTTTGACTTCTATGGCTCTCCCTCTGACTGTTCTTGCTAACTGAAGTATTCAACTCAGAATATGGTTTTTGTTCTTAAAAGCTCACCCTGAGAAAGACACAGGGCTACACCGGGATCCTAAACACACAGTATGCTTGTCAGTCAGCTAATAAAGACTTTCTATTGGCTTAAACCTCTGTCCTAGCAGCCTTCTCTGGTGTGTACCCCACAACACATAGAAATATTCAACCCCTTCAAAGAGCTTCACTGGGATTGTCCATTGCTGCCCAACCCCATTCATCTCTAGGAGAAACTTGTCCCTGCCTGACTCCACCTTCTGGAGCTGAGCCTTGGACTACTAACAGAAGATGACAGAAACTTTCCAGACACATACTCCTCTTACTACTCGCTTGCAGGAGACCCTCTGCAGTTGTCTGTGTCCTTCCACAGGAACCCAGAAGGTGCTGAAGGACTTTAGGAACTATAGAATGCCCAGCCAGCAAGGGTCAAGGGCAGCAACTTCTCTGTGCCCATCAAAGGTGTTTGGGGACCCAGATGCTCCAAGAGGGTCTGTGGTGGTTTGAATAAAAAGGCCCCCATAGGCCCAGAGGGAGTGGTGCTATTAAGAGGTATAGTCTTGTTGGGAGTGGGTTCAGCCTTGTTGAAGGAAGTGTGTCACTGGGGGTGGGGGATGGGGTTTGAGATCTCAGATCCTCAAGCCATGCTCAGTACGGCATTCTCTTCTAGCTGCCTGTCAGATCAGAATGTAGAACTCTTAGCTACCTCTCCGGAATGTATCTGCCTGCATGCCACCACGCATGCCATGATGATAATGGATTAAATCTCTGAAACGGTAAGCCAGCCCCAATTAATGTCTTTCTTTATAAGAGTTGCTGCCGTGGTGTCTCTTCACAGTAATAGAAACCCTAACTAAGACAGGTTCCTACAACCAGAGTGCTGACCTTGCCAAACGGAGGGTGTAGCCCCTGGTCCAAGGTTGTACTTCCAAAGACAGACAAGTCATGAAGTATGTACAAGAAAACTCGTTTGTTTCCGTTCCTATCAAAAGACAAATCTGGAGTCTTTAACATTTTCTGTTTGTTTAAATTCAAGAAAGGGGACCAAAGGTCAACAGCTGCAGAATATTTCATTACATTTTTTTTGGGGGGGGGGGTTGAGACAGGGTCTCTCTGTATAGCTCTGGCTGTCCTGGAACTCACTTTGTAGACCAGGCCGGCCTCAAACTCAGAAATCTGCCTGCCTCTGCCTCTCATTACTTTTTAAGACAGCAGCACATCCTAAATATTGTCCAGGTCTCAATCCAATGATACCTGCTGCAGGTAGTCCAATATTCAGATGGGGCAGCAGAACCCTGGGAAGACCCCTTTTCCATTCCATAGTGAAATTCACACAATATGCTTAAGTCACAGGTTCAAGTTCAGCATCCAGATCTCCGAGATCCCCTTCCCAGGCCAGTGCCCTTCCCATGGAACCTGCTTAACTTCAGTGAAGCATCAAGTGGCAGCAGAGCCCCCAAAGGCATGGGAGAGATCCCCGATAATTCCAAGTGCAGGGCACACTGTGCTACAGAGCACGCTGTGCTGATCTGCAGGATGTCTGGGTCATCAGGCACAGGTAACATAGATGGGCCTCTTCCCGACATTCTCTCCACAGCCATCAAAGGAGACAATGTTAGAGTCTCCAGAAGTTTCCCAGGGTCTTTCAGACCCTGAGAACATAATGTGTTTTTTTTCCCCTACTAGCCTTCAAAGAAGCAAACATCAGCAAGGAGGAAAGATCTCCTTCTGCCACAGGAAAAGAAGCAAGGTGTTAAGAGGCCGGTCCTGATGCAGGAGCGGGCAGTCAGGATGTCCCCTGGGGCTGGGGAAGGATGGAGCAGACACACAAAGAACTGCATTTGTGGTGACTGGCCGGAAGAGAGAAAGCGTCCTGGAGAACCAGGGAGCCCAGAGCCTTCCCAGGCCCCACCCCGACTCAGCTCCACCTACCCGGAAGCCAAGGGGCTTGACCGTCTGTGGCTCCTCCAGGACCCCACATTAAAGGCTTTAGAAACTGAGGAAATGATGTGAGGGATTTTCTCAAGAGAGGATAGGAGCTTCTGCGATACATAAAAGGTGAAGAAACTAAATGGTGGTGGTGGTGGTGGTGACAGCGCACGCCTTTAATCCCAGCACTCAGGGGGCAAAGTCAGGTGGATCTCTGTGAGACCAGCCTGGTCTACAGAGTGAGTTCCAGGACAGGCAGGGCTACACAGGGCGCACGCGCGCACGCGCGCGCGCGCGCGCGCGCACACACACACACACACACACACACACACACGTCTCCATTTCTCCCAGGCCTTTTTGTTAAGCAGTTATCTTTTAAAATGTTCCAAAAATTTCTTACTGCAGTAAGGTGCAGGACAGGAGTGACAGCCTCCGGTAGCAAAGCACCCGGGACTGGGAGAGGAGACTGTGCAGCGAGGCCTGTCACCCTTCTGCCCCCACCGGTGACCTCAGCCCTTCCAGCGTCAGCCAGGTATCACTTCTTCAGATGAGAGTCCCAGAGCTCCAGCTGTCAGGAGTGCAAGTGCAACGACACACAGACCACATGGCCTCACCCCCCATCCCCACCACACATAGACACAGCCTTCACCTCTGAGTCCCACAGTCCTGCTTCAGACAATGAAATGAATGCCCAAAGAGAACAGGTGTCCTGCTGGAGGCCTCACCCCAGCTGCTGGCAGAGCTGGGCCAGCTTCCCTGGCTTATAAACAAAGTGCATGCTGTGTTTCTCCCCCAGGGAGGACCAAAACCACAGATTCCTAACTTCTGCCCCAGAGTTTGCTCTTGCACATAGGAATCCACTTCCAACAAACCCTAAGGTGGTTCCGATCCTAGAGGTTTGTGGGCCACTCTTTAGAGACAACTGCTCTTTCCCCAGATGTCCCAGGCCAGGAAGAGGAGGTCAGCGCTCCTCCTACCTCCTCAGAGCAGACATTTCCCCAGTGTGCTCAATCTGGCTCTGTAAACATGACCAGGACAAAGGCCTGAGGGGGTTTGGATTGCTCAATGGGCAGCCAAGATCCTCAAACAAATATCTCCTCAGAGACGGGCCTGCTAGACTTGGCTGTCTCAGAGCTAGCTGTTCCCTCCCTCCCTACAATCTGCAGAGAAGACAGGCATAGAAATAGTTTCATGTACAGTGAGCTGAAGATACAGCCATGCCAGCCCAAACATTGTGCACAGAAAGCAGGAATTTCCAGGATAGACTCAAAATGGGGGAGGGAGGAGCAGCTCGTCCCACAACTGCCACCTTGCTGTGGTCTCTCTGCTCCCTACCCCAGGGTCCTCAGTGCTGTGGATCCAATGCAGCTTCTGAAACTGAAGGGGGCTTGTGCTCACTAAGACAGATTAGAAAATAGACTAGGAGAAGCACACACACACACACACACACACACACACACACACTCTCTCTCTGCACTCTAGGATCTAGTCTGCATTTCCTGCTGACTGAAAATCAAACTTCAACACAATAGATAAAACTAGAAGAGCTCAACTACAGAACTATTGCATAGTGCTAGGTTAGATAAAGATGGCTCAAGCAAGGACATTCAAAACAATGGGTCTCATGAACTACCTTAAAACCTTATCCACAAAAGGGAGTTCTTTAAGATGTGTGTGTGTGTGTGTGTGTGTGTGTGTGTGTGTGTGTGTGTGTGCGCGCGCGCGCGCGCGCGCGCATGCGCAGTCATGCACACGCGTGTGAGTGGGCACACGCCTTTAATCCTAGCACTTGGGAGGCAGAAGCAGGTGAATCTCTGTGAGTTTGAGGCCAGCTTATTCTACAGAGTGAGTTCAAGGACTATACACAGAGACCATTCTGCCTCAAAACACACCCACACTCGCGCTCGCACACACATCTATCCTGTTGGGTCTCAGGAAGTCCATTTATCCAGTTGACTAATGCAGATAGATAGAAGCACTCAAGTCTAGGAAAGCACTTCCGGAGCTAGATCAACAATCAGCAGGCTGTGAAAATAGCTGTGTGCGCCCAATAACCTTGGACATCTCCCTTCAGCAGTCTGGGGTTTTCGAGGCTCTAACCTCCAGGTGGCATGGGTGCATATAAAAGTACACACATATATGTATACATATGCTTATATGTATACATATCTGAGCTAGTGTGAACACTTAATGCCTCTCTTTCTTTTTTTTTAAAAATATTTTTAAATATTTATTTATTATTATATCTAAGTACACTGTAGCTGTCTTCAGATGCACCAGAAGAGGATGTCAGATCTCATTACAGATGGCTGTGAACCACCATGTGGTTGCTGGGATTTGAACTCAGGACCTTCGGAAGAGCAGTTAGTGCTCTTAACCACTGAGCCATCTCTCCAGCCCAATGCCTCTCTTTCTTAAGACGCCCACATCCATACCTTGCTATGTCCTGCATTCTTCCCATGTGTGCCTCTATCTCCTTTTTATTTTAGACAGGGCCTCATCTGTGCCCAGACTGACCTGGAACTCACTAATTAGTCTAGACTCACCTCAAACACGCAGCAATTCTCCTGCCTCAGCTTCCCTGCAGCCAGGATTACAGAACCACAACACCTGTCTAAATACTTAATAAGCTTGCTAAATTTGCTCTCCTCTGACTCATCCTGAAACTCTCTGTGGTGGTGAAGGATAGGGCTTTGTTGAGCAGAGCACTCCTCTAGCTCCTGGCAGCAGTGCTGGGCTGTGTCTCCCAGCTCCAATGACATTTTCCTTCCCTCTTGAGATGAAGTCTGGTGGAAGCCAACAGAAACAGTCCACCATCATAATGTGCTCTCTGCTGACATTACTGGGTAGTCCTCACAAGTTGGTAAGGAAGTAAAATCCAATCCACCTCTGCCCATTCCCCCTCTGCAAGCAGTTGGCCTGCTGTCATCTCTGCCTGTTTGGCCAGGCTGCATCTCAAACTGTGTGTAGAGAGAAGCTGGGGTCAGAAAAGCTGGGCACCAGGATCTGTAGGCCCCTGGGATGATTCGCCAAAGGGGAGAGGGGCTTGCTCCACAGGACCAAGGAAAGAAAGATGCTCACCTAAGTTTTAGAAATGGCACTAAGCAAGAAGATGGGAGACAGGATAAAGAGGGGGAACAGGAAGTTTTCAGCTGACCTCGTGGTTCCTATCTTTCCTGAAGGGTTGGTCCTCTGTTCTACATTCCATTCTACATTCCACCCCACGCTGACTGGTAAGGGTAGAACAGGCAGTTAAGTCTAGGGAAAGGCATCTCCTGGAAGCACTTCTGGAAACAGATCAGGACTCAGGCAACAGAAAGTGGATGGGTAACACCCAAGAAGTTGGGAAGAAGAATCTTGGGTTTGTGAGGGAAGCTGCAGTCTGTCATGTGACTTAGTATCTGTGCCATAGCAGAGACTCCCAAGTTACATTACAAAGAGTTTTTGCCACCACAGTCAGGGGGAAACGACACTCTGTCCTTGGACCTCACTCTGCTCTCAGCTTCTGAAGCTCTGGAGGACATCAGGACACTGCTAAGGAGTTCTCAGGGATGACTGCCCCCTTCTGATCTAGCTCTTGCCTTCTCTGTTCATTAAGATTCAACTCTAAGCCAGGTAGTGGTAGTGAACACCTTTAATCCCAGGATTTGGCAAGCAGAGCCAGGTGGATCTCTAAATATAAAAGTTCAAGACCAGCCTGATCTACAGAGTTAGTTCCAGGACAGTCAAGGGAACATACAGAGTTTCTATCTGGGGGGGGGGGGGAATCAACTCTAGAAACCAGAGTTAAGAGCATTTGCTGTTCTTGCAGATGACCTGAGTTGCCTTCACTGTACCCACATCAGGAAGCTCACAACCATGTGATTCAAGTTCCAAGGATCCCTCTTCTGAACCCCGGAAGCACACACATACAATTGGAAAACAATTTTTTTTCCCTTAAGAATCAACTCAAATTTCAGCTTCCCAGAAAAGCTGTCTGCTTGCCTCTTCCTGTGCCTGTACTGGACTCTTGTAGATTCATCTACATCTGGACAATAGATGTAGTAAATTGAATATAGATCCTCATCCTTTAGTCCTTCAGTGAGTGGTGGGGATTGAACCTAGGACCCTATGCGTGCTAAGTAAGTACTGCTGAGCTACACCTGAGTATCTCTTTGGTACTTCCTATGTAAGAAATGCTAGCCAGCTCTGTATTCTTTACAAAGCATCTCATTTAACTCTCCTCCACTTCTTTTGCCTTGGCCAGTTTTGTCCAGTTTATAAAAGAATCTGAGACTCACAACAGTTAGGGGTCTGGCTGTAGGGTAGATGGCTACATAAAGACAGTGTTCAACGTACACAATAATGACAAGATGGCTCCTTCCAGTGAAAGAGGACTGAATCACACAGTGATGGAGAAGAACCGAGAATACTCGGAGTTTATGAAAAAAAAAAAACTGCTTAGGAGACATTAAGTCACACAAAGTAGAATTTAACTAAGGGCATTCTGCATCCAAAATGCCTCAAAGATAGGTAGTGTACTCGCCAGGCCTCTTAGAGATAAGTGAAGTTCAGGGTTGCTAGGATAAGGCTTCTCTAAATGTCTGTTCAACAGGACTGACCAGCGCTTAGGCTTCATTTCCAGAGCAAAAGAGACAACCCTGACCTACAATCTGCCATTAGTAACAGTGTAGTCATCTACCCTGCACCTCCTCCAAGCGCACACTACACTAAGTTGTCTAGCCTCGAGTCCAGAGATCCTCCTGCCTCTGCCTCCCAAGTGCTGGGATTAAAGGCGTGAGTCACCAGAGGAAGCTCAAGAAGGCAGCACAGGGTGACATCATCATTAAGACCTGGTCTGCCATTAAGCCCCAGGTTCTCTGTGTAAGAAATGCACAAATCAGCTGGGTGTGGTGGCGCACGCCTTTAATCCCAGCACTTGGGAGGCAGAGGCAGTCGGATTTGTGAGTTCAAGGCCAGCCAGGTCTACAAAGTGAGTTCCAGGACAGCCACGGCTACACAGAGAAACCCTGTCTCGAAAAAACAAAAAAAAAAAAAAAAAAAAAAAAAAAAAAAAAAAAAAAAAAAAAGGAAAGAAATACACAATTCGGACAGGAGAGCAAAATCACCCAGGGTAACAACTATTGGAAAAGACCAAGGCTGGTGTACTTAAAAATAAGTCTGATATTATCTCCACTGTATAACTCTTCCACCTGCCTTAGTGGCCAGACTTGCAGTCTCCTATCCATTTAAATTGTTCAAAGTATAATCTGAGGCCAGGAGCTAAAAGAGGCTTAAAGATGACAAGCATATATGAAATACATAAGCTTGCAGTCTACATTAAGTTAGTAAAATTTTCTGTTAGAGGGTAGATCCCCTTTTGTTAATTAACCAAAACCAGCCACATGCTATTATTGAAAAGTTTTTTTCCCCTTTATCAATCTCTAAATTGCAGAGTGGTCTCTCACTGGGAAGACATATTAATTCTATAACAGGAGAGAAAACAGTTCTGGCATGCTCATTTTTTTTCCCTCTGTAAACTAAGTTCCCTTAAGAGCTAAAACTATCCTGGTTTATCTAAAGATAGTCCCCTTAACAAGCACTTGTCACCACCCTGTGTATCAAACATTCTTTGACTAGTAGAAATTCTTTGGAATGCATTGGCTTAGCAAAACATTACCTTCTATTAACCCTAAAACTAAGAATGCAGACAGATTACATCTAAAGTGTCCTGATTTTACTGTAAACAGCCTTTCTGATGTCCCCATTAGTGAATTAGTGGTAACTACATTGATTTATGGCAGTCTTGTTCTATGACTGAAAGCTCATATAAACTCTTCACAGGGAACATATTGTTCAGGGCAGCCTGGTTCTGTCTCCTCTGGCCATGGTCACTCCTAGTTGGGTCAGAATAAACTAATTCTTGTTCCCTTCTGTGTGCATGGACACCTCCAGGGACTTGAACCCCCAAGGCACACTAATTCCTCCTCTCCATTTCTTTCAGGAAATCAAGGAAGTCATGTACCCAAAGGTAAGCACTGTTATGCCCAAAGCCCTGCTCCTCCTGCCAGTCACGTTAGCCCTTTGGCAAGTTGTCCACTTGGCATAAGGGGGAAGGAGGAGGTACAGAGCATGGTAGGGCAGTTCATAAAGCCCCAGGAAACAAAGGGACAGTGGCCCTCAGGGCAGGAATGTCCAGGGTGTGGAGTCTTTGCCTCCTACCTCCACTTTTCTGGGTAAGACTCTTTCAAAATTCAATTTAAATATGAAAAAAAAATGGAGGTAGGTGAGCTTCATGCAGGCCCACAAAGGCAAGGGTCAAAGGGGGTCAAAGCATGGAATCTGAACGCAACCTCTATTGAGTAAAGACCTGATATTCTAAATTACATACTACTGTGTCCTTTTAAGAGAGAGTCAGCTGGCTTTTCAGATGAATGGGGGCCAGGAGTTAAGCAGCCCCCATTCATCTGAAAACATGCTAACGTAAAGGGAGATGAGTTATCCCCTTAATGAGATAATGTTGGAGCCAGACCCCCCTCATTGAAGCCACTAGTCCAGTGGTTCTCAACTTGTGGGTCATGACCTCTGGGTAGGGGGTATCAAAGGACCCTTTAACAGGGGTCACACATCACCTATTCTGCATAACAGATATTTAAATTACACTTCATAACAGTAGCAAAATTATAGCAATGAAATAACTTTATGGTTGGAGGTCACCAAACATGAGGAACTGTATCAGAGGGTCACAGTGTTAGGAAGGTTGAGAACCAGGGCTCTGGTCTATCAGGCAGCGCCATGCCTGCATGCAGCATGCCTGCTTTCAAGTCCTAACTCAGAGAAGCCTAACTTCTCCTTTTTCTTCTTTTCTGTCTCTTCTTCTTTCCTATACCAGACAAGGCCTGCGCATGCTTTGTCTGGAGTTCTGGCTCTTCCCATGCCTCCTCGGCCCTTCTCCCCTGAACTCCTTCTGCCCTCAAGCTGGGCAGCCTCTATTGCAGAAGATAGGACGATTTTTCCTCTTCCTCTTCTCCATCTCCCTATTCCGAGAAGCTGCTAAGATTTACATCTTGTTTGTGCTTAAAATGAAACAAAACCTCCAAAACTAATAAAACTGCCCCCAAGCTTCTTTCTGAGTCCATCTCTAAATTATTTTATTAATAAGAGCCTACAAAAAGAGCCGGCCTAGTGGTGCATGCCTCTAACACCAGCAGTCCAGAGGCAGAGGCGAGTGGATCTTTATGAGTTCAAGGCCAGCCTAGTCTAGAAAGACTTCCAGGGCAGCCAGGCTACACAGAAAGACTCTGTCTCAAGAAAAAAACAAACAAACAAAAAAAACCCACAAAGGACTGCTAATCTCCCCAGAAAGGGTTCCAGTTGGAAGAGAGTAGGTGTGAATATGTTTCCCTTGGTGATGGTAGTTACACACACAGTTTAAATATTTAATGTTTCAGGTGAGGGCCTTGCTCAGTGCCAGAGTACTTCCCTAGCAGACACGAGGCCCTGAATTCCATCTCCAACATCAACAGGGGAAAAAAGTGGTTTAACCATTTTGAGTGTGTGGACCAGTTCCATTACATCAAGCATTGGTTTTAAAGTGAAAAAGTCACATGACCCAACTCATCTTCTCAAACTGAAAACACCACCATTAAACGCCACTCCCCCTAGTTTCCCCTTCTTCCTCCAGATCCTTAGCAACCACCATCCTAGCTCCCTGGGTTTTTAATGTGACTAGTTTATATACCTGTAGCATAATAACAAATCTTATATTTATATTATTTAACCCTTGTTCCAGTTCTTGGCTCAGAGCTCCAACATTCCCTGGAAAGACCTGAATCACAGAAATGTCTTCTTGTAATTCTTAAAGAGTCCCTCCCCAAAAGACCTGAGTTTATGCTAATGAGGTAACAGGTTATGACTCCCTCGACAGCCGGGCATGGTGGCCCACGCCTTTAATCCCAGCACTTGGGAGGCAGAGGTAGGCGGATTTCTGAGTTCGAGGCTGGCCTGGTCTACAAAGTGAGTTCCAGAACAGCCAGGGCTATACAGAGAAACCCTGTCTCGAAAAACCAAAACTAACCAAACAAACAAACAAAAAAAGACTCCCTTGACAGTGCAATTACCTTTACTTGGAAAGCAAAGACTGGAAAATGGGAACTACCTGTTTTCATCTTCCTCTTAACTCCAGGGAGGAACACTCAAGACTGAGCTGGATTAAGAACTCTGGATTCTACAGACAAAATTCTAAAGTCTAGAATGTTGAATCACAGGGAGTTTCCAGACTGGGAACACACAGAGGGCTGGGAAGTTGGCCTACAAGGACCAGGAGTAACTCCACACATTCTCTCTTCCCACACCAAACCCCACACCTCTCTTAACAGTTCCTAAACTGCATCCTTTAAAAGCTGGCAAATTTTAAGTCAGGTAGTCTCATCTGTCAGTGAGCTGTTGTGGCAAATTAAATCTTTGGGAACGAACCTCCAGGTGCACTTGTGAGTTTTGTTATTTGGAAAACCAAATTGACTTAAGCCTGGAGATGAGCCAGACAGTGGTGGCACATGCCTTTAATCCCAGCACTTGAGAGGCAGAGGCAGGTGGATCTTTGTGAGCGCAAGTCCTTCGCTACACCAGTGTAGGGTTGGGCAGCCTCGTGTGACTGAAGTCTTGCAGAGTCTGCAAAATCCAGTTTGCTTTTAGTGACTTTAATCCTTCGATACCCAGCTTTTCATTTCTAGCTTCCCCTGTGTTGTGAACCAACGCCCCAAGTCCCCAGCTGAGCCGTATGCAGACGACTCCAGATAATTTTGCCATAGCTAACATGTCTTGTTCTTAACGTTACTTTTCAGGAACTTGGTCACACCAGCCAGTTGGAAACATTGACCCTTCTTCCCTTTGGATTGTGCAAGTGCCCACAAGTGACCTTTGGAACACTTAAACTCCATCCTCAAAGCATGCTACTCTTCCTTGTTAAAGGACCTTGACTCCCTTGTCAATAATCTCTCTTGATCCCAGGCAGATAGGATGCTCAGGAGATAAGGTTGCTTGCCAAGGAGCCTGAGAAGCCTGAGTCCAGTTCCTAGAACTCACGTGGTAGAAGGAGAGAACTGACTTCTGAAAGTTGTCCTCTGATATCCATGTGAGTATGTGCTACACTTTGTGTGTTCACACACACACACACACACACACATACACACACACTGAATTTTTTTTTGGAAAAAAAAAAGGGGGGTTGGAGAGATGGCTCAGCAGTTAAGAGCTCTTAGTGCTCTTGCAGAGAACCCACGTTTGGTTCCCAGCACCCATCTAATTGCACTCCCAGGGGATCCAATGTCCTCCTCTGGCCTTGGTGGGCACCTTGGTGGGTAGCCCATATACTCTAAAAAAAAAACAAAACAACAGCAGCAGCAACAAAACCTTTCCATCATAGGTGGGGACTTCTGAATTCTCTTCCAAATTTCATTGATCTTTGTGTATGTCTTTCTGTCAAAGCCATTCTGTCCCCGTGGCATTTTGAAACCCCGACCGTGTCACTGTTCTCTGAGAGAGTCCTCCAGCTACTTTGGTCTCTTTCAACTTCCCTGTGAATTTTAGGATGAGTTGTCTGACTTTTACAAAACAGATCACTGGGCTTGGAGAGAGACTGCCCAGAACCTTCCAGGCACACTGAGCTGTAACCATCTCAACATCATGAAATTTGGCAGTGGACAAACACAGAAGTACTTTCTGCTTATTTATTTTCCTTAATTTCTTTCAGCAACAGTTTATAGTTCTCAGTGTATAATCGAGAGATTATTGACAAGGGAGTCAAGGTCTTTTAAGGAGGAAGAGTAGCGTGCTTTTTTTTTTTTTTTT
>NC_034596.1:80908055-80915020 GCF_900095145.1 Mus pahari | reverse complement strand
GGTGCTCTTACCAGCTGAGCCATCTCACCAGCCCCAAGAGTAGCGTGCTTTGAGGATGGAGTTTAAGTGCTCCAAAGGTCACTCGTGGGCACTTGCACAATGAAAGGGAAGAAGGGTCAATGTTTTCCACTTCCTTGACTTGGTCCTAGGTTTAGTTGTTGTTTTTGTTGTTGTTGTTCACTATTATTAACTGAATTGTTTTCCTAAGTTTCTTGCTGGGTTGTTCACTGTTATGTATCAAATGCTATTGTGTTAAAAACAGGTTTTAATGCAGCAAATTCAGTGTGTAGTCTGCAAGCAAACCTCGAGGAGGCTGCAACAGTCCTGGGAAGGGTCCAGAATAGGAACACAAGGCCATGACCTTTCCTACCTCTTGAAAACTGCCTTTTCTCCGTTGCTTCTTAGTTTCTGTAGCTCTCTGACAGAATTGAAAAAGGTCACATAAAGAAGTTACTTTGGCCAGTTCCGGGTTGTTTATTTAATGTCTCTGCAGGGGAGTGAGGACCTAGAACCACTTGTGGACGTCATTCTCCATGGCCTCTCTTATTCTGAAAATAGTATGGCTTCAAGGAGATGGATATGGAGCCAAGTGAGAGCAGTGGATGCTGGGAAGTAATCAGGATAGGATAGGATAGAATAGGACAGGACAGGACAGGACAGGACAGGACAGGACAGAACAGGACAGGGAGGAAACAGGGGTTCCAGACCTGAAGACATAGACTTGATTCCGTGCAATTAACAGGTACTGTAGCAGGGTCTTCAATGGACCAAAGTCAAGGTGGGGGCCAGTGAAGCCAACCTGACCTCCTCCAGTATGCTGGAGAAATGTTTGTCTACGAGCCAGCGTTAGGAGCATCTGCAATGGATATGTTTCACATTCCATCAGAGCATCCCCTGGTCCTCCACTTCTGAATCGCAAGGGGGTTAGAATTAGGAGTCCTACTCAGAGGCCTAACCTGTCCCCTCAGCCTGAGGGGACCCAAGCTGCCTGCCACTCTTTCTAACTGAACACCAGACACTGTATAGAGCAAACATCATAAATCAGCCCTGATAAGGATGGCTGCATGCAGGCACCTCCCTTCTTCTTTCTTCTACTCTGGAGGCCAAGTGGCCCAGCCCTCCTTGAACATGGCCATGCGTCTGGGTAGAAAGACAGATGTCCTGTGCAGGCATCCTTGACCAACTCTCTAGGGAGGGCCCAGAGATATATATATGTCCCTTCTGCACAGCTGACTGTCCTTTCAGCAAAAGCTCCGGATTGCTAACCTCAAAGGGGAGCCAGCTGAAACTAGAGAAACTTTTATAGTGAAAACTGCAAAACATTGCTTATATGTTTCTGGGTCCTCCCTGGAGAGTTGGTCAAGGATGCCTGCACAGGACATCTGTCTCTCTACGCAGCCACATGGCCATGTTTAGGGAGGGCTGGGCCACTTGGCCTTCAGCGCAAAAGAAAGCAGAACTGGAATTAAATTCTATGCCACTGCCTCCTAAAGTCTCAGACTAGCAATTTTACCTAACCCATGGTTTTAAAATAGAAGGTTAGTGCATACACATACCCCACCCCCCCACAAACACGGTGGAGTAGTTCATTTCTATTAGACTGGTTGTGAGGAAGCTAAGGAAAGGAAATCTGAAGTTTAAGGCCAGTCCAACTCCATATCAGGATCCAATCTTAAAACCCCAACAGCCAAAGTAAATAAATAAATAAATCCACCAACACACCTCATCAAAAATAGAACCTTCGAATTAGTGACTAGCCTTTTAAAACTAATCTCAGAGATGGTGGTTCAAGGTTAAGAGCACTGGCTGCTCTTTCGGAGGACCCGGGATCAACTCTGACACCCACATAAGCAGTTCACAACTGGCTACAACTCCAGTTCCAGGGGACCCCTTCTGGCCTCCTTAGGCACCAGGCATGCATGTGGTACACAGGCATACATGCAGGCAAGACACCCAAGCAGATGAAATCTTCAAAGAAAATAAAAATAAAACCAACTTCATAAGCCGGACACTGAAACCCATGAATATGAGTCCATTTCCAAGAACAGGCAGACTCAAACACAAAGGCACCAAGTAGCAGAGAGGTCCTCAGGGCTGCATGGAAGAGAAGGATTACTGTTTAATGATGACGTATGTTGGGCTGACAGGTGACAACAGTAAATGGGGTCGATTCCACCGACCTTATCAGCCCTTCCTAGGATAAACCTGTTACATTGTTTCATCATGACTTAAAACAAAACGAAACACAAAAACAAATTTCAAGCTAGATGTGGCAATATATGCTTGTAAGCTTAGGCCAGAGGACTACTGCAGTTCAAGTCTAGCCTGGGCTACATGATAAGATCCTGTTTCAATTCCCACATCCCCTACACGCCCCCCCCCCCAATTTTTCCCCCCCCCCCGCAGAGGGCCAGAATGCTCTGCTGCCTCACATCCCACCACCTCCAAACTTCCCTGACTCCCCCCCAATTTTTTCTCATGTGAAAAGCTGTACTTATTTCTTTTTAACTATGAAAGAAAAGAAGGAAGGAAGATAGGTTTACCGGCCACGGGTTGTACATTTTGTAGCAACAATTGCCCTTTTTGTCAGACAAGGCTGGCCCATCAGAAAGAGCAGTCACCATCTGGTTTGAACAGGTTCCCCTGCCCCACCCCCCACCTCTCCGGGTCTTCGAAAGCATTTTGGGAAGTCGGAAGGCAGTCAGGAGTGGGAGCTTGTAACCATTGCAAGGTCAACCGCCAGATAATCAGAGACCTTCATCTCGGACCCTGGCGAGTCCCTGAGCTCAGCAGATCCAAACAGGGGAAGAGCTCAGAGTCATGTGATAAGCCCGGATCTCCTCCTGATCTCCTGACCTACAGCGTCACCATACCTATGCAGGTCAAGATTTTGAAATAAGATTTCGCTGACCTCACCTTAGAACTCTGGTTCCTGAGTCATTCATTCTCAACCTCCCTCGGCCTTTCTGGTGACAGCACAGGCTCAGCCAGTCAAGCAAGCACAGCCTCCCTGGGGCTGAAGTCACTTCTGAGAGCCCATCTGTATCCACCACACTGTCTCCCCTAATTGTTCGCCTGAATGTCCAGCTGCCTGTGGAGCAAGGCCATTCAGAACTTACGGGGAAACACACGTGGAAGTGTATAAATTTCCAAAGACTTGGCAATGAAGAGGGTGTAAAGTCGAGGCATGTAGCTCAGTGGTAGAGCACTTACCTAGAACAATGAAGCCTAGGGTTGGATTCCCAGGACCACAAGGGGCTTGGGGTGGGGGAGACATAAAACATCACACCAGTAATTGTGTTAGATTGACAACATGTTTAAATAGTATTTGGTATGTGGTGTGCTAACTAAAATCTTGCACTAAAACTAATACTCTCCTTTGCTGTTTACATTTTTAGCAGGGTGACCAGAAAATTTTGTTCCATAATGAGGCTTGCACACGCTCCAATGTTACAGTTCCACGAACCAGAGTTATTTTAGATAACCAGAACTTCTGCTGGATTCGAACCTCGAAAGTGTTGTGTTTCCCTACCTCTAAAGGCAGACTGCTTTCTTGTTATCCTAGGTGGCAGGGCCTGAGTTCTCTTTCCTTGTCTGTATGTACTGCAGGTCATCTCCCCTCATCTAGGTTTGAAGCTCTCTTCTGACTCCTACCATCTATCCCATCCTGGGCCACCCAGCTCTCAGACTCTACTACAAGGATTCCTTTTGAATGAAACAAACAACAAACCAGAAATAAAAAAAGGAAAACATGATTGCTTCTAGGTGTGGTGGAGGCAAGGGTTTACTGTAGGTATGAGAGACCGCATAGCCAGAGGCAGAGACCTCTGGGAGAGTCCAGAGTGAATGTGACCCTGAGCCAGGCCAGGAGAGAAGGGAGAACCAGGAGATCAGGAGATCAAGAGGTCAGGCAGGTAATGGGAAAAAAGGGGAAGGAAGGAAGGGAGGAAGGAAGGAAGGAAGGAAGGAAGGAAGGAAGGAAGGAAGGAAGGAAGGGAGGGAGGG
Source organism: Mus pahari (assembly GCF_900095145.1). Taxonomy (NCBI): domain Eukaryota; kingdom Metazoa; phylum Chordata; class Mammalia; order Rodentia; family Muridae; genus Mus; species Mus pahari. Next base: position 80,911,015 of record NC_034596.1, on the reverse strand, counting down.
AGGGAGGGAGGGAGGAGAGAGAGGGAGGGAGGAGAGAGAGGGAGGGAGGAGAGAGAGAATTAGCATTGTCAACATTTCTGGATTATATAGGGAAGGGCAGCAGGGAAAGGGCAGCAGGGAAAGGGCAGCCCAGCCCCTGGGTTGGAGAGTTGGGTAGGGGGCCAGGTATGCCAGCTATGCCCTATAATAGGTAGGGACTGTGGGATGCTAAGAGAACCTGCCGGGCAGGTCTGCTTTGATATGTTAAATATGCACTTGAGTTAGTCTATTGCCTAGCCTTTGAGATCTAACACCTTTTAAGTCTTCTAAAGCAACAATGTGTCTCTATCACTCAAAACCCCACTTCAGATGGCTTTCGCTTGAAACAATGCTTGATCAAAAAGAACTCACAGCTTTTACCACCTGACTCCCCCATAGTCCTGACTCTCATCTGAGTCCACCACACAAAGGCAAGAGCTTCACTTTCCGTCTTAAACCACCTGCCCCTTTCCTCCCTGCCCCCAGGCATCTCACCCTTCCTTTCTTTCAGGCTTTAGCTCACTTCCCTAGCAATGTCTAGTTCTTATGCTAGGTTAAGAGGGGGGGGGGGGACTTTAACCCCAGCACTTGGGAGACAGAGCCAGATTTCTGTAAATTCAAGGCCAGTCGAGTCTACTTATTGAGTTCCAGGTAAGGTAAGGCTCTATAGCGAGACCTTAAACAAACAAGCAACCATTAAAAGTCTGAGACTGATCTTGGGTGTCAACCTGACACTAACTAGAGTCATCAGAGAGGAAGAAGCCTCCGTTGAGGAAATGCTTCCTTGAGATCCAGATGTAAGGCACTTTCTCAATTAGTGATTAATGCCCGAGCGCCCCGCCCATGGTGGGTGGTCATGAGTTCTAGAAGAAAGCAGGCTGAGCAAGCCATGGGGAACAAACCAGTAAGTAAGCAGCCACCCGCCACAGCCTCTGCATCAGCAGGTCCTGCCTCCAGGTCCCAGCTCAGCTTGAGTTCCAGTTCTGACTTCCCCCAATGACAGACCATGAGCTGGAAATGTAAGCTGAATAAACCCTTTCCTCCCCAACTTGCTTTTTGGTCATGGTGCTTTCTTGACAGCAATAGAAACCCGAAGACAAACACTGAACAAAATCAGAACGTCATATTCCCACTTTTCCCGTGTGTGTGTGTGTGTGTGTGTGTGTGTGTGTACATGCTAGTCAAACACTCTGTTGTGCCCCTTGATTTTTTTGGTTTGTTTGTTTATTTGGTTGTTTGGTTGACTTGGTTTTTGGTTTTCAGTTTTCAAGCCAGGTTTTCTCTGTGTGGCTCTGGCTCTCCTGGAACTTGCTCTGTAGGCCAGATAGGCTTTGAACTCAGTGATCTGCCTGCCTCTGCCTCCCAAGTGCTGAGGTTAACAGTATGCACCATCACTGTCCTGCATTTGATTACTTACAACAAAACAAAACACTGGATTTCCCCCATGAAGAGTCAGTGCTGGTTTACTGACATTTGGACTTTAGAGTTAGAGCTGGTCCAACTCTTCTGTTACCACTCAGTTGATACAAGAATGTGGTTACAAGAATGTGGTTAAGCTCACTCTTTTTATGTTCCTCTCCGTTCCCTCCCCTGTAACCACAGGGACAATTCTACTTACCTCACAGGAGTTGCTGAAAAAAATTAAACTTAAAAAAAAAATGGATGAAAAAGTACTTTGTACATTTTAGGTGTTTTATAAAGATTACCTTCTTTCCCCTTTCCTATTGCCAGCAGCCAAGAAAATACAAAAAAATAAAAAAATAAAAAAAGGAAAAAGTCATGGAGAACTAAAAATAAATCTATGCTATGACCTGTTGTGTTATTTCTGAGTCTAGGAATTCGGCATGCATTTTACACTCTGGTAGAGGAAGTCTGTGAAGGGCAGACAACAGTTTCATAGCCTTTACCTAGCAAAGATGAGCTGTTCCATTAAAGTCTATTAAGTGCCTGAGAGCTGAATTTAATAGAAGCAGAGGCGGGGGTGGGTGGGGGTTGCACAAGCATTTTATAGAATGGAATAGAGAGGCCAGGGTTCCCACTGTGTGAAAGAAACAGGAAAGTTGTCAGGATCAACGTAGCCATGTGTGTCAACCTTAACAAAACAAGAACAACACATAAAAGGATTGCAATTAGGTGGGAACTGCTTGCAATTCCAGCACTTGGGAGGCAGAGGTGGGAGAATCTGAGTTCAAACCCAACCTAGTCTACTTAGCCAGGTCCAGGCCAGCCATAGCTCACTAAGAATCTGTCTCGAACAAACAAAGGTCAATAAAGGGATTGTGAATGGAAACGGTTTGTCTCATGGAAATGATCACAGAGCTTCTGCTAGACCCTGACCTTACAGAGGTCATTGCACTTATGGGGAGCTGGGGATCAAACCAGGATCTTGCACAAGCTAAGATTGCACTCTACTACTGTGCTACATCCCCAGCACCAGTATGGCGTCGCATGAAAAGCATTTCATGAGGCTATCTGCCCAGGATCTGCGCATTCAGACTTAGACCCATACCACTGTTGATATTAATCATTGTGTTCAGAGTCTGTTAATTCAAATTTTCTGATGTAGTCCTTTCCATTTGTGTCTTTTAAAACTACCTCTTGGGCCAGAAAGATGGCAGATAAAGACACCTGTCAACAAACCCAAGGTCCTGAGTTCAATCCCGAGGACCTCCAATGTAGAAAGAATGCAAATTGCCCCCTGACCTTCATACATGCATTATGGTACATGCTCATACTTCTACACACAGAATAAGTCCTCTACCTGTTTGCATGTGTGAATATATTACTGGGATATACATATTAACTTTAATATTTTTCTATTCACAAATATCAGTATTCTTTGGGAAATCTCTTTCTTTGTTTGTGCCTCCCCGACCACCAGGTTGAAAATGATGTAGTGCCGGACATGGTGGCTCATGCCTTTAATCCCAGCACTCGGGAGG
>NC_034596.1:80906400-80907969 GCF_900095145.1 Mus pahari | reverse complement strand
AGTGAGTTCCAGGACAGCCAGGGCTATACAGAGAAACCCTGTCTCGAAAAACCAAAAAAAAAAAAAAAAAAAAAAAGAAAAAGAAAAAAAAAGAAAAGAAAAAGAAAAAAGAAAATGATGTAGCATTTGAGGTGATGTACACTAGCAAAGCCAAAGTGAAGTTTGCAAGCCATGAAGAATTAAGTCTGCAGAATGTTTGTGTAGTGGGTTGGCCTGATGCTGCTTGTATTCTAATGCTAACATTGGTTCCTCAAGATCTGATGGCCCCAGAGAGGGAGAGTTATGCATAGACCTAAGTGACACTATTTGACATTGCACCCAAGTTAATTCTGATGCTGACAGCCAATAGCAGAAGAGACATAGGGTTTTAGGATTCTCAGGCCTGGGGGCTCAGAGAGAACCACGAGGGTGAAGAAGAGGTGAGGGAGGAGAGAGAAGCCACCATGGGTTAGATGAGTCATGAAAACACGGCCCTGAGGGCTGACCAATTGGAATTAAGAGCAGCCCAGATGAAACATAGTAAGTAATATGGGGGAAAGTGGAGTCTAATAGCTTAGAGGGTAGACATCTACCCAGCTGTTGTGCGTCTACAGCTTTTTGTAAATATAAAGGGTGTGTGTGTGTGTGTGTGTGTTTGTGTGTGTTTTATCTGGGAACTAAACAGTCAAAGGCAGGATAAAAACACCGGATCAGGATCATGGGGATCCAGGTGTCCCCACTCGGGCTGGCAGATTTGGTGGCAGGCTTGGCAGCAGGTACCCTTATCCCACTGAACCATCTCACCAGCCCCGGGGTATTTTTAAATGTAAATTTCTTAGCATTTCTTGACCTTGCTGGGGGAGTAGGGTAGAATGGGAAATGAATAACTATTCCTCTTAAAATTTAACATATCTAGTATTATGTCCTTCAGAGGTGTGGATCAAGGGGTTACTTTGTGCCTTAGGACTAGTGACACACACACAAAAAAAAGTGAGCTGGGTGGTGACAGCGGTGCCCACCTATGCTCCCTGCACTGGGAAGCAGAGGCAGGCAGATCTCTGAGTTCACAAGGCTAGCCTGGTCTACAAAATGAGTTCCAGGTCAGCCAGGGCTACCCAGAGAAACCCTGTCTCAAAAACAAGCGAACGATTTGAATGTCCCCAGGTAAACAGAGAGAACTTCTTCTAACTCCTCCCAAATGAAAGGACTGGGTTATGCCTTCTTCTATGAATAGTATTTTGCTAATAGAATAAGGAGTTTCTGGAAGATAGACCCTTCACACCCCAGCCTTAGACCCAATAAGGGACAAGTTTACCTTCCAGGCTACAGAGTCCCAAGTGGTCTTGAACTCACTATGTAGCCTAGGATGATTTTGAACTCCTGACCCTCCTGTGTCTCCCTCCCAAGTGCTATGATTCTAGGCATGCATCGCTATCCTAGTTCAATATCTTTTTTTCTAAAGTCTTTTTTTTTTTTTTTTTTTTGTGTTTCTAGTCAGGGTTTCTCTATATAGCCCTGGCTGTCCTGGAACTCACTCTGTAGACCAGGCTGGCCTCGAACTCAGAAATCCGCCTGCCTCTGCCTCCCAAG
>NC_034596.1:80905057-80906022 GCF_900095145.1 Mus pahari | reverse complement strand
CTCCCAAGTGCTGGGATTAAAGGTGTGCGCTGCCACTGTCTGGCTCATCTCCAGGCTTAAGTCAATTTGGTTTTCCAAATAACAAAACTCACAAGAAGAAATCATGTGAATAGTTTGATGGCTCTGGCAGGCCTGGAATTCACCACATCCTCCAACAGAGACCTGCACCACCGCACTGAGCACCAGATAAACTTTTTTTTTTTTTTTTTTTTTAACTTAAGAAGAGAAAAAGAAATCTGCCTTTAGAACGTTTCTGCCTGAGTCAGATGTTACACACATTTTCTAAATTAAATGAACTGGTAAGACAAAAACAGGCTCACCAGAGCCAAGGGTGACCAGTGATCTGTCAGCAGTAGCGTGGACAGCATGCAACCTGGAAGACATGAATCTGAGGACCTAGGCTCCAGTTAACGAAGCGCCCATAAACATTTGCTTTGCCTCAAATACATAGGGAAAGCAATCAGACTCATAATACACATCTAGAAAGCTCCTAGATGAGAACCATTCTAAGATCATAAGACTGTGGAATTGCTTGCCCCCGGAGGAAAAAAGGAGGAAGACAGGAGAAGCTTAGGCCAGAAGCTTTCTTGGAAGTTCACAGTGAGATTTCTACTCTCTCCCTACTCCACTTGGCTCTAAATTGCAGAGAGAGAGTTTAGTGAAAAGCCTGGTTCCCGGTGTCCTGGATTCAGCTGTGTGTAAAAGGAATGAACAGCCCAGCCCACAGTTCCGTGCACAGAGGACCTTGAATTCTAGCAAATCTGGCTGGTCCAGCTAAAACCACCAAGGACACCTGAACAGGCACCTGGCAGTCATGGATTGCTACCAGAGAAAGACCAGCATTCCTAAAATGGTGGAACTGGTGTACTGATAAAGGCTGGGGAGAAACACCATCAAAAATGATCATGGCCGGGCGTGGCGGTGCACGCCTTTAATCCCAGCACTTGGGAGGCAGAGGCAGGCGG
>NC_034596.1:80897289-80905046 GCF_900095145.1 Mus pahari | reverse complement strand
TTTCTGAGTTTGAGGCCAGCCTGGTCTACAGAGTGAGTTCCAGGACAGCCAGGGCTATACAGAGAAACCCTGCCTCGAAAAAAACCAAAAAAGAAAGAAAAGAAAAGAAAAGAAAAGAAAAGTCCTATGTTTGTGACCCCCCCCCCATTAATCTTACAATGTCACTGATAGTCACAATCACCCAACTACACTGTCAGTCAACACCCAACCACAAAGCCACCCAAGAGTCATAAAGGCTGTGAACCAGAAAACTACAGCTTCTCACATCGTCAGGTACCCTCTACCATATTCAGCCCCATCATGGTAAGATGCTTTCTCTCTCTCTTTGGAACAGCATATTCAGCCCCATCATGGTAAGATGCTTTCTCTCTCTCTTTGGAACAGCCGTCCACACACACACCCACTTTCTACTCACCTGATTGCCAAACACAGCCACGGAGCAGGCTGTTGAAACCTCATCAGCTCCAAACCAGACCGAAGCAATGCGTGAGGGCATGCCCAGAATGAAGACCTGGGCTACAGAGCAGATGACCTGACCCACCACTGTGACCGGGAAGAGGTGAGGCTCTAGGCTGCCCAGCTTTACCCAGGCTCCCAGGCAATTGAGAGCTGAGCCGGTGATAGCGATGGTTCGAAGACCAAATTTCTCCAGCATCCAGGCCACGGGCAGGAGCAGAGGGATGTAGGTCAGCATGTAGCACATGGACAGCCAGTCAATGGCAAAGGCGCTGACACCGTAGAAGTTCATGAAGATGTTATTGATGGAGCCGTACTGGATCCACTGGAAGGCATTGCATAAGGAGTAGCAACTGAAGACCAGGACCACGACCCAACGACGCTTGCTCACCTTGATCACGCTGTCTTCTCTAACCGAGCTACTGTGATGGGTCAAACCGCTGGGTTGAGCCAAGGTACTGGGGTGTGCTGAACTGCTGGGATGAACAGAGACGCTGGGGTCGATGGAAACACTAGGATGGATGGAGACACTGGGGTGGCCTGAGACGCTGGGACGGATGGAGCCAATGGGCTGGGTGGAGTAGCTGGTGTCCGTCTGGAATTCGGATTCTGGTGCAGGTCTGTCATTGCTCTCCTCCTGGTTGAGACTTTCATTCACCATGACCACAGCGAGCTCCTGAATCCCAGGCACGTACTGTCTCCTACAGTCTTATGGGTCAGCAGCCTTTTGCCTGTCCCAATAGAGCTGAGGGAACACTTGTCCGGGAGCGCGCCTCTGTTAGCGGAGAAATCGAGATCTCAGGTTCCTACGCGCACTCCCAAACTCCTCTCACTGGTCCTTGGGGACCTTTGTTCCCACCCTCGCAAACTGTTGTCCCCCAAGTCCGCAGCAGACGCCTAGCCACGCGCTCCAGACTGTCCCGATGAAGAGTTGACCGTCCTGGAAAAAGTTTGACTCCCGAACTGCGAACCGCGGCAGGGCGAGCTCGGTTTGCTCCCGGGCAGGCTGGGGCCTCGCCCCCTCGGGCGCACGTGACCGCCCCGCCCCCCGGCCTGCCCGGTTCCCCACGCCCCGCAACCCCTCCCACCCAGGATCCCCTGCCTCCCTGAGCCTGGGCTCGCAAGGCGCCGCTCTTGTTTCGCCATAGGTTGGGGGTACATTCCTCTCCGACGTCCCCGGTGCCATGGAAACCGCCCGGTTAGCCCCCCCCACCCCTACACTTTCCCTAAATTCACTTGTCCCCCACTCCCAGAGGTCTTCGCTGGTAAGTGAGGACTTCGCCTCACGCCCTTCCGAGGTCAGAGTCTTCTGGGGCCAGCGGGCTGCACCGAGACTCGGAGTCCCCAAACTGCTCAGGGGGATCCGAGACAGATCCCTGCCTTCCTCCCTTTTGCTGGGCTCTCCAGGTGACAGTTCGGTGTGCCTGGTGAAAGGAAAACTTGCTTTTCTCAGAGACCTCCCAGCCGACAAAGACTTATTTTGGTGAACTCGTATATGAACTTGTTTAGTCTCTGACGGGTCCCTGAGGTCTCCCACTAGGGAACCCCGCGAGCCAAGCACAGCCTGGAGGGAAAGTTGTGGAACCAAGTCTCTGCGCAGGCTCTGGGAGTGGGACAACGAAGTGACTCAGCCAGCCTCGTAGCCCTCCGCTGCCACCTACCGATCCCCTGAGCGTCACCTCTTAGCCTGGAAGCAAGGCTTTCAGAGAAGGAATGCTGGCCTGTGCTGGTCCCTACAACTCCATGGGTTCACAGTGATAAAGAACCCAAAATTTAGGTTGGATTCCGGTTTAGCGACTTAGGTGAGTAACTATAGGTCACTGAACGCCACTTCTGAACTCCCGTTTCTTTTGCAAAATGTAGATGGTGAAATAATGGCCCTTAGAAAAATCCCTGGCTGATAATTCGTTCAGCAAATGTTTCCTATCCTGCTAAAAGGCTAGCATTTGTTGCCATGTGGTAAACGTGCTTCATGCGTGAGCATGCCGGGAATTCTATGATGTAGTTACTATTGTTTGCCCCGTGTGTGCATCTGCATGTGTGTATATGTATGGTGTATGTGCATGCACTCAAGGATTTGATAACATCGAGCTATAAGCCCTCGGCCTTCTTGCCTCATGTTATAGACAAGAAAGCAAGCCTTTTAAGAACTCAGTTAACTATGGTTCCAGCTGGCCTGAAAAGTCATACTTCCCATCATTCAAGCTACCACACGGCTACACAAGAGCAGTCTGAGCTGCAGCCTGGGTAGCTCCTGGAAACCTGGTGGTGTTTTTGTTTGTTTGTTTGGAGACAGGGTTGCTCAGGATAACCTTGAACTCCCACATCCTCTTGATCCTAAATGGTGGGTTTACAGGTGTACCACCATGCCAAGCTTGTTTAAAGAGAAGATTCCCAGATCCGCAGGCTCAGGCCAGAGCTCCTGAATTCAAACATTTTAACAGAATCTCCAGTTGATTCATGTGTGTTCACACGTTGAATCTTGAGGGACACTGCTTCCTTGTCCTCCTCGACCCCTCTTTTTAAAGGTCTGCAGTGGTATTTACAACTTGAGCCTGCACATTAGAATCAAGAATGAGTGATGGCGAAGAGAGATGGTTCAGGGTTTAAGGGGGCTTGCTGCTTTCTCGGAGGTTCTGGGTTCAGTTCCCACACTCACACGGAGTGGCTCAAACCCTCTGTAGCATGAGGGGATCTTCCAGCCTCAGGCACCTGCTGACATGTGAGCACATGCACAGATGTAAATGTAAATAACAACAACAACAATAATCTTTAAAAAAAAAATAAAATCTATCTGAGTGGATGGTGTTGTGGGGCATTCACCAGACACGGTGGCTCAGACACGGGCTGAAGCTATAGAAAGTCTATATTAGCGATGTTTGGGATTCCAGTGTAGCACCAGGACTTTCTCAGGAAGAAAGCCACCTTTTGAGTTGCCATGTCTTTTTTTTTTTTTTTTTTTAAACACAGGTTTTTTTTGTTTTTTTTTTTTAAGATTTATTTATTTATTATATGTAAGTACACTGTAGCTGTCTTCAGACACTCCAGAAGAGGGAGCAGATCTTGTTAAGGATGGTTGTGAGCCACCATGTGGTTGCTGGGATTTGAACTCTGGACCTTTGGAAGAGCAGTCAGGTGCTCTTAACTGCTGAGCCATCTCACCAGTCCGAGTTGCCATGTCTTAATTAGCAAGAACAGTTAACCAGAAGCACAGCCACAGAAGCCAAAAAGCAAGGTTAGCAGATTTTTGAGACTTTCCCAGAGCTATGGACTAGGTCTTTGTTATCACGTGCTGCTTGTGGACGTTGTACATCGTGGTGCGCACTAGGCTCCGCACCACGATGTACAACGTCCACAAGCAGCACCTCCATTGTTATGGAAGCCGACTGGAGAAAAATAAAACCACTTCAGCCTCAGCTGCTTGTGGACGTTGTACATCGTGGTGCGCACTAGGCTCCGCACCACGATGTACAACGTCCACAAGCAGAGGCAGAGGCAGGTGGATTTCTGAGTTCAAGGCCAGCCTGGTCTACAAAGTGAGCTGCTTGTGGACGTTGTACATCGTGGTGCGGAGCCTAGTGCGCACCACGATGTACAACGTCCACAAGCAGGGGCATCTGATGCTCTCACCTAGCCTCCATGGACACCAGACATACATGCCCATGGACATACGTACATATATACATACAGGCAAAATATGTAGACATAAAAAATAAAAATTAAGCCAGGCGTGGTGGCGCACGCCTTTAATCCCAGCACTCGGGAGGCAGAGGCAGGTGGATTTCTGAGTTCAAGGCCAGCCTGGTCTACAAAGTGAGTTCTAGGACAGCCAGGGCTACAGAGAAACCCTGTCTCATAAAAACCAAATAAATAAATAAATAAATAAATAAATAAAATAAAAATTAAGATAAAACAAAAATTTTAAAAAGAAAAAAGAATTCTGGTGGTGGCAAGCTCTTGGGGTCACTTCTAGGAATTTGTCAGGAATTTTACACTCCTTGGGCCAGGACATGGAAATAGACTCAAGATCTTGATCATTTTTGATAAGTCCCTGAATACCACGAATATCATGGGACTTTGTCTATTGCCTTGTTCGACGACTTTGTCTTTGACCTAAGAACTGACCCTGATCTTTGCATGTACCTAGAATGGTATGGAAGCCGACTGGAGAAAAATAAAACCACTTCAGCCTCAGCACTGGCTGGAGTCCTGTTATAGTGCTTGTCTAATTGTCTTTTTTTCTATTCAATCCTCACCCGCTCCCCTGACACTCTGTTTGGCTGACTGAGCTGGTTTGGTCATTTGATCAATAACTGAGGAGAGTGGGAATGGGAAGCAAGCATGTGTATGAGAGATGAGGATGGGGGCACATACAGTTGTTTTACATAACCCAGAAAAGATCAGGAAGTATCAATTTTCCCCTGTGACTTAGAGCTCGGTGGTTAATACCAAAAGGATCATCTGAGGTTAAAGCAATCACCTCAGGAGAGCAGAAAGGAGTACCACACAACTGGTGTTTTTGATGTATTTGATTCCTTAGAACATGTAGAACTTACCCTGTCCTGAAAAACAAAAACAAAAACAAAACAAACAAACAAACAAAAAAACCCAAGAACATGTAGAACTTTCATTTTAGAAAAACAAAATGCCTACCACCAAACATAGATTTGAGTCAGGGCTGGGGAAGTGGCTGTGTTGGCCAAGGGTTTGCTTCATGAACATGAGAATGTGAATCTTTTTTGTTTGTTTGTTTGTTTGTTTTTCGAGACAGGGTTTCTCTGTATAGCCCTGGCTGTCCTGGAACTCACTTTGTAGACCAGGCTGGCCTTGAACTCAGAAATCCGCCTGCCTCTGCCTCCTGAGTGCTAGGATAAAAGGTGCTGTCAGAATTTGGATCACCTGAGCAGACGTGAAGAGCTGGGCATGAGAAATGTTGAAAGGGTGGAGACAGGAGTATTCCTGGGACTTGATGGTTAGCTGGTCTTCAGGCTCAGTGAAAGACCCTGTCCTAAAAAATAAGGTGGAGAGCAATGAGGAAGACAACCAACATCAATCCCTGGCCTTCACACACACACACACCCCACACACACCTATGCATATATGTATGCATACACATAAACATGTTCATACACATAGACCACATAAGTAAATAGATAGGTTAAGTGGAATCAAATTTAATAGAGCTATTTCTCAAAGCCCCTTAGGTGGTACTTAGGGTGTGGCCAGACCTGGGTTTGACAATGTTAGTGCTAAGATGGATGCTTGATACTCCTAACCCTGGGTCCCAGTGGAGGCAAATGCCTGCTCAGCTAAGCTCTGCATCCATCCAAAGATGCATCGTCAGGCTGCCTCCTCGGAAGCACTGGCTGTGGAATCTGTTATCTATTGCCCTCTCCTGAATCTTCTTTAACTCGTTTCTGACCTTTTTGTGTCTACTGTCTTTCACACTTATAACTTCTTTAGGGTTTTATCTCTTCCACTCACAATGCAGTTTCCTTTCCTCCATCTCCTGAAGCATGCCAAGGTCCACCTGTCTGAAATCCCTCGGGTGAGTAGCAATGCCAGCCCCAGAGAAGCCCCGTGCCTGAGAACCGCCCAGAACTCTCCTCCAATCACCATCAAGGTTCTCCTCTCCTCTCCCACTGCCGGCATCTTGGGTTGGTCTCTCACGCTCTCTCACTTCCAGCTTACTACCAGACCACTTGATGGGATTTTCTTAGACTTTTTCAGGTCACTCCCCAGCCTCAAGTTTTCCAGTGGCCATTTGCAGCATTCCTCTGCCTACCACACAAAGCCTCTTCGACATCCTTTGGGACACAATGCCCACCACTGCCCACTCCTCTCTTTCACATAGGATGTGTAGAACCATTTGCAGCTCCCACGAGCATTGTGGGCCCCGCTCGCCTTGGATGCACCATCTTCAGCATAAGGCAAGAGTTGCCCCATGAGGAAGGCTTCCCCCATACATACCCTGGTGTGATTTAGAGGGTTTGACCCACACCTCCATGGTAATCCCTGTCACATCCTCTCATTGACTTCCAGCTATCCATCTTTGAGTCCTTCAAGTTTCTGGATCACACCTTCATCTTCAAACTCAGCTCCATGTCTAGCCCTCATGAGGACTAGGGACTGACTTCTTGCCTAGTTTCTTAGAGGAGTCCCACCTCAGGTGACCTCAAGGTTTAATGTAGGTGAAATGTTACTTAATGAATAAAAAACAAAAATGTTTCTTCAAGAAGTGAGACTAACTAGAACACACAAGCCAAAAGGTAAGGAGGTTTTGTTTCGCATAATCTATAGAAAGTGCGGAGCTTTGAGGCCCTCTTTGCATAACAGAATACGGAAACTGTATGCAGGGAGCTTTGCTGACAGCCAGGGCAACAGTAAAAAGGTATGTGGGGTAACAAGGCAGAGGGGTGCTGACTGGGTAGGGCTCTGTGGTATTGGAGCCCATTGTGTTGCAGAGAATACAGACAGAATGCTCAGGTTCTGCCCTGATGTTATGGAGATGAAACCTAAGCCCAGAAAAACTGAGAGCTATTCATTCATCCATCCATTCATTCATTCATTCCTAACCTCCCACAAGTCAGACCCTGAGAAAAGAAACTAACAAAAATGGGGTTTCTGCCCTCCAAGTAGCCACACAGTAGTGGTGGGACAGATTGTCTTGGGGTACCACAGTGAATGCCATGGGAGAGAGCCATACTGGGTCACAGGCTGGTAAAGCTAGGACTCAGGAGGAGACGTTTGATGGGGTCCTGACAGGTAAGGCATAAGCCTTGGGAGAAGGTGTTGAGGATTCATAGTGCAAGACAGATGTGCCCCCTCACCCCCCATCTTCCCGGAGCTTGTACAGATGTGCCCCCCCCATCTTCCCGGAGCTCGTAGTCATGGTGACAGGGTAGTTGCCAATCAAGTATGCATGTATGCACACGAGGTTAAAAAAAAAAAAAGAGTAAAAGATCTGAGGATCATACCTAATGATTTGTAAAAGTGAGCTAGAGATCTTAAGAGTGGAATTTGAGTTGACAAAATTGATAAAAGTCAGTGTAGTCTCGGAGGACAAATGGCCGAGGACCCTGAGCTGGGAAGGAGAGTGTGTTTTGTTTTGTTGAAATTGAACCTCGCTATCATATTGGGAGGAGAGGGAAGGTCCGAAGTGAGAGACAGAGGTGGGTGGAAAGGAGAAGATGGGAAGAGAGAGGAGACAGGAAAGGGAAGGGGAAAGGGGACGAGGGAAAGCGGGGGGCGGGGAGAGAATCGAGAGAGAGAGAGAGAGAGAGAGAGAGAGAGAGAGAGAG
>NC_034596.1:80892923-80897273 GCF_900095145.1 Mus pahari | reverse complement strand
GAGAGAGAGAGAGAGAGAGAGAGAGAGAGAGAGAGAGAGAGAGAGAGAAGAGATCCTAAGAGCAAAAAAGAGGCACTAGAAGGTTTAAGCAGATGATGGTGTGAGCTCCAATGCTGGGAGAGGTGGCTCTGAATGCTATGGAGAGAATCCAGCTGCGGTGATGACAGAGACCTCACAGGAGGATGGGAGGATGCTGTGGTCACCCAGGTAAGAATGATATTCATGAGCTGAACAGAGCTGGCAGGATGGGGAGAAGTGGGCAAGTGGCAGGAGGAGGAGGCTGGAGTTGAGCTATAGGGTGTGGATGGTGAGGTTGGAGTGAGGATAATGTCCTGATTGGGTTCTTAGAGGACCTGGGTGGATGGGTGGTGTCTTAGTGTTTTCCTGCTGTGAACAGACACCATGACCAAGGCAACTCTTATAAGGACAACATTTAATTGAAGCTGGCTCAGAGGTTCAGACATTCAGTCTATTATCATCAAGGTGGAACACTGGCAGCATCCAGGCAGGCATGGTGCAGGAGAAGCTGAGAGTTCTACATCTTGATCCAAAGGCAGCAAGGAAGAAATAATTTACCTCAGGCAACCAGGAAAGGGTCTCTACTGCATTGAGTGGAGCTTGAGCAAAAATTCTCTAAGGCTACTCCCACAGTGACACACTTCTTCCAACAAGGCCACAGCTCCTAATAGTGTCATTCTCTGTGGGCCAAGCATTCAAACACATGAGTCTACCTTGGTCATACCTATTCAAACAACTAAAGATGGTGAGATTAATAACTTTGGGCTCGAGAGATGGCTCAGCAGTTAGAGCACTGGCTGCTCTTCCAGAGGTCCTGAGTTCAATTCCCAGCAATGACATGGTGGCCCATAACCATCTATAGTGAGATCTGATGCCCTCCTCTGGTGTTTCTGAAGACATTGACAGTGTACTCATATACAATAAATAAATAAATAAATCTCTTTTAAAAAAGAGATGAATAACTTCAATTCAGAAGTGTTGCATTGTGGGAAGAGGGATAATGCAAGTATTTGTGGATGACTGCCTGCTTCTGTCCCTTAGCACCCCACCACTATCTCAGCCACTGCCAGATGGAGGAAAAAAGAAAAAGGGTTGGGCGGTGACACAGCCTTTAATTCCAGCACTCAGACGTCAGAGGCAGGCAGATCTCTGAGTTCAAGGCCAGCCTGGTCTACAGAGTGAGCTCCAGGACAACCAGGGCTACACAGAGAAACCCTGTCTGGAGTGGCAGGGGGGATGTGTATATGTGTATATACATGTGTATGTAGCTTTTAAGACAGGGTTTCATGTAGACTAGGCAGACCTCCAAATCACTGTGAATGACCTTGATCTCCTGCTCCCCCTATCTCTACCTCCCCCAGGGGCTGAGATGACAGACATGTGAGGCCACGCCAACCTCCTAATCTACTCTAAATTCAGAATGTGAATTTCCATGAGAGCCCAGTAGCCAAATGGTATGAAAATCAGTGATTCCTGAGTCACTTCTCTTCTTTCCCTGCTGGCACCATGCCTCCTCAAGTCGTCACCAAATAAAGCCACCTGTGCATTCCAGTGCCTGGCAAGCCTTAGGGGGCTGTACACATTCACTCTGTGAAGCTCCCTCCTTCTCAGTCCCCTTTCTTCATAAGGACCATTCCTGTGACCAGAGTGTGACCTGAGAGCACCCCTACATTTGAGCTGCCCCACCCTTAGTCCCCTTTACAGTGGTCAGTATGATTCTGCAGATGACGGACCCTAGAATCTGGGCTGTTACACTCATTTTCATTATCTCTTTTTCTTTTCTGTCTTTCTTTTTAAAAATAGATCCGATAGTTTTTCTTCCTGGCCTTACATGACTTTTTTCTTGCTCTTTAAAAAAAATTTAAATTATGTACGGGTGCTTTGCCTGCATGTATACCTGTGCGCCACATGTGTGCAGTGCCCCCTGGAGGTCATAAGAAGGTGTTGCATTCCCTAGGGCAAAGAACTGGAGTTACCGTGTCAGCTGCCTACCATGTGGGAGCTGGGAGTTAAGTCCACGCCCTCTGGAGAGCAGCAAATACTCTTAATTACTGAGCCATCTCTCCAGCCACCTCCCTCCTCTCTGAGATGGGGGTCTCACTATGTGACCCTTGCTGGGCTGGGTGTCACTATGTGACTCACCATTACAGAACAGGGTGGCTTCAAACTCACAGAGCTACACCAGTCTCTGCATCCTGAGTGATGGGATTATAGGTAGAAGGTCCAGCTAACCACGTGTCTTCCTTGTTGGAAACATTTGCATTTTATTTTAATAAACACCTAAAATTTAAGAAGTAATGAAGTTCTAATAATAGGGTTTTAGGCATCAGGTGAGGTATGTAAGAGATTGTTTTTAGTAAAGACAATCTTTTAGTGTGCTTGTGTCTCTGAATGTGTGTGTGTGTGTGTGTGTGTGTGTGTATGCGTGTGCGCACTCATACACATGGGAACATGCCCTTGGGCTCCTGTTCCATGTATCACCAGCCGTCCCTCTAAGGTCTGATCGTTTGGTCATTGGACACTTGACCCAGACACTTTAGCACAGGAACAATTTGTCAAAGGGGCACTTTAACATATTAATGCATTATTTAAGAACCTATTACCCTTCTAATTTTTAATAATTTATTTTCAAGCAATATACATCAGATAACCTTCGCCTGTTCCTTACCTCATTGTCTGTGTCCCTCCCTCCGTGTCCCTCCATGCTCAGCATTGACGACTTGTGCTGACAAACTGACTTGACCCCAAGCCAAAGATCCTACTTCATGTCAAGTGGCTTCCTCTGCAGCCTGGCTCACCCTACTGTGCTGGCCACAAAGCTTCCAATGGGATTTTATTCCAGTGCTGTGTGTCCTGGGGTCCTGCTCTGTTGTCAGAGGGACCTTGGGGCCCATGAATGCTTTGCGGGTCTGGAATTCTATTGCCAAATTTGATGAGTTCCTGCATATTTTATAAAGGAAGTAAGGGGTCTATAGTTTGTAAGAAATCTTTAGAGCAGTCTAGTGACTCCCAAGTGTAAGAAATCACTGGTTTAAATGGCTGATTTACATATTTCAAGTATAAAAAAAAATCTACCATGGGGCACAGCATCAGGTATCTGTTGTTAATATCAACACCATGTTTATTTTGTCACTATGGCAACCAATTTATGTAGTTGTATTAGTCAGGGTTCTCTAGAAGAACAGAACTGAGAATGAATCTATCTATCTACCTACCTATCTAACTACCTATCTATCTAGAAAGGGGAATTATTAGGGTGGCTTATAGACTATGGTTCTGCTAGTTTGACAAAGGCCACCTACCAATGAAAAGTCCCAAGAATCCAGTAGCTGTTCATTCCCAAGGTCACATAGTAATAAAGACATCTAAAAGATAAGACATTTTACAAACTTAAAAAGTTCCACAGCCTTAAAAATTCGAACACTTTAAATGTTGTTGTTTCTTTAAAAATATTCAGTCTCCAGACAGTGGTGGCACATTCCTTTAATCCTCATACTTGAGAGGCAAGAGGCAGGAGGATCTCTGTGAGTTCAAGGTCAGCCTGGTCTACAGAGCAAGTTCCAAGATAGCCAGGGCTACACAAAGAAAAAAAAATCCAGTCTCTTTTAAATTCAAATCCTCTGTAAAACCCCAAAGAATCTTTTTTTTTTTTTATTATTCCTTCTTTGGTTTTTCAGGACAGAATTTCTGTGTAGGCTTATCTGTCCTAGAACTGGCTTTGTAGATCAGACTGGTCCTGAACTCACAGAGATCCACCTGCCTCTGCTTCCTGGGTGCCTCCATAACCAGCCAAAATCTCTTTTTTAAAAGCTTAAAGTCTCTCAGCTGTGGGCTCCTGTAAAATCGAAAACAAATTAAATGCTTTCTTACCAGGGCCCAATCACAGTCTGAACAAAGCAAAACCAAACACCAACAGTGTAACTAACAACTCCAGTGTCCATACCAAACACCAACAGTGTAAATAACAACTCCAGTGTCCATACCAAACACCAACAGTGTAAATAACTCCAGTGTCCATAGCAAACACCAACAGTGTAAGTAACTCCAGTGTCCATACCAAACACCAACAGTGTAAATAACAACTCCAGTGTCCATAGCAAACACCAACAGTGTAAACTCAAGTGTCCATACCAAACACCAACAGTGTAAATAACAACTCCAGTGTCCATACCAAACACCAACAGTGTAAGTAACTCCAGTGTCCATAGCAAACACCAACAGTGTAAATAACAACTCCAGTGTCCATACCAAACACCAACAGTGTAAACTCCAGTGTCCATACCAAACACCAACAGTGTAAACTCAAGTGTCCATACCAAACACCAACAGTGT
>NC_034596.1:80887879-80891768 GCF_900095145.1 Mus pahari | reverse complement strand
CAGTGTAAACTCCAGTGTCCATAGCAAACACCAACAGTGTAAGTAACTCCAGTGTCCATAGCAAACACCAACAGTGTAAGTAACTCCAGTGTCCACATCTAGGATTCGCCTATACTCGTCTCAGTCCTCAGAAGGGCTTGGGTTACTTCTCTGGCTCTGCCCCTGCAGCCCGCACAGCTTGTCTTCTAGGCTCCAGCTGGCTCCACTCCACCACTGATGCTGTCCTTGGTGGTCATCCCATGGCACTGACATCTCCAAAATACCGGGGTCTTCTGCAACTGGGCTGCACTTTCACCAACAGCCTCTCCTGGACCTTCTTCATGGTGCCAAGCCTCAGCTGTTCTCCATGACCCCTTCACGTCTTTAAAACCAGCACCACCTGGGTGACTCTTGTACTGCCAAATTTGGCATAACCTTGGTTATCTCTGGAACACAGCTTCTGTGTGCTGACTTCCAGGACACTCCTTTTTTCCAGGAGGTTCCACCTTAGTAGTACTGATCTATTCTTTTTTTTTTTTTTAATTTATGTATATGAGTACAGCGTAGCTGTCTTCAGCCACACCAGAAGAGGGCATCGGATCCCATTACAGATGGTTGTGAGCCACCATGTGGCTGCTGGGAATTGAACTCAGGACCTCTGGAAGAGCAGTCAGTGTGCTCTTAACCTCTGAGCCATCTCTATGTTCACAGCTCCAGTTAACCAACATCAATTGTCCCAGTTTTATTTCAGTTGTGCTGGTCTCTTGTCATTACAGTTGACAACATAGGCCCAGCCGACTAGCACAGAGTCTTAATTCAAAATAGCAAATATGCAGCTAGGGGGAGGATGGTACGCATACCTTTAATCCCAGCACTCTCAGGAGGCAGGGGCAGATGGATCTCTGTGAATTTGAGGCCAATCTGGTCTGCAAAGCCAGTTCTAGGACAGCCAGGGCTACATGGAGAAACCTTGTCTTGATATGCAGCACGCTTGTAAAAGCTTTAAGTAATTCTCAAGCTTTCTTCCAAGTGTTTATAAGGCAGGCCACCATCACCTGCATTTCCCTCAACTCCTCTCTTCCAGGTTCCCACAGAACCACTCGCCAAGTTTTGAACAATCCTGTTTTCTGTTTTTTTTTTTTTTTTTTTTTTTAATTGTCTTTTTTATCCAAAGCTCCAAAGTCTTTCCTCAGTCCTTCCAAAACAACATGGTCATGCCTGTCATGGTCATGCCCCACGATCCTGGTACCAATTCCTGTCCTAATTAGGGTTACTGTTGTTGTGATAAAACATAAGGACCAAAAGCAACGAACGTGGGGTTTGTTTGGCTTACACAACACTGTTCATCATGAGGGAAACCAGGGCAGGAGCACAGCAAGCAGGGCTGGCCCGGAGGCAGGAGCTAACCCAGGACTGCCTGCCTCAGGATGGCTCCACCCACCATGGACTGGGCCCCCCTGCTTCAATCACTAATTAAGAAAATACCCTACAGGCTTGCCTGCTTGTAGGCATTTTCCTAACTGAGGTTTCTTCCTCTCAGGTGACTACAGCTTGAGTCAAGTTGACGTAAAACTAGCCAAGATGGGTTTTACAATAGGAATCATGTATGTTAGAGGCAAAATTTGAGGACTAGACCAAGAAGCCACTGGGTTAATTTTGGCCAGAATGAGGCTCACATTTATTGAGAGGGTTGCTCTTCCAAAGAGGATAAAGACCTTTTATCCTCCGTCTAGTCTCTACAGAGTACTGAGGCCTGTGTCTGAAGGGGAAAAGAACACTGGCTTTCATGGTGTCATGGACCTGGACAAAGAAGATCCGGAAGGAGCTATGTGCAGAGAGTGGAAACGGGGAAGTGCTTCGGTTCATGTGCCCATTGATCACACTCATGTCAGTTTTTCAGTTGAGACTGAAATCACTAGGCAGCCACACATTTCAGATCGAGGTGACTCCTCACTGCCATAAAGGTCAAAAACCCTGTGCTGACACAGCTCCCCCTCCCCCACCGACTCGAGTCATTGTGTCTGAATGACTGTGCTGACACAAACGGGCCTCAGCCAGTGAATCCAACGGACAGAAGAAGTAGGGCACGGGGCAGCCTGGCAGAACAGAGGCACTGGGCACAGGGGTTTTTCTCTGCTCTGTGACCAGAGAGCTAGCTGGTTGCTTGATGACTAGAGCTGATCATGACAGTACAGAAATCAGAGGACTTGCCATAGAGGCGGTATGGGATAAACTTTGACCCTCACATCAAATGTCTTCAAGGTGATATGTGGAGGCCAGGTGAAACCCCCAAACTGTTGCGAGCTTCCTGTTAATCATTTATGACTCCCTTTATACTAAGCTTTGGGGGTGCCCAGAGAGGTGGCAGCTTACATCCAGAGATCACAACCGTGCACCTGGCTCCTGGCAGAGCAGGGAAGGTATGACCACCGGCCAGAATTTCAATGGTCAGCTCAGCATGAAACAGGGACCAAAAATTGGTGCATGCAGTTCTCCATCTTATCACTAGGTGGCAGCACTACCCAGGCCTGCTGTCCCCGTGGTTCTGTGTATAATGTGGGGCTAGAGAACCTTTCTTAGCATTTCAAGCCTGGCCCGAAGGTCCCAGCTTTGGGGTCAGTGCAGGCCAGCCTGAGTCCTGTGTCCGCACTTAATTAACATGGGCAAACCACCAAGCGTCTTTTTATTTATTATTATTATTAATTTTGGTTTTTTGAGACAGGGTTTCTCTGTGTAGCCCTGGCTGTCCTGGAACTCATTCTGTAGACCAGGCTGGCCTGGAACTCAGAAATCCACCTGCCTCTCCACCTAACGTCTTTTGAGGCTGTTTCTGTATCTAAGATGAGGGTTACAACAGTTCCTGAAAACATCACGAACAGAAAAATGGGGCCGAAAAGGATGCCACCGGCAGTCTCTGCCAATCCACGGAGCACATTCACACCCCATCTCCATTGCAGTCATTTTTATTATTTTGTCCTTCATACTCACCCCAATGCTTACTTCAAACAAGCACATGAAAGCATTTTGAGGTAGGGAAAGAGAGGGCAGGACTGCCATCACTCTGGAACTGTGTCCCTTCCCTCTACAGGTCATTATGTCTCATAACAGCAATAGACAAGTCACTAGCACAGGGGAGGGAAGAGGGGCAGAGGGACAGAGGGACTAGGCCGGTGAAGGACAGCAGAGTCCCAGAATCTCCTGCAAGGGTGCACCTTCAGCGACCCAAGAAGCTCCTCTTGACCCTTGTGTTTGGTTTCGGACCAAGGACAAGGGACCGAGGTGCGGATCTTACATACCAAAGCCAACCTGGCCTCCAGATTCTCCCAGCATCCCTCAGTCTCTACCTGGCATACCCTGCCCCCAACACTGAACTTTCCAGCCCCGGGGCTGGGCTGTCCTTCCCCCCAGAGGCTCTTCCCTGTATAATCCAGACATTTTCGTCTCTCTCTTTTTTTTTCTTGAAATGTTAAAATGTCATTGCAAGTCACCTCAGTCCCTCTTTCTTATCTTCATTGAGTTTATTAATATTGAACTCCAGATTATAAAATGAGTAAAGTCTTTCCGACTTAGAGTTTTTTTTATTAGATATTTTCTTCATTTACATTTCAAATGCTATCCCGAAAGTTCCCTATACCCTCCCCCCCGCCCTGCTCCCCTACCCACTGACTCCCACTTCTTGGCCCGGCAGTCCCCTGTACTGGGGCATATATACTTTGCAAGACCAAGGGGCCTCTCTTCCCAATGATGGCTGATTAGGCCATCTTCTGCTACATATGCAGCTAGAGACACGAGCTCTGGGGATACTGGTTAGTTCATATTGTTGTTCTGTAGGACCCCCTCGTGAGGGAACTCCCTCGGGTCCGCAGGTCGCAGGAATGAGGGAGTCCCTCAGAAACAGAGAAGCCGACTT
>NC_034596.1:80882394-80885563 GCF_900095145.1 Mus pahari | reverse complement strand
AGAGAGAGAGAGAGAGAGAGAGAGAGAGAGAGAGAGAGAGAGAGAGAGAGAGAGAGAGAGGAGAGAGAGAACAAAATGTCTGGGTTATACAGGGAAGAGCCTCTTGGGGGAAGGGCAGTAATGGAAAGTTCAAGGTTGGAGGCAGGGTTTGCCAGGTTGGGACTTCGGGATGCTGGGAGAATCTGGAGACAGACTGCTTTGGTATGTAAAATGTGCGCCTCAGTCCCATGTCTCTGGTCCAAAACCAAACGCCTTGAAGAGTAAAGCTTCCACCATATTCCAGTAACATCATCCCGGAGACCAAACCTTCAAACGTAAAGCTCTGGGGTTTCAAATCCCCAGCCATTATTTAAAGTCAAGCAGCTGTGTTTGGTGTAGGATGGACCGATGCGCCTGAAGCTAGAGGCTGAGCTCAGCTTGCTGCCACTGCCTTCCAAGTCAGAGGTGGTTCCTGCTAGAAGCAGCCGTGGTCGTCCAGGTCTGCTAGCTGCTCTGGGGACTGGTGCATGGTTAGCAGAATGCCTGGCTTCAAGTAGGGCATAGACATCCCAGAGCCCACTCAGGGAGTCTTGAGTGTCAGGACCCAGTATCCTTCTATCCCATATACAGTCACTGTCTTTTGTTTTAAAGATTTATTTATTTATTTATTTATTTATTTATTTATTTATTTATTTATTTAATGGATGTGGGTACACTGTAGCTGTCTTCAGACACACCAGAAGAGGGCGTCAGATCTCATTACAGATGGTTGTGAGCCACCGTGTGGTTGCTGGGAATTGAACTCAGGACCTCTGGTGGAGCAGTCAGTGCTCTTAACCGCTGAGCCATCTCTCCAGCCCTGTTTATGACTTTGCTGGAACAATATATTTAGCTCACAGACACCAGAGAAGGTGCAGAAGACAGCAGGAACCTGGACAGCTACACAGGTTCCCTGGTCAGGACTCCTCCTGTGGTGGTGAACTAGTCGTACCCATCTCTGAGAGCTTTCCCTTGAAGAGTCAAATTCCCAGGAGAAGTTCTCATTGGCTCAGCCTGCATCACATGGTTGCACCTTAATCAGATAAATCAAGCCCTCTTGATTAGCAGTCCTTTGCCTAGAAGGAGGCGATTCTTTTTTTTTTTTTTTAAAGTTTATTAGTATATTAATTATACATAATGGGTTTCATTAAGATATCCTTATATGTGTAATATAGTTTGATCATAATTACCCACCAGTGCTATCTTTTTTCCTTCCCCCGTCACTAGTCACCTTCCTCTTTTTGAGGAAGTCCCTTTTCTACTCTGTAGGTCTTTGGTGACTGCCTGAGGGCCTTCCCCAGTGGAGGGTGAGATAAGAGGAGGGGCGGGAGGAGTGAGTCAGGCCATGGTATTCTGGGGATCTGACAGCGCTGACTGACTAGCAATCAGGTGCGTCTCTATTTATACAGATTTCACAGAACAAAGATAGACTAATGGTTATCTAAGAAATACAGATGATGGTTTGATTTCTTTAAATTACATGTCCAAGGTTACAAGTTCAGTCACAATTAGAAAATACAAACAGAACAGATATTATTATTGTTTTTTTTTATTATTATCAGCCCTATAACTTCAATTTAAAGAATCTAAAGAATGTCTCCTCCAAATCAAACACATTTATTATGTGACAGCCTGCTTGGAGTTGGCAGTGTTTGCAGTTGGAAAGCACTCCAGACAAACAGAAAATATCTGAGCTGGTCTATTTATGAGTAGCAAATACTAATGCCTAACTTCTTTTACTATATGCTTCATCATCCTCATTATAAAGCAGGAAAGGTTTATTTTAGTCAACCTCTCTTATTTACTGAGTTCTTTTTCCCAGGGTTACCCTCTAAGACCCCCTATCTTTAAACTACATTTTCAGAGAGCTCTAAGCTCTAATTAAGAGACCTTAGTCTGTAACCAATTCTCCTGGCCAGTCAGAGTTCGTTATTGTCTCTGTTTACCCTCCACCAATTACACTGTTAGAGTTTGCTCAGGGGCAGATACCCCAAGAAGATTCCTGGAGTAATGGCCTCATCTAGCTATGTGCTTATCTGTGCTTAATGATCTCCAGGGCATAAGGAAGATTTCCAAGTAGAGCCAGATAAAGTTAATTTTAGGATTTTCCTAAAAAGACCCAGACATAACTTTTTCAGGAAAAGACGTAAAATGAATCATAATGCAGAAAGTCCCCAGGACTGCAACAGGCAGAGACCAAAACCCAAAAGTTAGAGACAGAAGGACGGCGGGAAGGACAGCGGTTGCAGGTGTTGCCTTACCTTTGCTGGGACTATGTCAAGAAGGTGTGCTGGGGACTTCATGACTCTCACCGTTTCTGGTGGATATGGCCGGGTCAAGGTGACCTAATGAGCTAGGGTTATTTACAGTAACATGGGCATCTTACCAGTGGCTACATCACTGAAGAAAGTGCTCCCCTAACCAATCACTAACTACTTACAGATCCTGGTGGCAGGTGTGTGTGTGTGTGTGTGTGTGGTGTGGTGTGGTGGGGGTGGAGTGGGGGTTCTTGAGCTCCAGCCTGCTTCCTGACAGGATATTGACAGAGTCCAGAGAGTGCAACATGTTCTGCCCAGAAGACAGCATTCCCCGATCACCCCTTCTTCTGGCTCTTACCTTCTTTCCGCTTCTCTACTGCAATGCTCTCTGAGCCTTGGAGAAGATGGGAGAGCAGTTCTATTTAGTACTGAGCAGTCAGTCAGCCAAGCATCCTCATCTTTTGACCGGTTATGGGGGCTCAGCTGTTACCACTGCCCACCGTGTTTTTGTTGCAGGATTTTCCCTGTCCAATCACATCAGGGCAGTGGGAGGCCTGTGTTAGGACAGGATAAGGGAGGCGGAGCTAAGAGTCAAGGAGAGAGGAGTGTCTTAGGGTCGGAAGAGGAGGGGAAGGTGGCTGCTGACTAGTAACCACGTGGCGTTTTCCAGCCACAAGTAGCTATGATTTCACAATGTTAGAAATATTGGGATAAAGTTTTTTTTGTTTGTTTTTTTGTTTTTGTTTTTTTGAGACAGGGTTTCTCTGTGTAGCCCTGGCTGTCCTGGAACTCACTCTGTAGACCAGGCTGGCCTCGGACTCAGAAATTTGCCTGTCTCTGCCTTCTGAGTGCTGGGATTAAAGGTGTGCGCCACCACGCCCAGCTGGTCTTTT
>NC_034596.1:80880617-80882380 GCF_900095145.1 Mus pahari | reverse complement strand
GCCTGCCTCTGCCTCCTGAGAGCTGGGATTAAAGGAGTGTGCCACCACACCCGGCATGGGATAAAGTTTTTTTTATCATTATCAATTGGCTTGAAATTATTGTATTGGCATCTTGTAAAATGTGATATTATTGATACATAAGTCTGATTGTTTAATTAAGCTTTAGGAATCTTGATTCTACTGGGTTACTGGGTCTTGTGATATGCAACCTCGAGGATGGTTGTTCTATTTGGTTTCTGGAGTGTGGTACGACCGGTCATAGGGGATTGTGACAGAGAGGGAACTAGTGGCTCTCGGTGGCTAGCTCCAGAGAGTTGGCAGTGGCTGCAGGAGCTCGAGAGCGTGATCTAACCCTGCGGAAAGTTGGCAGGTTCATTTCTTAATATTTCCCACATCTTCTCATGCCAAAGCCGACAGCAGGAGCATCCTACTGGCACATATGTTATTTAACAGGCACTATACCAGGAACATTATTTCCATTTAGTGAAATAACAGTACTTGCTTCCCTGCTAGGACCCATGCCATTCCAGCCCCGGGCTTTTAAACAGGGTTACAGGTATCGGTTCCCTTGATTATTACCATAACAGACTTGCTACTGTTGTAATGCTGGGCACATCTTGCCTGGAAGGTCAGTAAGGTAGCAGGTAGGATTCTAGGTGACAATCCTTTCTTAGCAGCCTGTATAGCATCTGCTAGGGCCTGCAATGAGAAGGCTTGTGGTTCAGTCCCAGCTCGACTTCTCTATGTCCTGTGGCCAGAACATGTGGTCTTCAGCATTAATGTCTTAACATTCTGATGGGCACTCAACATCAGTATAATTAACAAAGAGTCATTTTAAAAAGACTTATTATTATTTTAAATTATGTGAACACATGTGTATCTGGGTATGGGTATATGCATATAAATGTAGGTGCCTGAAGAGTTCAGAAAGGGACATCAGATCCTTTGTAGGTGACATTATAAGTGGATGTGAGCTGCCCAATGTAGGTGCTGAGAATCCAATTCTAGCTGGACCTGTGTAAGAGCAGTATGCGCTCCTAACCACTGAGCCATCTCATCAGTCCCCAAAGAGGCAATTCTTACAAGGGACATGACATCAGGGTACTAACTAGGAGGATGGCTACATAATAATAATAATAATAATAATAATAATAATAATAATAACAATAGTAATAGTAATAATAATGTCACTTTCATCACTTACATTCCGGTTCTGGGTCACAGTTCAGTGATAGACACCCTGTCTGCCACGCCCAGGTTGTAACCTCGGCCAGAGCCAGGCCCTATTTTAGGTCCTCAGCAGTCGGCTCTTCTTAGTTAGTCATAGGGCAGATTCCAGATGTTCATACGGAAATAAACAAGCCTTGAGAACGTAAGAACAAATGGATTCTTCACACTCATCAGTGTGAATAACTCATCAAGTGTACAAGCACATATTAAGTGCTCATTGGGTTAGACACTAAGGGAAAATGACAGTGAACAGGGAGAGTCTCCAACCACCCCTGCCTGGAGGGTGATGAATAACCCGTGTCTAACACTGGCCACCACCTGGGTGGCTTTGCAATGCTATGGATGGATTCTGGTTTTTAAGAGTCTCACTGTGTAGCCCTGGCTAGCCTGGAACTCAGTACATAGACCAGGCTGGCCTCAAACTCAGAGATCCACCTGTGTCTGCCTCTCAAGTGCTGGGGTTAAAGGCATGAGCCACTATGCCTGCTATCTTTTCCACAAAGAGACAGAAAGAAGGAAAGAAAGAAAGGGAG
>NC_034596.1:80871389-80880467 GCF_900095145.1 Mus pahari | reverse complement strand
GAGAGAGAGAGAGAGAGAGAGAGAGAGAGAGAGAGAGAGAGAGAGAGAGAGAGAGAGAGAGGAAGAAAGAGAAAAAGAGAAGGTAGAAATTATCAATATGTGAGTGAGTGGGGTTTAAAAGCATCTCACTGAAGACTCAGGGGCAGAGCAAGGCTTTGAGGGCAGAGGAAACCAGAGAAGTAAGGGATGGGCAGAGCAGGTACAGGGGAAAAAGACTGTAAGATGCTCAGGTCCCTGGGCCCATACCTGATATTAGGGATCCCTCATATTGAGAGTGAATTTGATAAACTCTTCAACCCCACCCATGCTGAGAACAAGTCTAGACAAGATGCATGGGGTCTAGTCCTACTGATGTGAGTCTCAGTAAGATGAGTAGAGTCAAGTGGTGTGGTGCTGATGGGAGTCTCAGTTGTATTGTGTGGCTGCAATGGTACATATATAAAGAGCTGCTGCTGTTAAGAATTGGGGGGTCAGGGCTGGAGAGATGGCTCAGTGGTTAAGAGCACTGAATGCTCTTCCAGAGGTCCTACGTTCAATTTCCAGCAACCACAAGGCGGCTCACAACCATCTGTAATGGGATCTGACGCCCTCTTCTGGTGTGTCTGAAGAGGGCAACAGCATACTCATATACATAAAATAAATAAGTCTTTTATTTTATTTTATTTTTATTTATTATTATATCTAAGTACACTGTAGCTGTCTTCAGATGTACCAGAAGAGGGCATCAGATCTCATTACAGATGGTCGTGAGCCACCATGTGGTTGCTGGCTGGGATTTGAACTCAGGACCTTTGGAAGAGCAGTCAGTGCTCTTAACCACTGAGCCATCTCTCCAGCCCCAAGTCTTTTTTTTTTTTTTTTTTTAAGAGCTGGGGCTCCATGTCATGGCTACAAGTTGGGAGATGGTTTGAAAAGCTTGGGGTCAGTATTTTTAAATGCCACTAGATAGAGAAATAAGATAAGGGCTTGGCTTTTCAGAGAAGGAACCTGTAAAAGTAACTGGGGTTTTTCTTTGTCCCGTTTGCTCCCACATAGAGACAGGGTGTTTCTACCCCTGCTAGAATCCATTTTAGGTCCCAAATAAATGACACAGAGACTTAGTAAATTTATTAAAAGGTTGCAAGCCTTATAACTGGGCAGATGCTCATCTGTCCTACCCCTCTATGGCTGCCTGCTTCCCAGCGATGTGGTCCTTTATCTGCAGTCTGAGTCTTGCCTTGGCTCGCTCTGCTCCATGTGTATCCTCATGGTGACTCCTCTTGGTCCCTCCACGTGGTTCAACTTCTCTTCCTCTCCCCTCTGCTCTCTCTCATCTCTCTGGGACCCCTGACTAGGATAAGAAATCCTGCCCTGTTAGCTTCTGTCCAACTATTGGCTGAATCAGCTCTTTATTAACCAGTCAGAGGTGATAGAAAACAATCTTTACACAACGTTGAGACTGGAGATGCCAGGCAATGCCAGTGTCCAGACCACAACCAGATCCCTGGACCCAAGTCGGCGTCTGAATACACAGTGCACAAAACTACCCCAACACCTCCTTTATTAGTCCAACAAAAGACTCATCTTCTTATATTAATAAACTATGAACAATAATAATAATTATGAAAATGCTCAGGTAAAATTATATTCATAATGTCCAGTCCATTTTTATTTGGCAACCTTGGATAATGTGCTCTATTATCTATTCTATCTTGACAAGTTCAGAGTTCTGTATTTAAATAATTTTCTATTATAGCTTGAGTTTATCAACCTAAGAATATCTTCTTAGATTTCAAAACATTTTCTTAAATCCTGAACAACTTAAGCCTAATTGTGAGACTGTGGCTATCTGGTCTTCAACTCCATCAGAGTCCTGAGAAGGAACAAATATCACCTGAGTAAGCAGGAAGTGCAGAACCAGCAATTTCCTCGACTCTACAGAAAAGACAGAGGCCGCCTGGACAGTCACTGAAGGTTTATCTGTCATTGGAGCATCATCCTCAGACTTCTGGCTCAAAATGGCTGACAGACTTTTCTGTGAAGCAGGAATTATGAGGGACTGCTTACCTTGTCTTGACAAAACTCGGCAGTCGTCTTCCCTGCATTTCCTGCTTGTCCATAGCTTGAACAGCACGCGATGTTGAAGGCAGGGGCAGTTTCTTTCCCAGTGTCTATCTTCCCACATTTGAAGCAAACTCCATGTGGAAGCAAACTTCAATGCTCATTGGCTTCTTTGAAGTAGAGTAGGGGTGCTGTCAGGAGCGGACATGTCTCACTGTCAAAACAGCCTTTTATTAAGAAACAATTTTAAATGCCATATTCTGTGATCTCTTAGGTTTTTGAAGATCATCTCTCTATAGTATATCTGAATTATTTGTTTCTAGCTATGTATTTGTTCAACATAGGAAATATATTTTTCTAATTAACTAAACTAGTATCTAACATGACCATAAGCTTTGTTGACTGATTACTAACTCACACTTCTTAATTATAAACCAAACAGTTTGAAAATAGCAGCTTTCAAAGAACTAGAATGTCACATTGCATTTTAAAGAATTATTTAGGTATAATACCTTAAACAAGAGTTGAAACATATGGGCTGGTGAAATGGCTCAGCGGGTAAGAGCACCCGACTGCTCTTCCAAAGGTGCAGAGTTCAAATCCCAGCAACCACATGGTGGCTCACAACCATCCTCAACAAGATCTGACTCCCTCTTCTGGAGTGTCTGAAGACAGCTACATTGTACTTACATATAATAAATAAATAAAACTTTAAAAAAAAAAGAGTTGAAACATATATACAGTATGTAATAACAAAATATAACCTTAAATTTGTATAAATATACAAATTCTGTACCAAATGTAAAATATTTGGCTTATTAATGCTTTTTGGTGAAAGAGTAGATTCAGTAACCTACCCTTTAATCCTTTATCATATCATTCCTCTACCCCACCTTTTTCTTTTCATCCCTTCTCCCTTGTCCCCCCTTTCCTCTAATACTAGATGGGAGGGAGAGAAAGATAGAGAAAAGAAAAAGAAAGAGGAAAGGAGATTCCTGAATCTAACCTCCCTTACTTTGTTTACTCCCTGACCAAGACCATAAACAACTTGAGACCAATCCCCCTTAAAGGATGATAAACACCCATCACCCATTGAAAGACCAAAAAACCACCCATCCCACCTCTTGGAAACGGGGGCATCATTTTTTTAAAACTTCTTTTTGCTGTCTGGGGAAAACATCTCTTTTGGGGGCCCATAGAAAATTGATATACAGGCCAGTCTTAAGAAAGGTAGCTGTAACATTTGTTGTCCAGTCTCTGTGTGATGGGAAAGCACAGGGCTTAAGTGGAGTCCTGACTGGAACAGACTGAAAGGCTGGACCATCTTAGCCAGCCATTTTGAAATGGTCCCAGAAGCAAGTTTTGATGAAACAGCTATTGAGGTAGTCTGAGACTGGATCCAGCAGGATGCTTGAGTAAATACGTCTCAGCAGCTCAGCATTCTTCTCAGGATCCTAGAGGGTGAATCTTGTCACGGCCACTTCAGCGTCACTGGTGTCTGATGCTTTTGTTCTGAAAACATACAAGCTTTCACAGGTAACATACATGTTTGTAGTAACATATGTCTGGAATGTGCAGTGTGCATAATTCAGTTAAAGATGATTCTCTGCTCCCAGTTCGATCAGGTAAGGCATCTGTTTTTTTCTTTATGAATTAGTTTGGACTGTGTAATCAGTCTTTCTGCTAGCTGTTTTGTTGGTCTTCTTGATTTCTTACATGTCTGGAGTCAGGGTCTTCTGGAGGTCTCTCTGGTCAAATCCGATCTTTATTAGTTTTGAAGGAGTCCATAGCTTTTCTTCTCTTGTGGAAACAAAGATAAAACCTCTTCCCCGACATACCACATTTGCTTCCTTCCACTCTGAAGTTAAGACATCTTTAATATAAACAGGCTGGGTTGGCTTAGCATTTTTTCTGTAATTCAGTGTCGCTCAGCAGCTGTTTTGTTTGTTTGTCATTTTGTTGTTCATTAGCATTTAAAAAACTTAAAATTGGGCTGATAAGACGGCTCAGTGGTTAAGAGCACTGACTGCTCTTCCAGATGTCCTGAGTTCAATTCCCAGCAACCACATGGTGGCTCACAACCATTTGTAATGGGATGCGATGTCCTCTTCTGGTGTGTCTGAAGACAGCCACAGTGTACTCATAATAAATAAATAAATAAATCTCTCTAGAAAAAAAAAAGAAAAACCAAAAAAAAAAAAAAATAAAGTTAATAAAGCATTATGTAATTTTTCTCTGGGGAGTCTTTGTTATCCCTTTTTGTTTGTATGCATCCCTTTAAAAATACAATTAGATCTCTCCACAACTGCTTGTCCTGTAGGGTTGTGTGGGATACCTGCAATAGGCTTCCTACTGTAATAGGCAAATGTATTGCTTCATTTTACCAGAGGCAATGCTGCAGCATTGTCAGTTTTAATTTGTAGGGTATTCCCATGGTTGCCATAACTTCTGTTAAATGTGTCATTACAAAACCATCCTCTTCAGAACTTAAAGCTGTGCCCACTGAAATCCTGAATATGTGTCTATGGTATGGTGCACATGTTTTAATTTTTCTAAACTCTGCAAAATGAAACGTATCCATTTGCAAAATTTAATTTCTTTGGGGACCTTTAGGGTTACTCCTTCCAGTTAGCGGAGTTTGGTTATACAAAGAACGAGTAGGACATTTCCTTATAGTTCCCTCAGTGTGTTGTCAAGTGATAGAAAAATTCCCTTTCAAACCTTTGCTGTTAATATTGTGTTTTAAATGAAATCCTGAAGCTCCTAGCAAGTTTCCTATTAATGGTTGACCGACTTCATCGTGATCTTGTGCTAGAGGGCTTGGCAGACCTGTATGGGGTTGAATATGTGTTACATAATGGATGATTTCTATTTCTGATTACTTGCTATTGTTGAATAAACAGTGATGTTAGTTCTAAATCAGCAGTTTCTACATGCAAAACAACTTTCTGAATATTGAGAGTCAGTAATTATATTAAGAGATTCAGGAAAATCATGGTATACCATAAGAATTACATATAACTCTGAGTTTTGAATTAAGTCATATGGACTTTGAATTATTTTACTTATATTCTTTTGACTTTTAGCCTGCCTTTCCTGATTTATTTATAATAAATCAGTAGTATAGAATTTAGGGTCTCCAGAAATTGGTGTTCCTTTTACTTTATGAGGGGGAGTCCAATTAGTTCATTCTATAAACTGAAGATTATATTAAAAAGGGATATTTGTTATTAATTTCTTTCAAAAATTATTGTAAGCCTTTTGCCGATGTTCATTTTCTGTCCATAATGAGGTAATTTTGCATTAGTAAAAGATACCATGATTTGTGCTGGATGTAGTCCAGCTAATTGATGAAGTTTCATTTTTCCTTTTAAAATCAATTCATAGATATTTTCTTTTTAATTAATTAATTAATTTATTTATTTATTTATGTTTTTTCCAGACAGGGTTTCTCTATGTAGCCCTGGCTGTCCTGGAACTCACTCTGTAGACCAGGCTGGCTTCGAACTTAGAAATCCGCCTGCCTCTGCCTCCTGAGTGCTGAGATTAAAGGCGTGCGCCACCACTGCCCAGCTTCTTAGACATTTTCTATACAGGTCTCTAATTTTTTTACTCTGTTTGTGTGCTACAAATATCCATCCTAATATATAATTTTCTCTTTGCAAAAGAAGTCCCATGAAAGAACGAGTACAAGGCAAAATAACTAAAATCCAGCAAGGCTTGGGATCCAAGTGACTCACATATGTGATCCTCC
Source organism: Mus pahari (assembly GCF_900095145.1). Lineage (NCBI taxonomy): Eukaryota > Metazoa > Chordata > Mammalia > Rodentia > Muridae > Mus > Mus pahari. Next base: position 80,874,673 of record NC_034596.1, on the reverse strand, counting down.
TGTAACCTCACATGTGTGCTTCTCCTGTAACCTCACATGTGTGCTTTTCCTGTAACCTCACATGTGTGAATCTCCTGTAGCCTCACATGTATGAGCCTCCTGTAACCTCACATGTGTGCTTCTCCTGTAACCTCACGTGTGCTTCTCCTGTAACCTCACATGTGTGCTTCTCCTGTAAACTCACATGTGTGCATCTCCTGTAACCTAACATGTGTGTTTCTCCTGTAACCTCACACGTGTGCTTCTTCTGTAACCTCACATGTGTGAGCCTCCTGTAACCTCACATGTGTGAGTCTCCTGTAACCTCACATGTGTGCTTCTCCTGTAACCTCACATGTGTGCTTCTCTTGTAACCTCACGTGTGAGCCTCCTGTAACCTCACATGTGTGCTTCTCCTGTAACCTCACATGTGTGCTTCTCCTGTAACCTCACATGTGTGAGCCTCCTGTAACCTCACATACGCGTGCCTCCTGTAACCTCACATGTGTGTTTCTCCTGTAACCTCACATGTGTGAGCCTCCTGTAACCTCACATGTGTGAGCCATCTGTAATCTCTTTTCCACCAGAGCCAGTTCTCTCTCAACCTCAGCTGATGATTTTTTTGGACTATTTAAGTCTTTATCACCCTGTAAAGTTGGAAATAAGTTATTTAACTCTTGAGTAGTTAATCCATTGTAGGCCAATTACTATCTCCCAACAATTTCTGAAAATCATTAAGAGTTTTCAGTGAACTCTTAATGTCACTCCTGAGTTGTACTTTCTGTGGTCAATTTTTTACAGACTTATCCTAGATAACTAATGGAATCTCTTCTTTGCATTTCTTTTTAATCAGGAGAAGTTTGTAATCCCTAATAAGGCAAAAATTCTCTTTACTTCATCAGACATTTTCTTCTAAGGTATCTTCATTTGAATCACTCAAAACAAAACAAACAAAAAAACCCAACTCTCAAAAAAAAACATAACAAACAAGCAAAACTTCATAAATGTTTTTAGAACTTACTATTTTCTTCCATATTTTCCAAGCTTTCTGAGGTTAAATATATGCATTGTTACATGAAAGAAGGGTACTTGATCCTTGTTTGAGCCCACTTTTACAGAAACATGAGAGATTCTTATTCTTTATCCTTTCTTTTTCATCACAGTAGAAAGCAACAGTGGTGAAAAAGAAAAAAAATGATGTAGGAACCCTGCTACACACCTGCCATGATGCCACACACCTGCCATGATGGCATACACCTGCCATGATGCCACATACCTGCCATGATGGCATACACCTGTTGTGATGCCACACACCTGCCATGATGGCACACACCTGTCATGATGCCACACACCTGCTGTGATGCCACACACCTGCCATGCCAGGACTCAAGATGCTGAGCCAGGTGGAACTGAGGGTCAAGTCTGTCTGTGGATAATGAGATCAAATCTAAGAGAGAGAAGGGGGGAGTGAGGGAGAGAGAGAGAGAGAGAGAGAGAGAGAGAGAGAGAGAAGAGGGGGAGAGGGGGAGAGGGGGAGAGAAGGAGAGGGAGAAGGAGAGGGAGAGAGAAAGAGAGAGAGGGGGAGAGGGGGAGGGGCAGGGGGAGAAGGAAGGAGGGGAGGGGGAGGAAGACAGAGAGGGAGACAGCCATGGTGGCATCTACCTTTAATCCTACCAGAGGCAGAAGGATCTCTGTGAGTTCCAGATCTGCCTGGTCTACAAATTGAGACATTTTTAAAAATAAAAATCTTTTATTTTTAAAACAGCCTCAGTTGTTGGGGAATGTTCTGTGTTCTTGTGATGGTTCATATATGCTTGGCCCAGAGAGGGGCACTATTAGGAGGTGTGGCTTTGTTGGAATGGGTGTGTCACTGTGGAGGTAGGCTTCAGTACCCTCATCCTAGCTGCCTGGAAGTCAGTCTTCTCCTAGCAGCCTTCAGATGGAGGAGTAGAACTCAGAGCTCCTCCTGCACCATGCCTGCCTTGCTCCCACCTTGATGATAATGGACTGAACCTGTGAGCCAGCCCCAATTAAATGTTGTCCCTGTAAGCATTGTCTTGGTCATGGTGTCTGTTCACAGCAGTAAAACCCTAACTAAGACAACACTCTTTATCATACTCCAGAAGGGAATAGTTGAACAGTGGTGTTGCAGGCCTTTAATCCCAGCACTTGAGAGGCAAAGGCAGGCAGATTTCTGAGTTTGAGGCCAGCCTGGTCTACAGAGTGAGTTCCAGGACAGGATACACAAAGAAATCTTGCTTCAAACAAGCAAAATCAAACAATAATAAAGCTGGGCATGGTGGCACATGCCTTTAATCCCAGCACTCGGGAGGCAGAGGCAGGCAGATTTCTGAGTTTGAGGCCAGCCTGGTCTATAAAGTGAGTTCCAGGACAGCCAGGGCTATACAGAGAAACCCTGTCTTGAAAAAAAAAAACAATAATAAAACAGAACAAAACAACATCAACAACAACAAAAACCAAAACCAAAATAGGCAACCAATACTGCAGCCATCAAAGGTGGCCCTATGGGTTAGCATTGCTTTCTCTATTGTAGTTGGCAGTTAAACCATAGTGTTGGGGGCTGGTGAGATGACTCAGTGGTTAAGAACACTGCTCATCTGAAAGTCCTGAGTTCAAATCCCAGCAACAACATGGTGGCTCACAACCATCTGTAATGAGATCTGACTCCCTCTCCTGGTGTGTCTGAAGACAGCTACAGTGTACTTACATATAACAATAAATAAATCTTTGGGCCAGAGCCAGAGCAAGTGGAGCAGAGCGAGCAGAGGTCCTGAGTTCAATTCCCAGCAACCACATGATGGCTTACAACCACCTGTATAGCTACAATGTACTCATATACATGAAATAAATAAATAAATATAAACCCCAATAGTGTCGATGGAAGGGAAGGATGAGATTGTAGCATCCCGTCGTTCCTAGCTCCTCTCTGTAACCCCCCTCCCCATCCCGTGTTCAATCTGTTAGAATGAGGAAAACTGCAGCTGATAGATGTGGGTACTGGAAACTGAACTTAGGTCCTCTGCAAGAGCAGTGTATATTGCTCTTAACTGCTGGGTTATCTCTCCAGCCCCAAGAATGTTTGTTTTGAGACATAAACTTGCTATGTAGCTCTGGTTGTCTTTGAATTTGACAGGTTGAACAGGCTGCCCTCAAACTCAAAGAGATCTTCCTCTCTCTTCTTCCTGATTGCTGGGATTAAAGGTATGCACGTCCATGCATGGCTAAGAATTTTTTTTTTTTTTTTTTGAGACAGGGTTTCTCTGTATAGCCCTGGCTGTCCTGGA
>NC_034596.1:80833817-80870805 GCF_900095145.1 Mus pahari | reverse complement strand
AAAAAAAAAAAAGTAAGTGGAGGAGGCGAGGGGAGAAATGTGTATGCTTACTGGGACAGCCTCACTGTTTTGCCTTGTTTAGATGTCTTTATTCATATGTGTATGAATGTTTTGCCTGCATGTATGTGCACCATGTGTGCTTGGTTCTCTCATAGTTCAGAGGACATAAGATCCCCTGGAATTGAAATTATGGATGGCTTTGAGTCACCATATGGGTTCTGGGAACTGAACCTTAGTCCTCTGCAGGAGCAAGAGCTCTAACCACTGAACCATCTCTTCAGTCCCCTCACTGCTTCAATTTTTAAAGAGCTTTTTTTGGTAAGACCTACTTGTTTAAAGTTCATGGTTGGAACTGTGTCACATGACCAGGTCAAGCTGCAGTGTGGGCAGGAAGATACAACTTATTATCTTATTGCCAAGAAAAATATAAGACAATGACCAGTCTCTGCCACCCCTCCTAACCATAGTTGTCCTTGACAAGCTCGGCAGCGTTTTTTACAGGAGTCTCCTAGGCAGACGCCTGAGCACAGAATCCATCTGTGCAGATTTTCTCATGAAATTCTCTAAGAGAGGACTTCTTAGCTCTGCCTACCAGTAGATTACTCAGGCCAGTTTTTGTTTATCTTAAGGGAGTTAACTCCCATCACATATCAGCATAGAAACAAGATGAGGGTTGGGGACTGGAGAGTGAGTTCAGTTGGAAAAATACTTCTCATGCAGGCATGAAGACAGGGGCGCCCCCTCTAAAAGCTAGGTGCAACAACATGCATCAATAATCCTAGCGCTGGGCACACCAAAGCACGTGGATTCCTGGAGCTTCCTGGCTGACTCACTAATCAATGAGCCCAGGTTCAGTGAGAGACTTTATCTCAAATGATGATGTGAAGAGAAGGTCAGAGATACCCAAAGCTGACACATGTGCTTCTGGGTATGCATACATATACAGAGAGAGGGAGGGAGGGAGGGAGGGAGGGAGAGAGAGAGAGAGAGAGAGAGAGAGAGAGAGAGAGAGAGAGAGAGAGAGAGAGACTGTGTTGGCTAGTTTTCTGTCGACATGACACAACCTAGAGTCACTTGAGAGGAGGGAACCTCAATTGAGAAAGTGCCTCCCTAAGATCTGTAGGACATTTTCATAATTAGTGATTCATGGAGGAGGACCTAGCCCATTGTGGATGCAGACACTCCTGGGCTGCTGGGCCTGGGTTCTAAAAGAAAGCAGGCTGTGTGTGAGTGTGTAGTGAGTGGTTAGATGGGAGAACAAGAGATAGGGAGCAACTTAAGCATTATGAAGAAACTGGAACTGGAGACTCCAGGGTGAAGAGGCCTGGGGCCAGGGGGAGGATCTAGCCTGAGCTACTGCTTCGAGCCATGTCTGAGTCTATGGCTATGCAACAGTGGTTGGGGTCACAGCAGCCACAGGGATAGCAGCAGCAGCAGTGGTCAGTGTTGCTGTGGGTGGCTCATACTACTGCTAGAGACCATGGGAGAGTGCACAGTTGGGGCAGCTGCTGGGGACCACGTGGATGTTCAGGGGCTGTGCAGAGCTGGCCCCACTCCTCACCAGAGGCAGCTTTCAGAGCAGGCCCTGCAGCCCAGGCAGCCCAGTGGAGCTGCTGTGGGTGAACCAGCAGAGGGCGTGAATGTGGGAGAACTGACCCTGCTGACCCCATTACTCTACTGTCATAGGGTGGCATGGGCACAGAGATGATGCCCCGCCCCCATCATCTCTGACAGTCAGAAAAGCTGCCCACAGGGTCATGTGTGCGGGAGAGCTAGCCCTACCCCTCACCAGCCCCAGCGCTCAGGAGAGCAGGCAGGACACCTCACCTAGGCAACACTGTAGAGCTGGCCTTGATGGTGAAGATGAGCATGAGAACAAAGTTGAACCTGCCTCCTGCTGATGGTGCATTGGGTGGCCTAGCCAGAGAAATGCTGGCAAGCTCCCCTGGTGGTGTAGATAAGGGAGACCCTATTGGTCTAGGTTGTCCTGGACAGGAGTGGGTTGACTAGCTTGGCTGTCCCGTAGGCCAAGATCTGAGTTGGTCCACCCTAAATATCATCTGCTAAGAGTTGGGACACCTGAAAGGGTCAGTTCAGCTGTTCCAAAGCTGCAGGATCTCCATGACACGGGGCAACAACAGGAAAACCATGAGGAATTCTGATAAAAATCCGATATTGATGGTGTCACAGAAGCCAGAGATCTCTAACCAGACCAATGCAATGAACATTTGCAAGTAAAGATGTGTGGACAGAAGGATATACTGTGTGACACACTGTGACACACTGTGACACACTGTGACACACTGTGACACACTGTGACACACTGCAGCTTCCATGATGAGATATTTTCTATGCTTTGGGTTTTGTTTGTGTGTTTTTTATGTTGGGGGGGGAGGTTGCAAAGGTGAAAGAGGATAGGGGAGTTGGACTGGGGTGTATGATGTGAGACTCACAAGGAGTCAATAAAAAGTTAAGAAAGAGAGAGAGAGAGAGAGAGAGAGAGAGAGAGAGAGAAAGGAGGGAGAGAGAGAAAGGAAGGAAGGAAGGAAAGAAAAGAGGAAGAAAGAAGGAGGGAGAGAAGGAAGGAAGGAAGGAAGGAAGGAAGGAAGGAAGGAAGGAAGGAAGGAAGGAAGGAAGGAAGGAAGAAAGACAGGAGGGAGAGAGAGAAAGGAAGGAAAGAAAGAGAAAGAAAGAAGAAAAGAAAGAAAGCAGGCTAAGCAAGCCATGAGGAGGAAGTCAGTGTGCAGCATCCCTCCATGGCCTCTGCATCAGCTCCTGCCTCCAGGTTCCTGCCCTGTTTGCAAGATCCTGTCCTGACTTCCCTCAGTGAGGAACAATACTGTGGAAATATAAGCTAAATAAACCCTTTGCTTCCCAAGTTTTTGCTCCTGGTGTTTCATCACATCACATGGTGACCTTAACTAAGCCACACCCCCAAGAGCTTTAGGATTGGCACATCTCTGTCCTTTTACTAGGCCTACCTCCCACTCTGTGTGGTACTGAAGACCAGGGCAGACACAGCTCATCTCTATAGCAACAACTCTAACAAACATCCCTGCATCAGTGTTGGTGACCTAAAATCAAGAGGAACACGTTCCTTTGAGTCAAGTACTACCCCTTGGCAGGTCTTAAGTTGTTAATTCTCTCTATGCTTACAACCCCTACTCTCAAGAGTATGAGGCAGGAGGATTTCAAGTTTGAAGCCAGCCTAGATACATAGACACAGAAAGACCTTGTGTCTAAAAATAAATAAACAAAACAAAGCAGAACAGGAAGTTAATGTTGGCCTTGGTTCCCTGGCCCCTTTCATTGCTAGGACCCCCTGGGACAACTTTGGAATGCTGAAATCAGTTGGAGAGAAGGGGACCTGGGCACAAGGAGGATGGAGACAGCCTACTGTCCCCCAAGTAAGTGAGATACCCAGTTGCCTCACCTCCTGTATCACAAAACCACAGGAACAACTGTGACAGGGGCTGGAAGTCTACATTCAAATATACATTGCCAGTCAGTTGTGGTCCAGCAGCTGGGAACCTGGTCTGTCGCCTGGTTTTTCATTCCTTCTGGTGGGGAAAGGGGTCCTTAGGACAAAGGAGGCTCTCCTCCCAGAGCCCACAGTGCTGTGTGTCTCCAGGAAGCCCAGACTCCCTGAGTTAATGCTCCTCCCACGGCTGCGGTTCTTCCCAGGATTGTCCTTCCTGGGGCTGGAGTGTGGACAGAGTTTGATGCTGTGGACAGGAGGAGTCAGGGATGGAGCAAGAGCAGACTGACCGCCGCTGGAGGGCTGTCTCCCCATCACCTGAACGGATCACATTCCAAGGTGTCTAAAAATCCTAAATTTGAAGCTGGCACGTCAGGCCAGATGTGAAGTCATCTTTGCCAGAGAAGAGACCAGCGTTTTGGTATTGAGACCTAGAACATGGGACGTTTGGACTTTGTCCCAGGTCAAACAGATGTTAGGGCAAATCTGGCCCATCAATGTAGTTTGTCGGTCCATAGATTATTTTAGAATTTGGAGAAGAGTGCGGTAGAAGACGTTTGTAATTCCAGCATCCAAAAGGCTGAGGCAGAAGAATTGCTTCAAGTTCAAGGCCAGCCTGAGCTATTTAAGTGCCAGGCCAGCTGAGGTTACAGATCCTGCCTGCCTCGAAATCAACAGACAAACTCATAACCCTAAACTTGGATTCCAATGCTGAAGTGTGGCAGAGAATGTGCCTACCATGTTGGAGGCCCTGGCTTCAACCCTCAGTACTGGAAAGGGGGAAACAGAGAGACAGAGACAGAGACAGAGACAGAAACACAGAAAGACAGAGAGAGACAGAGAGTCAGAGAGAGAGAGAGAGAGAGAGAGAGAGAGAAACAGAAAAAAAAAGAGAGAGAGAGAGAGAGAGAGAGAGAGAGAGAGAGAGAGAGAGAGAGAGAGAGAGAGAGAAGGAACTCGTAGAGGAATTATGATTTTAGCTTGCCTTACAAGCTGGAGATGTAGCAATCACTATGCCCATGTCACAGCATGACCCTATTGGATGGAGCTACAGAGACTACTCTTCATTTGTTATACTCTGATTCACTGCATTCACGGTGCCTGTGTGTGCCCAAGAACTGGTCCAGCCATTGGTGTGATGTGTCATTCCTGTCCTGAGCAGCTAGCTGGGTTGTGATGTCTGTACTCAGTGGCTGCCCCTCCCAGTCCCCGTGCAGAGAGACAGCACCTCCGCTGTCTGCTCTTTCACCAAGCTGATCAGAAAGGAGAAGTGGAACCACCCAGGGTCATTAGAAAGTGGGGAATGAAAGGGGAAGAGGAGTCAAGAAGTCACTGCCGAGAGATGGGAACAGCGCACGTGAGATCGCATTTCTAGTTCTGGCTCCAAGTCCCATTCAGAAGATGCCCAGGCCAGTCATGTGTCTTGTACGGGGTTTCTGGGGGAAATTACCAGGCTACAGCAGGGGGGAGGGGAGACATCTCTGACTGGAAGGAAGCCTGCCTATGAAAGGCCAAGTTGTGGTCAGATGCTAAGAAAACTGGACCTAGAGTTCTGTGTCTTAAGACGATGACGGATGACACACGGGACACCTGAAGTGAGTGGCTTCATGCTGGGGCCGCTGGGTGGGAAAGAGGGGCCAGGACCCCCAAACCCTGGTCCTGTAGGGAACTGAAGAGAAGGCCACTCTCCATCACAAATCCCAGACATATGGAGCCTCTGCTCTGGAAGGGGGGAAGCCCCAGTTTGCCATTTTGTTAGGAGACCAAAGATTAGGATTCCAGAGATGGCACTGAAGGACAAGAGAATACTCAGTGGCGGTGTCCTGAGCAGACTCGGAATCAGGCTCAGCGTAGCCCTACTCTGGGGCTTGCAGAGGTAATGGCTTCCAAGATGAGAGCTCACTCTGTCCCCACCACCGTGATTGCTATGAGGGCCTCTCATAAACAGGTCACAGGGAGTCGTAGGCAGGAGGCAGGTTTGTCAGGATTCTATGAGGTTTTTTTTTGTTTTTTTTTTTGTTTGGTTTTTCAAGACAGGGTTTCTCTGTGTAACCTTGGCTGTCCTGGAACTCACTCTGTAGACCAGGCTGGCCTCGAACTCAGAAATCTGCCTGCTTCTGCCTCCCGAGTGCTGGGTTTAAAGGCCTGCGCCACCACCGCCTGGCCTCTATGAAGTTTAATGCTCACATCAGCTCAACACTGCCCCCACTCCAGGGGGTAAGAGACACCTGGGAAGGGACCATCAAAATGAGGTGTCAGGGGGAATCAGAGCCACTAACCAACAGGTCAGAACTTGCTAACAAGCACAGGGCCGACCCCTCCTTCCCCTTCATGAAAGCATGGCAGTTGAAGGTGGCTTCTACTGATTCTGCTATTCTGAGGGACTACGGGCTGGGCCTACAACAGAAGCCTGGCCCTGGGTTATCTACCACATTGGTTCCCAGCCAGTCAGCAGAGACTGTGGAGAAGCACAGGCTCCAAAACAGCCTTGGAGGAGACGACTGTTCTTGCTCCTGGGCACTGATGTGGGTAAAGGTATAACATGAAGACCAACAGATGTGTGGCCTGGGGACTTCTGAGAAACAGGTGGACATCAAAAGGAAACAAAGAACACTGGCCCCTCCCAGATGTCCAAATTGAACACAGCCCTGAGCTACTCAACCTTGGGACACACAGTGCACAGGTGGCAGCCACCCTATTTTCTAAGGGCATCTTTGGCAGGGCATGGCAAAGGGTTACCTACCGCCTTGAATGGGAGGCACTGCCTTTGTGTTACCCATATTCCTGGCATGGAACCTGGCCCACAGCATCCTTGAGACTTGACTGTACGGCTGCAGCAGCCAGCCAGGAAGGTGTACAAGTGGGAGAAACCGAGATTCCCCGGAACTGTCTTACACGGGCCTTTCTCTAACTGTAGAGTGACCAGCTCCACCATTTAGAGAAAGCACCGGGCAAGAGGCACGGTTGGGGAGGTCACACTGAGCAGGTCTGTGGAGGAGTGCGAAGGAGATAATCTAGAGGTTGAAGAGGATTTGAAGAGACCAGCTTCTCAAACAGGGAGCAAAACATGGAGCAGACGGCTAAGTGGAATTCATAGAGTCTGGAAGAGCTCCCTGAAGCCAAGAAGGAAAACCAGGTGTCAAATCAAGAGAAAGTAGTTCGAAGGATGCTGATGGGGGAAGTGAGGGACGCTGCTTTCCAGGGCTGGGTTTTTTTTTTGTTGTTGTTTTTTTTGTTTGTTTGTTTTAGAAAATATTTATTTAGAAAACTATCCACCCCCTGCCCTCCTCCCTCTGTGCTGTGTGTCTTGGGCATCATTCACAACACTCCGGGGTTGTCTTGTCATTTTCCGGGTCCAGTATATTGGCTTGACTTCCCTGGGAGAGTCCAGTACATTGACTATACTTTCGTGGGAGGCCTTGAGTTCCTCTGACCACTTCAGTTCTTGTGTTCAATACTTGTCCGGGCCTCTGCCACTGGGCCTCTGGGTAGAGGTATGAGGGCAGCCCGGCCTCTGTTTGCATGCCCCTCCAAAGGATCACAGGAATAGCGTCGCCCAAGGCTTTGTTCTCTTCTTGTCCAGAAGCTCAGGGCTGGAAGCGTGGCGAGCTGATGTGAGGCTGGTGGAAGGCGTGGGCGCTGTATACCACCTCGGGGGGTGAGGGGGTGCCACTGGCCAGCACGGAGCACAGGGGCTCGTGGCTGCTCAGCACTGATGTGAAGTACTTGAGCTCCTCTGTGAGCTGTTTGATCTCTTTTCGAAGAGCTGCGTTCTGTTTCTCCAGGTCCTCGCTCTCCTGTAAAGAGACAATCGGCATGATGACTCGTGTCAGGGGAGCTGGGGAGGTTGGTGGTACATGATGGCAGGAAGGTGGTACACAGGGGGCTAAAGTTTTCCATCAGCACAGTCATGAAGAGGGCAACTGAGAATTCCTGTGCACATGAGGATGTGTGCACACATACACATAGATTTGTATGGGGGCACCTATAAAAGGATTTGGGTGTGTGTAAGTACCAGGTTGACCCGTGTGCAACTGCTGGTTGTTGTCTATTTTGACTAATAGGAATAGCAATTTCACATAATCTGTCTCTTCCTTGTCACTATAAGAAAACGCCAGAGGCTGGGTAGTTTATTTAGATCAGAGTTCTGAAGGTTTAAGGACATGGCGGCTGAGGGGTACATGGTGGGAAAATGGATGGGCAAGTGGGGAGCTTAGAAAAGGAGCTTGTGTACAAGAGAGAGGGGAGTGTCTTTAACAATCCACTTACAATACCCAGTCCCATCCCTCACAAGTGAGAGACAAGCTGGGCATGGTGGCACAGTCCTGTCATCCCAGCACGAAGCATGGGGAGGCAGGAGGATTGGGAGCTTGAGGCCAGCCCAGGCTAGAAAGGAAATACAGTGAGACAGACCCTTGTCACCCTGTCTCTAAATGGATGAGTATTCTCAAGGACTGGGAGATATGCCTAGTGAGCAGGAAGCAATGGAGCCCTAGGCGCAATCTCCAACACTGAAAAGGAAGAAAGGAAGGGAGGGAAGAGAGAAAGAAGAAAAACAGTAGAAGAGAAACTGAGAACGACATTAGTATTTCTTAGTGACATAATCCCCCTTGCGACCACCACCACCCCTCAACACTGTTGTTTCACTAGGGACGAAATACACATACAAGTTTGGTGGGGACAAACCTCAGAAAACCTTGCCGTGGTGTGTGTGTGTGTGTGTGTGTGTGTGTGTGCACTTCTGGGTTGAGTGTGGTAAGCTTATGCCAAGAGAGACTGGCAGTCAGGCCAGCCCAAGAGAGAGGAAAGCAGTTTGTGAAACACTGCCTGCCTCTTACTCCCCAACACACGCCAAGTGCCTCGTGTCTGCGTCTCCCTCATGTGCACTGCCTGCCTCGCTCAGGCTCTCGGGTGCTTACAGCCTTTCTGAATACTGAGGATCTACGATGGACTTGGCATTCTATTCTGCTCCCTCCTGCCCACAACTGTGGGTTTTGCAATCGTGTTCCAAGCCACCCGTAAACTGTGGACAATACCCAGAAGACACAATGAGCTTCCCTACGCCTGCAAATCTCTGATGAAGTTTATTAAACACAGGAAGCGATTATCAATAAATAATCACAGAATGGAACATTTATGAACATATACTATAGCTGGTGTAATTAAAAAAACCTATGAATTGTTTATGTCTGGAACTTTCCATTCAGTATCCTCAGACCACAGTTGACAGGGGCTAACTAAAACCATAGAGAGTGAAACCTCAAACAAGGAGTGTCTGTGTCAGTGCAGAGGCAACAGGCGCTTGGTCCAGAAATGTCTTCCAGGGACTGCGTCATTTACCAGTCACCACCGTGCTGGGACATAGTAGTTGCTGAGAAACAACAGCTTCTCCTCCAGACAATGGGGTTCCCGGACCTGAATAAACAGAACCCTGCTAAGTCTTGGGGCCTCCCCCAAATCCCCTGAGAGGCAACAGGTACTGGAGAGAGGCAAAGGAACCTCAATTCAGGTCAGGAGCTTGCAGGCAGCTCTTCTGCAGAGCTGGGATTTGGGAAGAATTTTGGACTCTGGAATCTGGACTTTTCTTTTCCATGTGTGTGCACACAGGTGTGGGTGCAGGTGCACACATGTGTGGCACGCACACGGAGGTCAGAAGAACACCTCCCACAGGCACCGTCCACATTTCATTTGAGAGAGGATGTCCCACAGGCTTATGGGGATCTGCCTCCAGTCTCAACATCGCCCACTTTCCAGCCACATACTCCCCCACCCCCACTTTGTTTGTTTGTTTGTTTTGTTTTGTTTTGTTTTGAGACAGGGTTTCTCTGTATAGCCCTGGCTGTCCTGGAACTCACTCTGTAGACCAGGCTGGCCTCGAACTCAGAAATCCGCCTGCCTCTGCCTCCCAAGTGCTGGGATTAAAGGCGTGCGCCACCACGCTCAGCACCCCCACTTTTTATATGGGTGCTTGAGAACACAATTCAGGTCCTCCGTTAGCACTTTACCAACCAAGCCAACACCTCAGTTCTGGAAATCTGAGCTTTTAACAGGTGTCTAGGTGGTTTTAACTACTGGGCAAGTCTAATAACCCTATTAAATATGATACAAATAATTAAAGCTTGCTTTAATTATTTAAGCATGTATCAAATGCCTGTTTAAGCGCCAAGTGAACTTAAATGTTTGTTGACTGACTGGCTGATAGCATCAATTGTTGGCATGAGAATGTTGACTCAAAAGTATAGTGGTTAGCAGATGTACGATAACTTGACATTTAAAATTAGCCCTAAATGATACAGCAGGAGTGAGCTGCAGGCGAAGGAGAGATGGGATTTATCAGCTATACTGCCAATCACGGAAACCCAGTACAACTTTTAAGTTGTGGAGGAGCAGAGGACCCTGACGTTGCTCATCAAGACGGCTTCCATTTCTTTTGAAGGTCAGATGGGAGGGCGCTCAGCCTCAGGGACACTGAATGCTCTCTGGGCTAATCAGGGCCCTTAGTTTGATGCAAAGGAAACCCCCATCTCGAGCGGGGTGAGGGAAGCCAAAAGCTGGATGCTCATTCCCTGGCTGCTGCTCCTGCAGGCTGCGGCCAGCTGGGCATTTCACCGGTTTTTGTTTTCTGGCACATCCCAGAGGGAGGTCAGCCTTTTACCAGGAAGTCAGTACCCCGTTACTGAAAGGTGGGCGAAATGAACCTGGTGGGGCGGCATGCTAAGACGGGAACTGGGGCCCTGAGTCCTGGCCCTTTCCTCGCCCCCTCTGAGAGTTTCCACTGGTTACACCATTTACTGTAAGTTCCGTGCTCCGAAGAGGCTGGGCAAACCCCAAGGCAGCAAGGAGGGACGGACTGGGTGGGCGGGCTCCGATCATCTCCCCGCCTAGAGGCAGGCCTAGTTTTCGGGAAGTCACTAGCGGGCTCTGCGGAGCTCCCGCCGGCCTTCTCCTGTCACCTCCTGGGCTTACAGATACCAAAGCCCACGCTGGGGTAGACCTGACTAACCACTGCCTGCTGCCTCTAACCATGAGGCAAAGTGTGTCTTTACCTCCTAAAGCCAGAAGGCTGCTTGCAAGAGGAATGTCTGTAAGCTCGGAGCCTCGCAGACACTGGCCACTCCCTAGAGAAAGAATGACTTGCAGGAGGAAGTGGCTGCTTTGGGCCCCATCCCTCTACGCTGTAGAGGGCAGCAGGGCCTCTGGAGAGGACTCATATAGCTAAAGGGACAGTTGGGGGGGGGCAGCTGTTTATCCACAAAGACAATGACTATACCCCTACCCAACTTCCCGGTGTGAGAAGGGACTGAACTCAGTGAAAGAGAGGGGTGAGGGGGTGTGTGAAGGACATTTCCTTCTATCAAGAGCATGCCTCCCTCCCGGGCTCCACCTTAGCCCTCTCTCTTCACCTTTCAGAATGTGGTTAGCCCCATCAGGGTTCTCACAAAGGCTGCTGCAGTCAGTGTAGCTGAGGAAACCAATTGAGACCTGGAGCAAAAACCATACTGCCTGGGTCCCTAAAAACAGGCTGGTGGCAGCAGCTATGAGAGATGCTGCGGACCCCCTCACACATGTCTCCTCAGAAGCACAAAAGCTTCGAACGCTGGATCCAAAGACCCATAGCCAGGAAGATCTGGGCTCCCGCTGGATTCTTCCCTTCTGCTTCTCCTGTATTGAGGGTCTGACTATAGGAGCAAGAAGTCCCCAGCCCCCTGTGCCCCCTGTGCCCTCCCAAGGGATAGCAGCACAACGTCACGCAATACCACGGGCTGAGTTGGCCACGTCCATGAAGCCACAGAATGGCCCACTTCCATCTGCCACCTTGGAAGAGCACTCCATAGAGAGTGTCATCTTTCAACACGAGCCAGCCCTGGCTCCATGACCGTGGTGATCCCTGGTGGTCTTGGCTGCGTGGCCCCAGGAGGATTCTCTTTTCCTATTGAATGCCCACTGCTTCGCCTGAAGACAACATGACTAGTCCAAAATGATCCTCAGCCTGACATTCCTCCAGGGAACACTAGCAATGTTGGTGACAGGTTCTAACTAACTAGATCTGGGTTAAGCTTGCCATGTGGTTGTTATAGGCTACACGGGACTTCCATTGGTCAGCTAATGCCAATGGCTACAGGAATGGGGGTGTCTCCAGTTTCCCCTTGAATTTTCCAATATTTCAGATTCCAAATTGGCTACCTAAACGTATTAGTAGACTAGCACCTGTAATCCCCTCCCCCAGCCTTTTGATGGTTTTTTTTGTGCATGTGCCTATGTGTGTGTCTGGCACCACAATTTAAATAGATGTGCATTTATGGAACACACATATTTTATTTTTTGAGGGTCTTTTTTTTTTAAGATTTTATTCATTTATTATATGGAAGTACACTGTAGCTGTCTTCAGATCTCATTATGGGTGGTTGTGAGCCACCATGTGGTTGCTGGGATTTGAACTCAGGACCTCTGGAAGAGCAGTCAGTGTTCTTAACTGCTGAGCCATCTCTCCAGCCCAAGAGTCTTAGTATGAAGCCTAGCTGGACTGGAACTGACTGTGCAGACCTGGCTGGTCATAAATAAGCTCTCAGAAATCAGTCTGCCTCTGCTTCCTGAGTGCTGGGATTAAAGGAATGTGCCCTATGACCCACCCTTTTATCATTTTATAACTATCATATTTAATCTTTGTAACATCACTGCATAACACCTCCCTTTTACAAAAGAGGGGAAACTGAGGCACAGAGAAGTTAAGCAACCCGTCAGGAGACCACACAGCTTATAGGCTGCAGCACAGACAGCCCCTTTGCCTCCTGCCTTGGAAGCCCATGAACTTGGATTGTCT
Source organism: Mus pahari (assembly GCF_900095145.1). NCBI lineage: Eukaryota > Metazoa > Chordata > Mammalia > Rodentia > Muridae > Mus > Mus pahari. The sequence continues at coordinate 80,858,506 of NC_034596.1, read as the reverse complement.
CAGGCTCAGCTCACTGGCCAACCTCCCAGTTTCCCTCCCTCCCTCCCGCTAATCCAAATGCTAATGTTCCCAGCTTCCCCCTCCCTCACCTGTAGGGTCACCTGCTGCCACTTCTATCTATCAAGAGCTGGGGGTGGCTAAGGAGGAGGCGTCCTGAGGTGTGGGAACATTCTGGGAAATCCCCAATTGGAGGGGCTGCAGAGGAGGTCACTCAGAGCTCCTGAGTGATGGGGGAATCCCCAGGCTGGTCCCTCAGCCCCAGGCAGCTGAGCTGGAGAGAGACTGGGAGCAGCTGGCACTGCCTGGCTGGGGTCCAGCCTGAGCTCATCTGGGGGAGCTCAGCAGGGACTCCCCAGGCATATGCCATACAGCTCTGTTCTGCTCTCCTCACAGCCAGCTCTTGAGTGCTTTGACCTTCCTGCATTTTCTTAAAAAAATGTATTGTATTTTATGTGCATATCTGCATGTTGGTACACCACATGTGCCTGGTGACTGAGGAGGCGTGAAGAAGGCATTGGATCCCCTGGAACTGGAGTTATAGATGGTTGCGAATCACTGTGTGGGTGCTGGCTACATCTGAAAGAGCGGCCTGTGCCGAGCTATAGTTCCAGCCATTTTCCTGCATTTTCTAATAGCCATTTCCAGAGGATGAAATACCCTCTGTGGTTTTTCCTGCCCAAAGGAACATGCACACTATCGTTGGTATGGTGACCTTCCAACTCACATGGCATTTGGAGTTGGTGCCACCATGTGCCAGACATCAAGTGCATGTGGCAAGTGGAGCCCACAGTTCCAACGGAGAGGTGGGCTTGCTCCCCAGGAGAGGGAGGACCAGGCCTCTATCCGCCACCATTGCCTTTCATGATGGGGAGGAGTCACCACACATTGGGTTCTGGAACTGCCTTCATTCATCTCCTGGCCACCAGTAGCTGGTCAGACACACTAGTCATGCTCTTGTGGTCCTGTCAATAGTCACAGGATTGGAAGGATGTCACCTGGGCTTCATTTTTCCATGGGTCTACTAGAGGTTGGATCACTCATCGTCCTCCCCAAACACCCCACTGTTTTTTCAGCTAGAGAGACACAAATAACCAGCTTCCTTGTACCTGGGGCTGTGTGTGTGTGTGTGTGTATGTGTGTGTGTGTGACATAATTATGACTGGTGATATGTAGGTAGAGGCACAGGGACAGGGTTTCTCTTGTCTCTCCATGGTAGGGCTGCTGGGCAAGGACAAACCCATCCCCCTCCAACACAGACTGAGGCCTGGAGGGTCGGCAGCCATAGTGCAGCCTCCAGAGGAGAGCCGAGCGGATGATGGTGACAGAGACCTGCTCTTTCTATGTCTGAGCTTGGTATGTGAGAAAAAGAAAGCGAGGCCTGCTGCTGCCACTTCTCGATGGCCTATTTATGACTTGGAGCTGATGGAAATCCCGATGGATGGCTTGCTACCAAGGTACCACAGAAAGCCCAATATGGAAAAACAGAGAGTGGAGGCTTGAAGTGTGTGTCAGCCACGAGGAGCTGGGACCGAGGACCTGGAGGTAGACATGCATAGCTACAGGGACTCCTTCCCCATTGGGCTGCATGTCCCTGAGGACTTCTGCCTGTGGCTCCTCATTCATTTCTAATGCCTCAGGCTGCCTGTGGCCCAGAGTCTCTGCCATTGGTCACTCTCCACAGAAGGTCTCCCTGCATCCCTGCCCCATCCCTGTCCCGAGGTCACTTTCAACTTAGCCTTCTTTTTTTTTTTTTTTTTTTTTGACAACACACTTTTCAAGCTGTGTGATTACCAAGCACACATGCAGGCTCCACACTGTCTAGACTCCACCCACTGTCTCTTAGAGGCCCCAATTTCATTGTTTCAAATGGGGTATAGGCATCAAGACTTTAAAAATACTTCCCTGGTGAGCCCAGTGCTTAGCCAGATTGAGAATCATATTCACTGCAGATTCTTAAAAGGAGTATAATAGCAGAGCTAATCACTATTAAATTTATTCCATGTTTTATCTCATTAAATATATTTTTCTCTTTTTCTTTCTTTCTTTGTTTTGTTTTTCTCTCTATAGCCTTGGCTGTCCTGGAACTCACTCGGAATGCTGGGATTAAAGGCATGCACCACCACCCAGCTATGTTAAGTATATATTTTCACAGGTAGCATAAAACAAATAGTCTTAGGAGTTGAATGAAAAATTTTCTAGAATACTTTGACATTTAAAGATGATAGTTTATTGGTGAAAACAGAGTTCAGAACAGCTCTTATAGTATTAAACTTATTAATTGTTATTACGTGTGTGTATGATGTGTGTGTGTGTGAGGGCAGACGCGAATGAGTGGCAGGCCTTTGGTCAAAGGTCACCTTCCCAGAGTCAGTTCTGTGAGTTCAAAGGATGAAACTTAGGTCAGCAGGCTGTGCTACAAGTGCATTCACCCCATGAGCATTTCCTGGGTCCCAGCACACCTGGTTCTTGGAATGGAAAGGCAAGAGGTGGGGAACCTGTGTGAACTCACCAGTTAAAACTCGCTCATACTAGGTGGGATGGAAAGGCACGAGGTGGGGACCTGTGTGAACTTGCCAAGTAAAACTCGCTCACACTTGGTCCCTTTGGCTTGGTGAACTCCTTCAGGGCAGAGAAGGAAGCTGCCGTGGTCTACATGGTCCTCAGTGATGCGCCAGTGACAGCACAAAGTAAATGCTCAGCAAAATCATGTTACTTGCTTGCTAGCTTGGAATGTGACAAATGCTTGTGACTGTGTCTATTTAGACCTGTGACATCTGCGAGGCTAGCGGTGAGGGTTTAACCCAGCATTCCAGCTGCTTTGTAACTCGGGGCTGTCACAAAAGAATCTAAGAGGTTCCTTTTTCAAAGGGCCCAGCCATCTAGAGACTTTGAATGTAATTTCCCTCCTTTGTACTTGACTTTCCCCGATCAGACCAACCCAAAGAGGCTGGAGCAGGTCCCTGGAAGAGCCTTGGAAGGGTTGATCATAGAGTTCTCATGGACCCACAGACAGAAGGGCACAGTTCTTTCTCACAAGTGACAAGACAGCAGGTTGATTTGTGTGCCAAGGCTGACTTTTGCATGAGCAGACAAACCAATGTCCCAGCTGGAGCTCAGCTTTTCCCCCAGTGGAGATAAAAAGTCTTACTTCCCCTCTAATTCAAGGCTTAGGAGGCTCAGGCCTCATGCTGCGTAGGAGGTCTAGGCCGGGTGGGAAGGGGTGGGAGCGGCTTGGGATGGTAGGGCGGTGGGTAGAGGATGTCCTGATTAATGGCAAGCTGTCAAACTGTCTTGTTCATATTTATACCACAGACTAGTGCTCTCATCAGCCTTGACCAGAAAGAAGCATTTGTCTGCTATGGTCAACAGTTAATGAGAAAGCTCTCATCTGAATGTGATTGGCCAATAAACTCACTGCAGCTGACGTTACTTGACATGATCAGTGAACAATACAATGGGCAGTGTTAATTGAACTCAGTGGATTCAGACACACACCACACACACATACACATGCACATACACACACATGCACATACACACACATACACATATACCCATACACACACATAGACACACATACACATATACCCATACACACACATAGACACACATACACATACACAGACACACACACACAGGTATCAGTATCAGAGGATCAGGGAGAAGGGAATGTATTGGTGAGAGTGGGGACAGAGAGTGATCAATATGTACTGCTTATATGTATGAAATTGTCAAGAATTCATAAAAGCTGGTCTACCTAAAAGTCTTAAGTTGAGAGCAATCTCCAGCCAGGATCACAATGATCTTTGTGTGCTCCAACTTCCCACCTTCTATCCTTGTACTACATATCTGGTTTATCCCTGTCATCCCGAATCTGCTTCATATTTTGTTTCTGATGCTTCATGTTGTGTTTGACCCCAAGTCTCTGCCATAGGCCCCAGGTCTTCCCAGCCTCCTCTGTGGTTTGCGCTTCATCCTCAATGTCAAAGCAGTTTTCATGATGTGTAGCTAGTGAGATCCTGAATTTGGTTTCCAGACCTACAGTTGAATGTAAAGCCCATGAGACCAATGGCTTAGGCTTCTGCGCTGGGCACACATGCAGGAGGCTGGCAAATACTTCCAGGGCAGATATGGACTGCTGCGATCTTCAGAGCTGAGAGGCTGTTCAACCCTCACGGCCTGCTGGAGCTCCCAGCTAACCCATGAACGTGAGACACGGCCATGTGTCACTTGAGCCCTTCCAGTTGCTGGGAATGGCCTTTTGGTCCTAAGAGATTTGGCTCTCTGCTTGGCTTTGAACTTTATCGTTTCCTTTGCACTTGTGAGTGATCCAGCTCACTGTCCTTGGTTCTCCCAAGCTTTCTGGGGATGGCTCAAGTTCATCTGCTGTCCTGGTATGATATTTGCTAGGACTCCTTTTTCATTCCCCAAAGAGCTCCAGTTTAGAGGATAAATTATAATTTCCTACCAAAACCTGACAGCGATACTTCTCCCTCAGTTTCCTTTAGCGTTCTCAACGTTGGCCATCTTCTTTAAATACACACACACATGTATATATGTGTGTATATATGTGTGTATACATATATATACACACATATATACACATACACACAGTATAACTATATTAAAGATTAATTAATTTGAGATAGGGTCTCACTATGAACCCCTGATGGCCTGGAACTTGCTATATAAACCAGGCTGGCCTCAGAGTCAGAACCATCTGCCTCTGCCTCCAGTGTGCTGGGATTAAAGGGGAGTACCACCTTGCCTAGTCTTCGAGAGCTTTTAAGATGTAAGGCACCCCTAATGCCAGCTCCTAACACCTGTTTGCATCGCTACTTACTTGCACCCTGTCTTTTAAAACAATGTGGGCACTTCTTTCTGTAGAAGCTCAACCCTAGTGAAAAGATAATTTATCTTTTGCCTTTTTAATAACTTTGTGATGGCTACACTGTCACAAGTACTGTATTTCATGGCCACTTCATCAAGTGCACCATCAGGAATTTACTTGAAATGGCTGCCTGGTATGGGACATTCTGATGGCTGTCAAAACATCCCTGTTGTAAATAGCACTGGAAATGACACCTTGATTCATCCAAACTGTGTTCTGGCTTTGTTCTCTTCTCTCCTGGGATGAATTTCTCAGAGATTAGGGGGGCAAAGTGCATTGACCCCCCCCCCCCAAGTTTTAAGTAAGAATTGTTACAAGGGTCGTGTGAGACAGTATAACCAACAGTGAGTGCCTGCCCTAAGATGACTACAGCTCCTGAGATGTAACATTACTGGACCTGAGGCCAACCAGAGCAGGCACAGGGAAGCACTAGGTGCCAGGTTTTCTAACAGAAGTAATCATGCCAACTAGTTTTGTGAAGATTTCTTAATGTCATCTCACTGGTGCAAGCTGTCATTTTCTAATGAAGCAAAAAAAATCTTTAAAAAAAAAAAAAGAACCTAATTCTATTCAGGGGATATTTGGCAAGTTCTGGATGTCATAACTGGAGGGGGACGGGTCTAGTGGCATCTACTGGGTAGAGTTTTACATTTTTCAGTGCACAAAATAACCATATGGTAATTATCAGAATTATTAGGAGACCTGGGGGTGTGGGCCTATAATCCCAAGCTGCTTTGGAAGCTGAGGCAGCAATATTGAAAGTTCAATGTTTGCCTGGGCTAAGCAGTGAGTTCAAGGCCAGCCTGGGTAGCTTTGTGACACCTTGTCTCGAAATTTTAAATGTAGAAGGAGCGGGGAAAGAGGGGTTATAGTTCAGCGGTAGAGTGTTTGCCTGGCATGCATAAAGTCCTTAATACCAAGGGAAAAGTAAAATGGGACTCAGACTGTCAATCACCTGAGGTTGAGAAACCCTGTCTCAATGTGTACTGTTTTTGTCATCAGAATAGAAAATTAGGTTATTTTCATTTGGGTAGGAAAAATGTGTGTAAGCTTTCTGTGTAGTTTCTGCCCACTTAGTGATGAATGTCTTGATGTTTTTCTTTCAAAGGATGTTTTTCTTTCTTAGTATACATATTAAATCATTATGTATTTAATTTAATGACAATATATTCTTCAAAAATATCATTAGCCTTTTGGGGTCCTGCCTTTATATCTTCTAATTAATGGGGGGGGGCTTTAATCTAGGCCTAGGCTAGTGAGATGGCTCAATGGTTAAGAGCACTGGCTGCTCTTACGGAGGACCTGAGTTTAGTCCTCAGCACCCATGTGGCAGCTCACAATGGTCTGTAACTCCAAATCCAGAAGCCCTGCCATCTTTGTAACAGCACGCAGGCAGAACACCAATCAATGCACATATAGATAAATAATTCTTTAAACTCTAGGCTTTGTCCACTGTAACTCCTTTTATGGTCTCTCGCTGTATGGTGAAATGTTTCGGAAGTAATGAGAGTCTTGTGTAAGCACCCTAACCATCAATCTACTTCTTGGCTAACACTTTGCAAAATGATAGACAAGAACAACAAACAAAACAAACAAAACCCCAAACAAAAACAAAACTAAGAATGTCACAAAACAGATGCAGGCTGGTAGGGAGGCAAGAACTTGGGGTCTTTTTGTGTCCCCAAGAAAGACATGGATTTCCTCATTGGTAATATGACAGGTTGGCTTAAAGTCCCCGAGTTTCCGTTTTTTAATGCTTTGATCCTATGAACAAGACAGTGTGACCACAATTATTGGCATTTCCTCTGCAAGCCATTATGTGGCCTCTGGTGAGGCTGTGGAAAGACAAGCAGAAAGGAACCTTTATCCTGTGGACCTGTTCACTGCTGTGGGAAGCAGGAGCCATGCGTGGTGCCGCTGAGGAGAGCCTCCTGACACCTGTTGAATGGGGTAGCTGTTGAGTTGTGACCTGGTACCAACAATCCAGTTCAGCCAGACATTCCTCAAGTCTGGGTCCCTCCTGCCCTAAGGGACCAACCCATCATCCTTGGATAAGCAGTTGAGGTGGTAAATTGCCTTGGTGTGTTCTTCCTCAACTAAAATGGCTGATTTGTAAAGACTCTGCGACTATTTCTGATTGTTTAAACAGCACATATTTGTCACAATAACACTGCAAAGAGCACCAGGAGGAAGGCAAGCTACCCAAAGCCAGGCACTCAGAAGTAACCACCATTGGTATTTTGGAGGCTATGTTTCCATCCCCAAAGCCCTCAGGCTTCACATAGCAGATGGCGCTCTGCACACTCCCCCTGGCTTGTTTTACTCAATTCAGCCTCGCAGACATCTTTCTGTCTATACACAAAGATCTCCATGGTCACTTCTAGTGCCAGCCTCAATTTCTGTTGTGTAAGTAGATCACAGTCTGTTCAGTATCCTGTTAACCATCTGTCTAATTTTATGACATCCATAAAGTGTTTGCTGTTCAGATTTCCATGTTTCTAGCATCTTCATCTATCGACTTTGCCTTACACTGTTATAATCAGGACTGTGTCCAAAAGTTATTCTTGTGTACAATATTAAAATGGAACAATCTTCTAAAAACTAGTGTATAAATATTATATATACATATGTATCACATATTTATATAGAGAAAGATCTATATATACCCACGCACATACAGCTAGAGAGAGAGAGAGAGAGAGAGAGAGAGAGAGAGAGAGAGAGAGAGAGATACAGAGAGATAAAGATAGACACCTTTACTTTCTTGACCAAGCCTAATGATAAGCAGGGAAAAATAAGAATTTCAGAGTGCATTGCTTAAATAGAAGCAAAACAAGATAAAACAAAACAAAACCTTAGCAAGAGATACAAGGAAGGTACAGACAGATGTTAACGAAGGAGGGCTCTGAAGTTCAAGCTGTCTAACCTTCGGCAGATTAATTAATGCAAAGAATTTTTTTTTTTCCAGATCAAGTGCAACCCCACTGGTAGGACACTTAATGCACTTAACCTGACCATGGCCAAGTGTTCAATGACCATATTTTAAAGAGAAATTCAGAGTGATAGAGATGCCAGGGAGGCGTCTGATTCACTGGCTCTGTACTAATCATTTGAAATGTGAAACTAGCCAAAATGTCCCTTTGTATTTTATTATTTTACAGATCTATGAATTTGTTATGTTAATAAACCTCAGGATGGGGTCTCCTAGAGACAAAGAACGAGAAATGTTGGAGGACCCTCACAGCCTGGTTTCCCTGCCACCTCAGCAGGCCAAGAGCAATGGCCTTGCTGAGAACTTGCTCCCAATGGCCCTGGGAGCTAACATCTTTGGGAATTTCTCAATTATTTAATTTCCTCCAACTGTCCTCATTTTTCACAGCATCAGCTCAGTCTGCACGATTTTTCTGTTTTATGTGATATTACACATCACAGACATCGCCTGTTCTGAACTGTGGTGAGATTACTTCAGGAGCCCACAGCAGCCATCTCCTGCCTCATCTCCACAGAAAGGAGCACCACGTACTCCAGTTCCAGATCCGGCACAGGAGCCCAAGCTACCTGGAGACCAGACACCACTCACCACTCGCCAACAGCACACTCCGGGAGACTCTGTTGTCCAACCCCCATCTCCTCTGCTTGGAGCCCCTCTCCAGAGCAATGCTTTTAAACTGATCTCAGTTCTCCCCCACCCACCCCCACCCCTGCCGCCAGGACACTGACTCAAAGTCACCCTATGCTGGAAGATTCTAGAGGGCTCCCACTCTCAACTGGCTGACTGGCCACAGGAAAACGACTTGCCATTCCTTAGAGTGTTCCATCTAGTGCCACGGAGCTTAGAGTCACTCAAATCTTAGCTACTCCTAACTGACATAAAAAAAAGGTTTAAAAATGCAAATGACACCCCTCCTGTCTTTCAACTTCAGTGTGACTTTTTGAAAATGATATCAATAAGTTTGGGTGATCCATTTGAAACTTGCCTGTATACTTATGCTCAGACAGATTAAAAGGTGTGGCTTGGAGCAAACTAGATACTATACGTGTACTTTTCTTATTTAGGAGTCTGGGAACTGGGGACCGGTAAGATGGCTCAGTGGGTGCAGGTGCTTGCTGCCAAGTCTTATGACTTCAGTTCGATGCCTGGATCTGGCACAGTGGAGGGAAGAGAACTAACTCATCCACACATGCATACACTCCCCCACAATAAACAAACAATAAATAAACAATTGCAATATAGAAAGCTTTAAAGAGGAACTGGACAGATGGCTCAGTGATTAAGGGCATCTACTGCTCTTGCAGAGGGCCAAAGTTCAGTTTCTAGTACCTATGGCCATGAGATCAATACCCCCTTCTGTCTTTTATGGGCACCTGCACTCATGTACACATACCCCGCCTCCCATAACTTAGAGAAACTGCTTTAGAAAAGGAAGCAAGAGCCGGGCAGTGGTGGTGCACGCCTTTGATCCCAGCACTTGGGAGGCAGAGGCAGAGGCAGGCAGATTTCTGAGTTGGAGGCCAGCCTGGTCTACAGAGTGAGTTCCAGGACAGTCAGGGCTACAGAGAAACAATGTCTTGGAAAAAAACAAAAATAGAGAGAAAGAAAGAAAGAAAGAAAGAAAGAAAGAAAGAAAGAAAGAAAGAAAGAAAGAAAGAAAGAAAGAAAGAAAGAAAAAGAAAGAAAGACTTCATTCTTTTTTCGAGATGGGCATCTTACTATGTAGAACAGGATGGTCTTGAGCTCAGAGATCCACCTGCCTCTGTCTCCCAAGTGCTAGGATTGAAGGCCTGTGACACCACTCCCAGTCAAATTTTTATTTTTTGATGCATGTATAAATCATATTTGTATATCAATTTTCTTTTATTATTTTCTATCTTATTTGAAAAAATTTCATGCCAAGATACATTTTCAAATCTCATATTTTCCCCCAAGATTTCTTTAGTTTCCTTTAAAAATATTTAAACTGTCTGTTCATTGCACAAGAAATGAAGGACCTGACCTTTTGTCTCTTCAAGTGACTTGCCAGGTGTCCCAACTCTATTTATTGGATAATTGGACCTCTCTGACTAGGTTGAAATGCCATCCTTATTATCTTATGTTTACATACATGTCTTGGAAATCATCACCTATATCTCATAATCGTAACAGAATCACAAATGCATTATGTGCAGTTAGTCAAAGCTGGGGACATTGTAACACAGTTGTCCCAGGAGGCTCCTCCCCACCTCTGTCATTTAAAAAGTAATCAGCGCGCCATGCATGATGACAAGACAGGTATTCAAAATGCTTCTTGGTAAGTTTCCCATGCTCTCACAGAAGGAGTTAGGCAGCAGAGACCAGGGGGCTGAGTTTACAGGAAGGCAGCCTGCAGCTAGAGACAGGGGGGCTCTTCTCCTGTGTCAAGAGGGAAGCAGCACTCTGCTATTAGAGGTGCCTGGGCGTGCACTGGGGACCTTCTGCCGGGAGTGAGTGCGGCAGGGGATTCTCAGGCATCAAATGTGTCTGTCCTTTACAGATGTTAAGAAGTCTCTCAGCACTGAGAGGATGTGGAGAAAAAGTACACACACACACACACACACACACACACGCATGTGCATGTATCTCATACACACACACACACTCACACATGCATGGTACACACATACATACTCACACGATACACACACAATACACACGGCACACAATACATGCATGTAATATGTACATATATACATACTGAGAAATACATGTACATTTATATATAAAATTATGCAATGTACATATGTGTGCCTGCTCAGTCTCAGTTTTCACGCCTCTTACACTATTACTATAACTTCGATTGCACAGAATCTTTTGAGTATTTACTGTATGCCAGGCACCATACTGAGCCTTTCGCCCACACTGTCTCTATAAGCAGCTCCTGTCATTTCCCATTCTATAGATAGGGCCCCAAGGCTAAGGACCATGAAGAATGTACAAGGTCCAGACCCACAGACAGCAAATGGCAGAGCAGAGGTTCAAGTCTGGCCTCCCTGCCACAGAGAGACTGAGCTCAGCTTCCTTCTTTTAACATTACAAACTTACAAAGCTTACAGGAGTTTGCCCATCCAGGACATTGTCTACTGGCACAAACAAAACGGAGTTTATTGTAAGTGTGGCTTTCTTGCTCTATGGAATATTAACTAAGAACCAGACTCAGATAGAAAAAGTCCGTTTAAGATAGTGTGAGATTTTAAGCCCCCTGGAAATCACGACGGGTTCGAGTACCGGGGCAGACACTGCACTCAGACTGTTGGTCTGTTTCTGCCATGTGCTGTTTCTTCTTTTTCTTGTTAGTCTGACACATATTTGCCAACTGAAAATCATGTTAGCTCGTGCTGGAGAATATATTAAGAGCCTATCAAACAGAACAGAAGCACAGGCAGAGTGGCTAGGGCAGACTGCTCTCAAGTGTCCTTAGGCTGAAAGAAGTGGAGTCATCCTCCCCTTTGTTTTCTAAAACTACTGTGTTACTTATTCCTTTGTTGTATGTGTATGTGCATGTGGTATGTACATGTGTTTTTCTTGTATGTGGGCATGCATGTATGAGGCCCAGAGTTGACGCCAGTATCTTCCCCGATCACTTTCCAACTTCTGTATTGAGAATCGAGGCAGAGTTTTTTGCTGAACCTAAAACTAGTCTGGCTAGCCAAAGTACTCTAAGATTCCCCATCTCCACCTCCCGTGAGATGGAATTACACTGTCAGGGTGCAGGCTGCCATGTCCATTAAGCTTTTCAGCTTTTTTTCTTTTCCCTTTTGACACAGGGGCTCTCTATGTAGACCTGGCTATCTTAGAGCTCACTATGTAGACTATGCTGGCCTCAAATTCATAGACGCACCTGCTTCTGCCTTTTGCCCATTTGACTGTTATGTGGGTTCTGGGGACTCTGACCCTCATGCTTGAATGGCAAGCATTTTACCCCCCCTGAGCCATTTCCCCAGCCCCAGATTATTTATCCCTGATTAAGATTAAAGCAGCCCTTTGTCATGCTAAACATTGGATCATTATCAGCTTATTTGGTTTTGGCGCCTATTGCACTTTTAGCATCGAAGGAAATTTCTAGAATATTAGCAGTTTGGAAATGTTTCAGGAGGAAGGGCAGGAAGAAGGATGCAGAGGGAATGGTTGAGCAGTGAAAGGGGCAGACTGTGAAGAGGAAAGGTATGAAGGGTGGGAGTGTTGTACCCAGTCAGGACTCAGGGTCGCTGGTCCAGGCCACGGGTCTCCCAAGTGAGGCTGCATCTCATCCCCTCCCTGCCAGACCAGGATGGTGATTGTCCCAAGTAAGTGCTTTGAAATTTTGTCTTTAGCAGCCCCCAGAGAGACTGTTAACAATGGAAATCTCAACACAGAACTTTCTCAATGCTCAGGGAAAAAAGATAAGGGCAGCATCATGGACCTCCTTCTCCCAAAGGCAAGTGTGCTTGGATGGCAGACCACTGCCTTCCAGAGGGATGGGATGTGCAGCCCCGAAAGACTGGGTTCCCCGAAGCACTTAACATCCAACTTCCTCTCAGCATCAGTGAGCTCACAGTGGCTCAGGACGGACACCCTCTGCTGTCCCTTTCCACACAGGTGGCTCTGCCTCCCATGAAGCCTTGAGGCTGTCAACATCCCACACATCCACCCTTGCACTCTCCTGGGCCAGAAAGGTTCAGTCTCTGGTGCTGTTCTCTGCTACTGAATGTTTTCATACAAGCATGGGAGAGCAGAGCCTCCCCCCCCCCACCTGACCCCTGCAGTGCTTGCCCTCTATTTACTCCCCCCAAATACTTAGCTCCACCACAGCAGACTCATCAGAGCTGGGCCCCACAGTCCCACTGGTGTGGGACGCAGAGCCTGAGGGCAGGAGCATGGTAGGAAGTGTGGGTACTCACCAGATGAAGGGTGTCGGCTTTCTGTGTCTGTCTCTGTCGGCTCTTCTGGGCAGCGATGCGATTCTTCTCTCTCCTCTGAACTTTCCTCACATCATCGGAAGAGTCCTAGGAAGCAGGGAGATCAAGGGTAGATCCGATCATTCCTCTTAGTCAAAATAGGACATTGTGACATTGATTTCCTCCCTCCCTCCCTCCTTCCTTCCCAGTCCTCAGTTCTTTCTGTACTGTCCATCCCCTTATTTACAAAAGGCCTGTACCCAAAGACATTTTCTTCAGCATTCCCTGCTACCCACCCTTGGGTCTCCTGTGGTCTTCTTATGATCAAAAGCGACTCAAAAGTGAAGAGAAATTGAAGCCTCAGAAGGGCTACTTTGGGAAACACCAGTTAAGACCCCATCACTTCTGCTCTCTCCAGAGCTGTTCTAGCCTCACTCTGTGTGTGTGTGTGTGTGTGTGTGTGTGTGTGTGTATGTGTACATGTGTGTATACATATGTATGCATGTGAGGTGTGTGCGTGTATGTGCATGTATATATGTGCATGTGTGTGTGTGTGTGTGTGTGTGTGCACGCTAGAACCTTCTTGATGTTCCTTTTGCTGTTTTCCTTGAGAACTCCACTGAGCTTCAACCACTTGCCAACTTCTGTCTAAGCGCTTCCGGAGATGCTATGCTCCAACTCCCCAGCTCTCTGAGCAGGCACAGTCTTTTCTATTTTACACAGTATGAGGCTGAGGTTCTCCACCCTGATCCCTGAGCTCATGGCCATCCAGGGGTATGACATCTTCTGGCGCTGATGCTAAATCCTTTCTGAGAATTCCCTTTTGACTGTTACTTTCATTGTGTTGCACCCTTAGGCAGAGGGCGCCGCCCAGGTCTCTCTTTCTTCGGTCCATCATTGTGCAGGCATCTTGAGACCTTCCTAGTCCTGAACATGATACCTGCTATAAATGAGGTACCCCCCCCCCATCAACTTATGAAGTGCAGGTCGCCTGCTTTAGTGAGCCACTGACGGGGGCTTTGGATGACAGTGCTCTCTAAGTATCTCTTATAGAAGATCAGGAAAGAGAAGCCCTTCTGCAACCCCCACCCTGTCCCCTACCTCCACTGGCCCGAGAGGCTAAGACCCTCGGGTCAGGCTCTGATTCTCTTCTCTCTTTACTCAAACTTTCCAGGTCGTTCTAGCAAGCAGACATTGGGTTAGCGAGGGCAAGGATGGACTCTTCCTTTAATGTGCCAAGGGACTAGGTTGCCATGGAAGCTGTGAGTAATTTCCTTCTTAAGAAGACTGGGGTACCCATCTTCCAGGCAGTTTGAGTTGCTCTGATACCATTGTGAGCAAGGAACTATCTCCCTCTTGAGGTCTTCACCAGTATGGCTTTTGGTGAGGGGCTCGTGACAGATGTGAGAGTCGGTGGTCAGGTAGTTTATGTTTATTTTGTTTGTAGCGTTTTGCAGTCCCCTGGATGTGTGTGAGGCAAACACTCTACCTCTGAGCTATAGCCCCTCCCAATCTGCATGCTAAGGAAAGAATGGGTCTATGTTGGATGAGGAGGCGAAATGTCTAGAGCAAGGGGCATCAGGAAGGTGGTAGAGAGACCCAGAAACCCCAAAGTGAGAAGGGCATCCCAGCAGAGGCAGCTCTCAGTCTGAGACATCTCGGCTTGGTATCAATCAAGAGTCTAAGAGTCTCAGAATCTTTCCCTCCATCCCTGGCTTTTCAGGAATGATATTAGCTATTAGTGAATGTCTCCAACACGTCTCCTGGACCATGGCCTTCGTTCTTCTGTCTGGAAGCCACAGGGACAAAAAGATACAGGTGTGGCTTTAGCTTCCCTTCCCACGGACTGCTGTAGTTACCGAGGCAGTCCGCAGGCAGATCTCGCCACTCTCCTCCTGTCTACCCTGCTTTGGTTTGCTATATTTCTCTTCCCTGACCTCGGTACTGTCTTGCCACTTGCTTGGCTTTTCCTGGAAAGCCACAACTCTAGGATTTGGGTGGAGCCCGCGGCAGCGATCTACTGGAACATTCCTCTGCTTATGGTTGACCATACTTCTAAGCTCTGCGATATTCACCCTGCCCCCAGCTTCCTAGAAAGTTTCACGGTGGGAACCTAAGTGACAGAGAGGAGGGGTACCGCTTGGAAAGGGAGGCTTTTGTGGCGGGATATAAAGGCTTCACCCCTTGGACCTCTGTATAGCAAACACCAAACGTCCAGAGTCTGCTAGAGAGCTCCTGCCACAAGCTACTTCCTTCCCCCGCCAGAGCTCCCTGGGCAGGACAAGGGAGCCTGCTCCTCTTCTATCACCCCAGGGAAATCAGAAGGCAGGGCATGCGGGGTGGGGAAATCGAAGAGGGTACCTGTTTGCCAGGGGGAGGAGAGCGGCTGAAGCTGGAGTCACTGCTGTCGGAGCTGTGAGGCATGGTTCTAATCTTCCGGGCTCTACCACACCGTCCCAGATGCCTCTGGGCGATCTTCTCACTAGCGGGCTCCCCTTCTTGACTGCTAGGGGGCCACCAGCACACCACCTTCCACAGGTGCCTCCCCTGCTTGCCCAACAGCAACCTCCGACAGACCCCTGCGTCCTCCTCTCTCTCGGGTGCAGAGGGACTGCTCCCCACAGGGACATCTCGCTTGCTTTGGGGCTTGCGCACAGGCCCTCACTTGTGGTTTCTGGTAATTCAAGCTGGAAGTCACATGGGCGGAAACGTCAACAAGCTAGAAGGTAGTTAGAGAGAAAATACACATCTGGGAAAAGACCACAGAATTAGGTGAAAGAAAAAAAAAATACACAAACCCCCAGTATCTTCCGGCAGTTTGAAAGGCAGAGCGAGAGCTCTTCAATTGATGAAGATAAAGGAGAAAAACAGCCGCGCAGGGAAAATCCCCAGCCAGAATTAGCAAGTTCTGTGCTGTCAACATGGCAGAGAGCAGCAGGAAAGAGCCTCCAGGTCACAGGCTTTGATTTTTAAACCTAAATACAGCGACAAGCCTGGGGACCCTTTCTGGGTTTCACCCCAAAGCAGCTGCCCACTCTGTTTTACACGATGGATCTTCCTCCTTCACCTATAGGACAGTTCAGTGGTCTGGAGACAAAAAGAAAGGAGGGCACTGCCTTTTACAGATGACCAAGCAAGAAGTTGGGGCTAGCTGAGAGTCTTGGGGGACTCTCGAATCGACACTAAAGAAGTTTACTATCTATCCCCTGTCCTCTTAGCAAGACACTTCCATTCTCCCTAGAGAATGGAAGGACTCTGTGGAGGGACTTCTTCAGGAGTTCAAGGTTGACCCTGAGTCTTCAGGAGTCAATGAGGTCAGAACCCAACAAGGAGAGAATGTCAAGATGAGGGACAGAGGCTCTGGACTTGGTGTCAGATCGACCATGATGAGAATCCTGTGACTCCCTATCCCTACTTTCCCACCCCACCCCCAACCCATACCCCTCTCCTCCCACACACACCTAAAACCTGACCCACCTACTACCTTTCAGGGCTACTGCAATGAGGGATGACAATTTGAATAGGAATGTCCCCCACCCTGTAAAGCACGCTGTGGAGTGGTCATGTTTGGCATGTGTTCCATGACATGAACATACTTGTAACTTTAGTGAACAATCCCATTCTCATCCCCGTGTTTTGGCTATTTTTTTTTTTTTTTTTAAGTCTGGGGACTGGAAAGATGCTCAGCAGTTAGGAGCACTGGCTGCTGTTCCAGAGGACTTGGGTTCTAGTTCCTACATCCAGACAGTGGCTCAATCATCTGTTACTCCAGTTCCAGGCCTCCTCTTCCTGACTCATTGGGTACCAGGAAATGGACACGGGGCACATACATATGTGAAGGCAAGACACGAACACATATTAAAATAAAAGCTCTTACTCTATTCCCAGTGTGGCTCAAATGCTCACCTCGTTTAATCTGAGGGCTGACAATATTTTAGTATCCACTGATTACAATCCCACCTGATGTCAATATTGTTCTAACCTATCAAAAAAAAAAAAAAAAAAAAAAAAAAGAGTCAACCCTTGTGGAATTTGTATTTAGTGGCGAGAGCAGACAAGTGTCAAGTGCCACTGATAAAAATAGAGCAGGGTAGGAGAATTCGAAGCCACTTTTGTAAGCTGGCCAGGAATGGCTTGGTGAAGGGGTCACGCATTAGCAGGAAGCTGAGGGAGACAGGGAGGCTATCTAAGTGAAGAAAGGTCCAGGCACACACCGGAGGTGGAGTACCAGGGAGCCCAGTGTCTCCGGATCAGAGGTCCTGAGAGTGGCAGGGGATTGGCAGGGGATAAGGTCGGTAAGTGGATCAGCCAGGACGTCCTTCAAGGTTCTTGGAGTCCATTGGGAGGAGTTTTGCCTTATTCTAAAGTAACTGGAGAACCAACCACAGGCCTGTGCCCCGTTGCCTAGATCCTCAGATCTAGCCACCATGACTGTCTGCTTGTTTCAGAGCACTTACCATAGCCGCTGATTATTTTAGAACTTATTTTCTTCATTGGAAGGCAAACTGCATTTGGGAATTTTTTTTTAATTATTTAATCAAGCATTCCTTGAGCACCCACCATGTGCCAGGCAAAACACTTGACTTTTTCCTCTGAATGAGATGGTTTATCAGTAAGTTTCCACTGTGTAACATACCAAGGCCTTCTCGAGAGCTTTAAACAGGCAGCTTCTGGCTGATGAGTTTGTAGGTCATTCAGAGGATTCCAGAAGGCTACAGTAGCTCTGATCTCATCCAGGCCTCTCAGCTGCTGAGCTGGTTGGTAACTGACTGGTTTGTTCTCTCTGGCCCACCCCACCCCACCTTCCCAGCCATCCTGCCTGTTGTTCCCTTGGCAGGTGCCGGATTCTAAAGGTAGAACTCAGAATCTGCCAACATCCATGCTCAGATCTAGCTCAGTGTCCCATCTACCACATCCTATTGACCAAAGACAGTCACAAAGTCGCTCAATGTTCAGTGGGCTGAAGATACAGTCCACCTCTTGATTCGGACCCAAGCCTGCTGCCTTCCACACGTGGGCAGACATTGGTAGTGTGAGAACAGGGGAACTACATGCTCTTACTGGGGTTTCCTGGGATCCCTTTAGACACAGTTGAGATTTTCCTATGGGGAGAAAAGTGAATGGGGGAAGACCAGTTAGGATTACAATGTTGGGTTTAACATTGTAATCCCATTGTCCTAAACAAAAGAAAAGATATTGGTAGCATGAATCACAGAGGTGGCAATGAAGGCGGTGAGATGTGGCCCCTGTTCAAACTGAAGACTACCTCATGTTTACAGTTGCATGTCCGGTACCTAGTGGGTACCCAATAAAGAGCTGTTTGAATAAGGTCTGAATAAACTTCCATACAACTAGAAGTTACAACTTGTATCTCCTCTAAACCTAAGTATATTAAAAACCCCTTAAGGGTTATAATGATCCTATTTATATTGTATTTAGTTTCACCCAACATATTTCCCACCTACTATGTGTGGTAACAGGAATCAAGAATCATAAGTATAAGTAAGACAGAGACACTGCTTTCATAGAAAGAAAAACATAGCCCAACAGCCTAAGTAGTTATGAGTTATAACATGCACAAAGTTCTTAGTGCCCCTGACTATTCTATCACTCGGCAGCCAGCGGTGGCTTTGACTCAATGGTGTCGAGTCAACACAGTGTTTAAGTACTCGGGACCAATGAGAAGAGAAATGCAAATGGTGTCATCTGTATGGAAGGAGGGGTCTCAGTCAATGGAATATCAACAAATTACTTTAAAATAATTAAGCTTAAAAATAATAAATATCAGGGCTGAGGGTGTAGCTCAGTGGAAAGAGCTTGCCTTGCTTGCCCCAAGGTCCATGGTTCAATCTATACTACTGTCAAATAATAAAATCATCAGAAGAAAGTTTTATAAAATTATTATTATTATTATTATTAATAAAAAACTTCAAGGCTGGCAAGATGACTCAGAGAATAAAGAACTTGCTACCCAAGCCTGATGACCTGGGTTTGACTCCTGGAACTGACTGTAAAGATGAAAAGAGAGACTCCACCAGTTGTCCTATGACCACCAACTAGTAGATCTGGTACAGGACCCACCACATCATCATCACCACCACCATCACCATCATTGTCATCATCATCATTGTCGTCACCATCGTCATCACAGCAATGCTGTGGGTTTCACTGCAGCACAAGACTGCAGCAGGGGATGAGGCAGGGTCTCCTGTGTTAGTTCCTGTTGCACAGAAAGCTGCCTCGAAGTCAGCCACTTTAAGTAATAAGTTCTGATTTTCCCACACAGATTTTGAAGGTGAGGAGTCTAGGAACAGCTTAGCTTCTTGGCTCAGGCTCTGGGTGGGCTCATGAGGTTGCTGTCAAGCTGTTGACACTGACACTGTTGTCATCTGAAGTCCTGATAGACTAGGAGATTCACTTCCAAGGGGGAGTTTCCCACATGGCTGTTAACAGAGGGAGACATTTATGTCTCAGTCCCCTCTCTCTTCCACTTTGCCGCTCTCAGGTAAGGCACTAACACCCCACTCTTGAGGGGAGACGAAAGAGACTTCACCTCTTTTGTTATTGCTTTCAATTTTATTATTTATTTATTTATTTATTTTCATGTGTAGGAGTGTTTTTGCCTGCATGTATGTGTTCCATGTGTGTGCAATACCCACAAGGCCAGAAGAGGGCGCCAGATTCTCTGGGACTGGCATTAACAGATGGCTGTGAGCCACCACATGAATGTTGGGAACCAAACCTCTGAGCCATCTCTCCAGACTTTGTTATTTTGTGACAGAATCTCACTCTGTAGACCGGTTTGGCCTTGAACCCACAGAGATCTACCTGCCTCTGCCTCCCATGCGCTGGTCTTAAAGGTGTATACCACCACAGGCTAAGACCCCACCTATTTAAGGTAGGAATATTAAAGAATTTGAGGACTAGATGATTGTGGTGGGACGTGTTTGTCACCTCAGTACTTGGGGGTAGGGGTGGAGAAGCAGCCAGATCTTCATGAGTTCAAGGCCAGCCTGGTCTACATACCTAGCTTCAGGCCAGTCAAGATTACATAGTGAAAAACATCCCCCCCCCAACAATACTTGAGGACATTTCTTAAGCCCACCATACTCCCCAAATTAATGTCTGGGAGAATTTTCATTAGATGCAGCTATAGGGGAGTCAGAGGCAGTAGTGTGCTCGCTCCTGGCAGTCCCCTCTGCTGACTTTATAACCCTGACTGTGCTGGCTACATTTATGTCAGCTTGACACCAGATAGAGTAATTTGGGAAGAGGGAACCTCAACCGGAAAAAAAAAAATGTTCCCACCAGATTAGCCTGTGGACGAGGGAGCCTGAGGTACCTTTTCTCGTCTGATGATTGATGTGGGAGGGTCCAGTTTACTGTGGGTGGTGCCACCCTGGGGTGCTATAAGAAAGCAAGCTGAGCCGGGTGTGGTGGCGCACTCCTTTAATCCCAGCACTCGGGAGGCAGAGGCAGGCGGATTTCTGAGTTCGAGGCCAGCCTGGTCTACAAAGTGAGTTCCAGGATAGCCAGGGATTCACAGAGAAACCCTGTCTCGGGGGGGAAAAAAAAACAAAAAAAAAAAAAAAAAAAAAAAAAAAAAACAACAAAGAAAGCAAGCTGAATAAGCCATGGAGAGCAAGCCAGTAAGCAACACCCCTCCACAGCATCTCCTTCAGCTCCTGCCTCCAGGCTTCTTTCTGTCTTAAGTTCCCGCCCTGACCTCCCTGGTTAAAGGACTACAAGCTGTCAAAGGAAACAAACCCTTTCCCCCCAGAGTTACATTTGGTCATGGTAGCTTAATGTGTGTGTGTGTGTGTGTGTGTGTGTGTATGTATGTGTGTGTAGGTGATGTGTGCCCTGTGGGTGTGGAGGTCAGGAGACAGCTTGTGAGGAATTAGTTCTCTCCTTCTACCACGTGAGTCCTGGGGATCACCTGAAGCCATCAGCCTTCGTGGCAGGCACCCTTATTCCAGCTGAGCCATAACGCCAGACCCTCCTGGTGGTACTTTCTATGATGGAGCTAGACCTCACTGGAGGCCCACATCTGGCTAATGTGCCTCAGTTTTCAAAAGTGAAAACTCCCCAATCCCTCCAGGCTATTCCAAGACTCAAACGAGTTATAGTGTGCAGGCCTCTAGAGCATTTTCTGCTACGTGGAGGACATGATGAAGACTTGTGAAGTTAAAAGCTGATGTGCAGGGATCCAGCTGAAGATGGTAAGCAGAGAGCCCTAGGCAGCTGTTGTCATGAACAATGGAGGTGATGTACAATCAGAGACCACTACTTGTCCATTTGTCACATGGTGAGCCCTCAGTGGTCGGAGCAGACTCCAGCTCCAGGTGGCAGTAGTGATCTGGTTGCTGATTTCAGGGGAACGGATGAGGTGGGAAGAAAAATGGAAGAAACTCTAAGGGCTAAGGTCAAACTGATGACTTGTATTCCAGTTTCTCCATAGCAGGCATTGGAATGCCTAGTGATCAACCTCGTTTCAGATAAGAATATACCATATGCAAATGGTTTCTGTCTTTTAAAAATATTTTTAGATTTATTTTTTTAAGTGTACGACTGTTTTGCCTACACGTGTGTACGTGCACTGCACGCATGCTTGATGCCCGCAGAAGTCACAAGAGGGCATTGGATCCCCCGAAACTGGATTTACAGATGGCTGTAAGCTATCATATGGATGCTGGGAGCTTAATCCGGTACTCACCGGTCCTCACCAGCGCTCTTCACTGCTGAGCCCTCTCTCCAGCCCTACACAGGGGGTTTCTTAAGGTCTTCTGAAACAGGGTCGCTTTGGTTTTGCTTTTTAAGTGTAACAGTGTCTATTCATGTCAGCCCAGGCTTTGTCCTTCCCTGTCTCCATAAAGATGGACTCTACCGCAACATCCAGCTATCAACTCAGTTCACAGGCTTTGGGCTCCAACTAGCTGGTAACAAGGTCAGGGAGGCTCTAGTCACTTAAGGAGAAACCCAGGGCAACAGAGTATGGTATGGGCCTGGGGATGACTGTGGAGAAGGTGCTTGCCCTGCTTAAGAATCATGTCAGGAGAGCCTGCCTCCCTCCATCCTTCCCTCCTTCTCTCCCTCCCTCCTTCTCTCGCTCCCTCCCTCCCTCCCTCCCTCTCTAGGAAGGTGGTGGGACATTTCCAAAGCAAGGGAGAAGGAAGGAAATGCTGGCTTGACCCCTATGCTGGTCACTCATGAGGCCCTTTCTTGGATGGAAAGTTCTGGACACACTGTCCAGTAGGGGACAGTGTGTGACCTCAGGGGCCAGCTTAGTGTCTCAGCAAGAGGAGGAGATCCCACTGGCCTCTGGTATCTTTTGACTCTCTGGGGATATACAGGAGTTAACTCACTAGGTCTCATTAGCACCCACGGCCTCAAACTCCTCTGCCTAAAGGTCTCAAATAGATCGTGATCCATTCTCACCATCTGCTTCGAGTTATCTAGCAACTTCTGGGCACCAAAGCACCCCTACACCCCACTTGGCGCTCACTGGTGCTCTCTGAACCAGGTGGCTAGGCTAGTTCATATTCCTGGGGCACCGGCCTCCCATTCCCTAGAAACTAAAGTTACTAAAGACAACACTAGGGAATTATAAGCAAGAGTCTCTTAAGAGCGTATGCAAATGACCCGGCTCCCCAGAGGCTAGGCTGCTGGCTCCTGGCTAGGGGAGAAGTTTAAGGCCCCTTCCATGCTCCCACGCACTGATGCCCAACCTTGTCTGGCTGTTTCCTGAGGCAGACCAGACAGCCCAGGTTACCAACTTTTCCTGTCTAAGCCATGAGTTGATTCATGACATTTAACACCCCCCCCCACTCTGCCGCTTTTTTTTCTTTCTGAGCTCCCTTTTGAGGGATACTCTTGAGATGTGTTAACTTTGAAGTCTTCAAATGGGCTGCTATTCAGTTATTTGAACAAAAAATAATAATAAAAATCCCCTGGCTGCTCTAGTTTTTTTTTTTTCAACAAACCTTTTTAGTGGAAAAAGCACATTAAGGCACACCTTCACAGCTTATGAGATGGCTAGTGGGGAGTTTTTACAAAGTTCCCCAAACAAGTTGAGAAAACATTTACCTGAGGGCAGAGCTCTCCAGGGAAGGGGACAGAGGGGATGGCCAGGTGATGGCGAGGAAAGTCCCTCACAGTGGCCGGTAGCCTGGTCCCCTGCCTTTTCAGCCTTGATGAAGACTGCAGGAAACCCTTATTAGGTGGCTCTTTATGAGGCTAGCAGAAAAGGAAAAGGGCAATTTCTGTGATCTTCTGGCCACAGAGGTCTTTGTTGTGGGGGCTGTCTCTGGCCTAGCAGGTCAGGCCCTGGTCCTCTACTTACCAGACTTCAGCAGAACCCCAGGTGAGAAGATCTGACACATCTCTGGTCATCACCAGATGCTCTGAGGGAGGAAGCTCCTACATCCTAAACTTCTGCTCCATCCATCAGTCTCAGCCTGTGGCCTCCTCTGTCACCTCCTCCTCGAGATCAAGCTAGGCCAACGACATCCTTTCTCCAAGCCGCTTTTGAGTCTTCAACCTGACAGCAGAGCTCCTGAGGCACTCAGTTGCTTCTGGAAACTTCCAATCTGCTTTTACCTTTCAGACTGGAAGGCATGGAGCCAGGCCTCTCAAAAGGTGAGAGAGGGGCCCTAAATTTTAGTCTTCCATCAGATTAAAAAAAAAAAAAGTGAAGGACTTGTAGGCAGTGGTGGCAAATGCCTTTAATGCCAGCACTCAGGATGAAAAGGAAGGTGGATCTCTGTGAGTTCTAGGCCAGTCTAATCTATAGAGTTCCAGGACAGCTAGCACAACACAAAGAGATCCTGTCTCAAAAAAAACCAAAGCCAAAACATGATAGTGGGCCCAGAGAGACAGCTCAGCAGTTAAGAGCATTCACTGTTCTTTCAAAGGTCCTCAGTTCAACCTCCAGGACCTGCACAGCAGCTCACAACTGATTGATGCTGTTTTCTGGTATACAGATGTACAAATACCCATATACATAAAATACATAAATAAATAAAAAACCAAAACAAACAACAGGAGGAGGAGGCAGTAGAAGAGGAAGAAGGAGAAGGGGAAGGGGAAGAAGGAGGAAGAAGGAGGAAGGAGGAAGAAGAGTAGGAGGAGGGGGAGGAGGAGGAGGGAGAAGAAGAAGAAGAAGAGCTGGCAAGATGGCTTACAGGGCAAGGACACTTGCCAAGTTTGACAACCTGAGTTTCATCACAAAAATCCCGACTAGGAAGTTTCCTCCTTGTTGGATAGCTTTCATAGTAGTGGTAAGGGCCATACAAGAAGTCACCAATAGTCTTACCTAGCTGTGTATTCTGGTAGCCACAGTAATGCCCAACATGGCACAATATACCTAAGTATTAGTGGCACAACCATTATGGAGCTAACCAACCACTTTCAGAATAGATTTAAGACTTCCTCCAAAGAATAAAACTCTTGCCTGGCACTGTAAGTCTGGACAAAGCCCATGTTTGAGGCACTCACAGGCTCCAGAAGTGAGCCTACTACTATTACTTGATAAATGGACAGTTCTTTCTGTTTGCATCCTTGTACCCATAGATTAATGAGGCTCTCAGCCCTTATCAGAGATGTTTCTTTGTACAGTGTATGGTGGTTAGTGCAAACACTTGTGAACTGGTCAGTGTACAGAGAACAAGTGCTGTGGAGTGTTCAGTACGAATGGCACCTACATCACATAAACCCTCCAAGACTTGGGACTATTGCGGGAAAGGGGACAAAAAGTGTCAGAGGAAAAGGGGACTCAGCTTTCTTGGAGAGTGGCATCTGGTAGGTTGACCTTGTTCTAGTGGTTGTGTGTATTTGGGCAACACAAATTGAACTTTATGAGTTATTAAGAGGAGGAAGAGGAGGAGGAGGAGGAGGAGGAAGAGGAGGA
>NC_034596.1:80831752-80833778 GCF_900095145.1 Mus pahari | reverse complement strand
GAGGAGGAGGAGGAGGAGGAGGAGGAAGAGGAGGAAGAGGAGGAGGAGGAGGCACCAAGGTGTAAGGATGTGGGAAGGCGAGAGGTGGATCTAGAAGGAATTAGGAGGAAGAGTGAGGAGTGAATATGACCAAAAATCATGGTATGTATGCATGAAATTCTCAAAGAACAACTATTATATATTTTATAAATAAAGTTGAGAGGAATAGAAGAAGACATCTGTGCTGACTTCTGGCCCCCATGCCTAGGTGAGTAAGCTCGCATCCATGTGCAGACCACAGAGAAAAGTGTAAGAGGCTACAATAATAAAAAGAAAATGGATTAACAGTGAAGCAGCATGTCTAAAGCTATGTGTGTGTGCTAGAACCAGGCAATCATGGGACACACCCAGCCCTTTATTCTTGGCAGGGAGGGTGAATCCCCTCTACCTCGGACTTGCAGAAGGTCTCTGGCCTCCCAGGAGTGAGGTGCTTTGGGAGTGCAATGTAAAGCGAATTGGTTTGCAGCCTCTGGCCTTCACAGGATCCTAAGATGATCATGGGGTTGGGGGGGGGGGAGACAAGGCCTAGGAAGCAAGAGAACGGGCAAGTGGCCTCTTAACTGTGAGTTTGACCTTGCAAGCTCGTGTCTGGCTTTGCCGCTCTGTAACCATGCGATGCCAGCCAATCACTTAAAACCATGTCTGGGTTTTCCTATCTAATAACAATACATATCATAGAAATGGACATACTTAAATTGCCTAATACCATGCTTTGTACCTAGAAAGCATGCGGTACCCGTTAGCTGCTATTACCATCGTAATCATTTCCTATATCCTAAATAGAGCCAGGTTAGGGAAATGGTTGAGTGGATCTAACGAGTATGTTGACTCTGAAGTGGCGGCTTTCCTTGTATTAGTGACATCTGTTTTGCATGCTCATTCTTCTTACTGTATTTTAAAATTAAAATGTAATTCACAAGACACAAGGGGTTTTACTGTGTACATGTGTACATGCACTGCACACATACGTGTGTGTATACACGTGGAGGCAAGAGGCAGATATTGGGCTGTGGCAGTTTGTGGCAAAATATCTTTTTATAAAGTGTATTTCTTTTAAGATTTAATTTTGTATGTATATGAGTGTTTTGTCTCCGTGTTCCTGTATGCACCACATGCGTGGTCGCAAAGATCAGAAGAGGGCGTCAGATTCCTTAAAATCAGAGACTGGAGTGACAGATGGTTGCAAACTCCATGTGGGCGCTTTAAGAAAACATGTAAGCTAGGCATGGTAGTGCATGCCTTTAGTTCCAGCACTCTAGAGTTCAAGGCCAGCCTGGTCTACATAGTGAGTTCTGGGAGAGTTAGAATTACACAGAGCTGTGGTTTTCAACCTTCCTCATGCTGCGACCCTTTAATACAGTTCCTCATGTTCGGTGACCCCCAACTATAAAATCAGTTTTGTTGCTATTTCATAACTATAATTTTACTACAGTTATGAATCTTAACATAAATACCTGTCTTTTCTGATGGTCAAAAGGTGACCCCTGTGAAAGGTCTTATTCAACCCTCAAAGGGGCCATACAGGTTGAGAACCGCTGACATAAAGAGACCCTGTGGGGAGGGATGAGCAGTGTCACATCCAAGTTTACTTGCCTTGGGTTTCCCATGTAGTCAACTTTTACAACCTAAGCTAATAAATAGCTGTAATCTTATATACACTCACATGCTCCTGACCCACAACAATACATGCGTCTTGTTTGCTGAACGCAGGTAATACAGAGATTGAAAGTAATCTTCTAAAATGACTATCCACCATAAATGTTGAACTTATGAATATGGTTGATGAACAATGATATTTGTAGCACTGTTTATCGTCTGGAACAGACACTCCATCCCCTGTAAAACTGTCTTCTGTAGCCCAGAGTGACCGCACAAGCCTTTAATCCACAGAGGAGGCAGGTGGGTCTCTTGGAATCTGTTTTGAGCCAACTTTTATACAGTGTGAGAAAGGGGTTCAGCTGATGCTTCTCCTCCTCCTCCCCCTTCT
>NC_034596.1:80824683-80831686 GCF_900095145.1 Mus pahari | reverse complement strand
TCTTCCTCCTCCTCTTCCTCCTCCTCCTCCTCCTCCTCCTCCTCTTCTTCCTCCTCCTCTTCCTCCTCCTCTTCCTTATCCTCCTCCTCCTCCTCTTCTTCTTCTTTCTTTCTTTCTTCTCCTTCTTCCTCTTCTTCTTTTTTGCATATGTATGTCCAATTTGAACACAATTTGTTGAAAAAAATTCTTCATTCATGGTCTTGACAACTTTGCTTTAAAAAAAAATTCAGATTGTGGCAGTTTATCACATGGAAAGGGACAAGGTGGGGGGTGGTATACTGTAGAGCGATGCAAACTGCAAACATTAAAACTAAGGTCGCAGAAAGAATGCTAAAACTTTAACAATATACAAAAATATTCAAGGTGTGTTAAGATTTTAATATATAAAGACATTAAATTTAAAAGTAGTTTAAAATAATATGTTCACTGTACTAATTTTTCTTAAGAAGTTCCGTATGTGTTCAACTGGGAGACTATACACCGAAATCATAACAATGACACAAACCTCACACAGGGTTTCTAGCTGCTGGGCTTTGAGTGTGTCTCCTAATTCACATGTTGAGACCTTAGTCTGACAATATTGTTAGGTAGGGCTCAAATCAGAGATGTTTGGCTGTGCCCCTGTGAATAGATTAATGACTTTTAAAAAATTGGTTTGCATGCCAGGCAATGGTGGTTGCATGCTTTTAATCCTAGTACTCCGGGAGTAGAGACAGGCAGATCTCTGAGTTCAAGGTCAGCCTGGTCTACAGAGTGAGTTTCAGAACAGCCAAGACACAGAGAGAATCCTGTCTCAAAAAACTAAACATACATAGGTAGGCAGGCAAGCAGGCAGACACACACGCACACGCACACGCACACGCACACGCACACACACAGATTTGGCCAATCATCATTCTGTGGGGAGAAGGGTTTCAATGCGGGGATCCAGAGCTCGAGCAGGAAATGGGGCAGAAATAAGTATGGAAATAAAGCCTGAGTATCACCTGTTATCTGGTGGGATAGCCACACGAACGTTGAGCCCTTCAGATGCGCTTGTTATGAATTAAGTAAGGTGGGCTGCAGATGTAAAATACCCACAAGATTTTGGAGGCCATAGGAAAAAAGAATATGAACCATCACTTAGTTTTTGTCGAACCAAAAATATTTTACATATGTTAAGATACCATTAAAAAAAGATACCATTAAAATTAGTCTCATCTTTTTTTACATTTTGAATGTGGTTATTAGAGAATGTGGGGATATTTATGTGGCTTACATTATATGCCCATTAGACTAGCGGTTCTCAACCTGTGGGTTGCGACCCCTTGGGGCGGTCACATATCACATATCCTGCATATCAGATATTTACATTACAATTCATGACCGTGGCCAAATTACAGTTATGAAGTAGCAATGAAATAATTTTGTGGTTGGGTTCACCACAGCATGAGGAACTGCATTAAGGGGTCACATTAGGAAAGTTGAGAACTACTGAGCTACAGTGCTAGTCTGAAGGTGCTGCCCACACATCCTGTATGGAGCTCCAGAATGGCAGCGAGCTTAACCCTTCCAGTAAAACTAGAGAATTTGGGTAAAAAAGATTTGACAGTTTTCTTAGGAAAGATTTACAGTTCCTCTAAGGGTGTTAGAATGTGTGTGTGTGTGTGTGTGAGAGAGAGAGAGAGAGAGAGAGAGAGAGAGAGAGAGAGAGAGAGAGAGAGAGAGACCTTACTTGTACTCTGCCCCTCTCCTAGAGATATTACTTTCTAGTGTACAAAATTCATATCAATAATACCTTAAGCTAGACTTGGTGGTGCATGTCATTAATCTCAACACTCTGGAGTTGAAGGCAAGTGGATCTTTGTAAGTTTGAGGCCAGCTCATCTATATAGCAAGTTCCTAAACAGCCAGGGATACATAGAGAGAACCTGTCTCAAAACAAAACAAAAAGAAAAAAACCCAACCCAACCCAAACCAAATAAACAAAACCCCCAAACAATACCTTAACAAAACCTTAACAAAACATTCGTACCCCAGAAACCCTTGACATCTCCCTGCCTGTATCAACACAGTCCTTCACTCTTAAGTGAAGGGAGTCAACTCAGCCCGAGTGTGGCAAACATGGCCCTGGTCAAAGCTCATTAGAGTCTAGTCCTAAAGCCAGCTCCCAAGGTCTATTTCTATATTTGGCTACTTCCTCCTCCTGACACTTACCACCAAGGTCCAGCTATTAAAGTACTGAAGACCAGCAATCAAAAGCCCCCTTTGGCTCACCTAATTAACATGCCCAATTAAAATTAAGCACCTCATCCTAGGAAGGGATTTCCCCCTTTAGCTTTCTAAACTGCCATTTGCCCATGGGCCACATCTGTCTCCTCTTTATCCAGAGGCAGCCTCCCCTGTGGACGAGTACCTCTTGCTCCTCTCCCTTGCTCCTTTCTCCTTCTCTCTCATCCCCTGCCTCTTGTCTTTGTCTCTTATCCCCTGCCCTCTGTCTCTCTGGGGCAAACAAATTGCCTTTGTGCTGAGAACGTGGTCTTGCGGTGTCCTGAGCCTATACCGACCGTTCCTTACGGATAACTGTTGTACAGCCAAGGGTTAGAAGGTGTGTGACCTAAGAAAATGACTGCACAAAAGACGGGGATACAACAAATCAACTGACCCAGGGAAAAACAGAACTAATTAACTGTTTAAGTTAGTCTTCTCAGAAGTCCTTAAGATACAGCAGTCATGAAGGGAAAAACTGTGTAAGATCCGAGAAAGGAAGTGAATGGGTGACTGAAATGAGAAGTGATTTTGAAGAATTGGAAGAAAAAGTATAAAAGTGCTCACCTGGGAGGACCAATGTTCGATTAGTGGGAGCTTTTGGAAGCAAAGCAAAGTGAAGCAAAAACCACATAAAAATCAGGAAGCTGTGGAGATGGCTCAGCGGGTAGCCACTGAGCCTGACATGAGTTGGATACCTGAGACCTACAGTGTGGATGGAGACAACCTCCTCCTGCGAGTTGTCGCCTGACCCACAAAACACATACCATGTCGTGCACATGTGTACACATACGAATAAATGTAATTTAAAAATTTAAAGCGACTTTTATAAAGTCCATAAACATAGAAAGATATATTAGACTAACTAAAGATATTTTCCCAAATTGAAAGAAATAGGAAGGCTGGAGAGATGGCTCAGCGGGTAAGAGCACTGACTGCTTTTCCAAAGGTCCTGCGTAACCCAGAAACCACATGGTGGCTCACAACCACTTGTAATGAGATCTGACGCCCTCTTCTGGTGCATCTGAAGTCGGCTACAGTGTACTTATATATAATAATAAATAAATCTTTGGGTCTGAGCAAGCGGGGTTGACCAGAGTGAGCAGAGGTCCTAAAAATTCAACTCCCAACAACCACATGAAGGCTCACAACCATCTGTAACAGCTACAGTGTACTCACATATAAATAAATAAATAAATGAAAAATATGCATATTAAAATTGAAAGTACAGATGGGATAATTGTAGGAAAGTATATCTCTGGATATCTCTTTGTGAAACTTCATAAGATCAAGAAAAATAGGGAGAAAATCCAAAAAACTTCCAGAGAGAAACAGCTGGTAACTTATCAAGGAGGGGGGGCACACATGGGCATTGGGGTTTGTATTGACACTGGCAGGAGACAATGAAATAAATTCTCCACAATTCTGAAGAAGAAAGATGCATCATCTTGTAGGTAAAATTCTATATAGCTAGAGTACGGTGAGGCAGGAGACACTGAGAAAAACAAATTGACACCCCCATTCCTTTCTCAGAAAGTTCCTGGAGAATGGACTCAGACAGATGAAAATACGCCCAGGCACTGGGATGTCGGGCAATATGACCCAATAGGCAAAGAAAAGAAGCATTAAGACTGTTGCTGAAAGTGGACAGGCTTTGAGGAGGAGGAG
This sequence comes from Mus pahari, assembly GCF_900095145.1. Classification (NCBI taxonomy): domain Eukaryota; kingdom Metazoa; phylum Chordata; class Mammalia; order Rodentia; family Muridae; genus Mus; species Mus pahari. Next base: position 80,827,771 of record NC_034596.1, on the reverse strand, counting down.
GACGCCGCGGATGGAGCATGCAGTCTTAGTGAGCACTAACAACAAATCCAGGGAGTCAGACTCTGTCTGACAAACCTGGGGTCTCTACTCCTATGCTGCTAATACACCCATCGACTACATTCTTTGGCGTGGAGGTAGCACTGTGTGTGTGTGTGTGTGTGTGTGTGTGTGTGTGTGTGTGCGCGCGCGCGCACGCGCGGTACATGCAAGATTGGCAAGATGGTTCCATGGGTAAAAGGTACTTGCTGTGTAGCTCTTCTCTTCAGGATGGGTCTTCTGGATTGGCCCCTTTTCCCGATGGCCTAGCAACTCTTATTGTTAACATTCCCAACTCAGTTGCCATCTCTGCCAGAAACACTCTGAAGCACCGCTGGCTGGATGTTCTGGAAAGACCACCTATCTCTACGTGTGCATTCCTTTATCGCAGCGTGGTCATAAGGATGAGAACGGCCCCCATAGATTCATATATTTGAATGTTTGGTCTGAAGTTGGTAGAACTGTTTGGGAAGGATTAGGAGGTGTGGCCTTGTTAGAGGAGGCGTGTCAGAGGGCTTTGAGGTTTTAAAAGCCCTTGCCAGTTCTCTCTCTGCCTCCTTCTTGTGGATCAGATATAAACTCTCAGGTACTGCTCCAGCTCCATGTCTGCCTAGCTGCTGGCATAATCTCTGCCAAAATGGTCATGGACTCTAATCCTCTGGAACCCTGAGCCCCAGATTAAATGCTCTCTTTTGTAAGCTGCCTTGGTCAGAGTATCTCATCCCAGCAGTAGAGAAGTAACTAAGAAAGCCAGCTTGACTACCACTCTGCTGTGAAGTCTTGCCCTGTCCTGTTCTGTCTTGTCCCGTTCACCTCTCCCACAAGCCATGAGCAGACAGCCCTGTTCGCCTCTGTTCTCTAGTACCCAGTGCAACACCCAGGGATGAAGAGAGCACTGGGGCTTCTTCACTTTCATTCTAGTGTTGGGAAGCTGTTGATTTAAAAACCTCTGCCAAAAAAGAACAAGTCAATAAGTAAGTAAATAAATAACATTTTGCAGGGTCCCGTTCCCTCTGGAGCTGAGGTTAAATTATAACCTTTATCCTGGTCTCTGGTTTTCCTTTGAGACACAGAAGGAAATTTCTGCCCCCTACTGCATTATGGGTCCTCCAGCACGATTCATAACCAAGGACTTCCCCTGGAGGCTCTGTCAGAGGCTGGGCTAAGCTAGCTCTTTCTGCAGAAACTTGATAACATCAGAACAGAAGGGTTCCGGGCAGCAGACTGCCCTGGTGTGACTAGAGACCTGGAGGTCCCCTCTTTCTCTGAAAGCTTGCTTGCTCTCTTGAGTTCAGTACCCTGTGCTTATATCATTTGAGTTCAAACCACCAGAGATTCCCAAGGAATGTCTCAAAGTGGCAATCCCAACTTAGAAGATAGACTCTGGTAGGTCTAGCTTGAGCCAGGGGTCCATCCCTGTCCCACTCAGTTCTTGGTCTTACACACATGGCTGTCAGGAGCCTATCAGTGGAGGGAGACTTCTCAGAGACCCAAGAACATGTGCTCTCAAAAGTGTCACTGGGTGGGGAGTGGTGGCGCACGCCTTTAATCCCAGCACTCGGGAAGCAGAGGCAGGCAGATTTCTGAGTTCGAGGCCAGCCTGGTCTACAGAGTGAATTCCAGGACAGCCAGGGCTATACAGAGAAACCCTGTCTCAAAAATAAATAAATAAATAAAAGTGTCACTGGAGGAAGTAAAGAAAAAGGCAGAAAAGAAATAGTTTTTATTTAGGGGTACATGCCTTTTTTTTTTTTTAGAGAGAGATTTTTTTAAAAAGATGTATGTATTATTATATGTAATAAGTACACTGTAGCTGTCTTCAGACACACCAGAAGAGGGTGTCAGATTTCATTACAAATGGTTGTGAGCCACCATGTGGTTGCTGGGATTTGAACTCAGGACCTTCAGGAGAACAGTCAGTACTCTTAACCACTGAGCCATCTCTCCAGCCCCAGGGTATATGCTTTTAAAAAAAAAAAATCTTAAAAGTAAGGAGTTGGCTCCTTGGGGTCTCACAGAGTGCCTAGCAGTCCTGCTGTACCAGTTCTGCACTGAGAAATCTGAAGGACAGAAGATGAAAATCAAACAGCTGGGAGGGTCACAAAGGAGCCTAAGGTGGCATCAGAAAGAAAGGGGAGGGAGATGTGGAGCCACGCATCCAAAACATATTTACATATTGCAAGGGAGAGGAGAAGAGGGAGGAAGGGGAAGGCCTGGGCTCACCTATTCTTTGTCCAACCCTCAAAGCTTGAACACATTCCTGGTGGAACACAAGACTGGCTTGAGTGGAGCCCAGGATGTGGAAGAGCTGGCCCAGAGAACCAGAATCTGAGAGTTGTTGCCAGGGACCTGGTCCTACTTGGCCACTGATGAACTGTATGATCTTAGTCTGCCCCAGTGACCTCATCCCTGGGTGGCAATATGCCTCTGTTTCTGGGGTCATCTGGCAGCTTCTGGTGCAATCCCACAGGCGTTGCGAAGGCAGAGGCCTCTCCTCTCCAGCGGCCCTGCACACTGCAGGACTTGTCAGCACGGGGGGGGGGGTCCCAGCTGCCTTGAGATGCTCACTGGCATCATGCAACCATTCTCCACTCAGGAAGGTTGAAGCCTATGGTTTCTGTCACCAGTGCCAGGGTGACCGGCAAACTTGGAATGAAGCAGATCTCATCAAGAGCGGGATAATTCCAGACTACTGTGGGACTGGAAATCTGCCAAATCCTCCTGCAGGCAAAGAGGCCCAAAGTGCTCCAAATATCTCTATACTAAAAGACAGAGGGGAGGAAGAAAAGGGACAATGTGAGGGAGACATCATGGGAAAGAAGAAAGAGCTCTTGAAATAGGACACAAATAAAATAAACTGCTGGTCATGATGGCTAATACCTTCAATTCCAGCTCTCGAGAGGCAGAGGCAGGCAGATCTCTGTCTGAGTCTGAGGCTAGCCTGGTCTACAGACCAGATAGTGAGTTCAGGACAGTGGATACTATGTAGAGAGACTCCATCGAGAGAGAGAGAGAGAGAGAGAGAGAGAGAGAGAGAGAGAGAGAGAGAGAG
>NC_034596.1:80818907-80824625 GCF_900095145.1 Mus pahari | reverse complement strand
GAGGAAGAGGAAGAGGGGTAGGAGAAGGAGGAGGAGAAGGAGAAGGAGGAGGAGGAAGAGGAGGAGAAACAGAAACCGCCTTTTTTGTTTTTTAGTATCTTTATGTGTCTGGGTGTTTTGCATCCATGTATGTGAACACCATTTCCATACCTGGTACTCATGGAAGCGAGAGGTCACCAGACCCCCCGGAACTGGTGTTACAGAGAGTTGTAGGCTGCCATGTGGGTGCTGGGAATCGAAGAACCCTGGTTCTCTGGAAGAGCGGCCTTAGTCAGCTGAGCCTTATCTTCAGCCCTAACAAACCAATTCTTTTAACCTCTGAGAACCAGGCAGAGACTGCCAGGCTCCAAACTCACCTCGCTGGGTCTCCGCATACTCAGGGAGCTGCTACTTTCTATGCTCAGATAAAAATCTCAAGGTGTCAGAGGTCAAATGTCGGCAATCAGAAGGACGTTGAAACTCCTCGCAGGACCAGTATTAAAGGAAGACACACTGAAAGTCGGACTGTCTCTGGCCCATGTCCATCAGAAGAGTTTTCACCTTGTCTTGGCTCTCTTTCTGGTGCTGTAACAGTATACCCAACACTGGGAAGTTTATAAAGAACAGAGGTTTACTTAGCTCATTTTTCTGGAGGCTGGGAGTCCAAGATGAGATGCCTGTGGCCGGGGAGGACGGACCTGCGCCATCTCGTAGCCTGATGGGAAGGTGGATGGATGGGCAGGTAAAGGCATGCCAAGAGACAGGACTGTACAGCGAGCGGATGGGTTTTGTAACAGCCAATGCAGTAACAAGAGCAAAACCTCATTCTTGTTCTTGTGAGAATGGGCCCGTTTCCAACTTTGTGTAATTGACACTTTGATGACTATTATTGTTGTTGTTATTGTTTTAAGGAACAAGGTTTACACAACAAAAGCTTGTGAACACGATAGTCACTTATCGGTATAGAATTTAGCATTGCAATAAACAGTAACAGACCAAACCTCAACAGTTTTTCAAGACAGGGTTTCTCTGTGTAGCCCCGACTGCCCTGAAACTCACTCTGTAGACCAGGCTGGCCTTGAACTCAGAGATCTGCCTCCAAAGTGCTGGGATTGAAGGTGTGCACCACCACCCTAGCAACCTTATTATTATTTTAATGACTCAAATACTTCTTAAACCTCCCACCTCTGACACTATGCCAAAGGCAATGGGACTTTCACAGACATTTCAGAGGAGACCATACTCAAAGCACAGCACCCTGCTTACAAGGAAGAATGGCCGCTCTAGAGTCAGACAGACCAAACCAAATCACAGCGCCTTCATCTGCTAGTCCTGTGACTTTGGACAAATTGATGAAATGTTCAGCACCTTAGTCTTCTCTCCTAAACATGGCATTGTTGGGGGGGCATGTGGTATGGAACATTCCCTGAATCTACACTTTGGGTATAGTTGTGAGCCATAGTTACTGCTGTCATTAGTAGGACAGCATACAACATCCTTATCATCTGTGTGTGCCTCAAGGGCAGGGCCTCAGGATGTGAACAGGGCCTGGGCCCCTAGTTATGGTGGAACAGGGCACACTTGCTGATAGGAGTAGAGCAAACTTATAAGAGGTGCTTCTTTCTGACTTTTCTAGCTCCGTTTATCATGGTGTATGTGCACACATTTACATATGTGCTTTTAGAACATTGGAAATTTCCAATATTGCATAACTGACCTCGAAAAATTAAACACCGGCTTCCAGAAGTCACGTCAGCAACCATTCACAGAGAATCTTCTCTCCCAGGTTCGATTCAAGCACCTTACAATCAGAGCCTTGTGTGAGACTCAAGGCACCCGGTCAGGCGGGGCGTGGTAGAGGACTCCATCTTATGTATGTGGAAGCTGGGCTTGCTCAACACTGCACCATGTCAAGGAAGACAAACTTAATACTGTGAGTACAGTTGGGGTTCAGCCTGGATCTGGGGTGAAGGATGCCGAGGACAACAGCTGAGTTGATGTCGTGCTATGACTTACTGGGCTATTTGCTGTTCTGTGTGTTTTTACGCTGGTAAACGAGCTGGTGGTTAAACACCCTGGATTTAGTATCTGGTAGGATACTAATAGGGCGACATTGATTTCCACTTCCTGTTGATGTCCATTTCCTGTCTCCCAGCTGGAGACGGGCTCTGCAGCCTCCGCAGTGACAGACTGGGAAGCGTGAGACTGTTGGAGGGACATGGAGAGTGTCTTGCCCGGTGCCCCTGCCCCTCCAGGTCCACCTCACTTTCTCAGCTTCTCTGCCAACTGCACAGGGTGAGGAGGGAGAGTTTGGGGGAAACCCCTCTTCTGCTTCAGGTTGCCCTTTGTTCTTCGTAAAGCCCACTGCAAGCCTACTCTTTCAGAACCCCAGATTTTAGCTTGTTTTCTTCTCTCTTTTATGAATCAGCACAGAATTAACCTCAGTGGGACATGGACTCTTCTAGAATACAGATCTTACTGGGGACCGTTGCTCCTGGGCCTACAGACTTCTCCACCTTCAGGTTCCTAACCCCCTCAAGGGGCACAGACCTAGGTTTTCTTCAGCCCAGGCCCCCACCAGCCAGCCCTTCTTGTCTCCAGGATCCTGTTCCATTCTAAAGATGACCTGAAGAGCCCTCATAGTCTACATACACTATCATAGAGGGGAGAGGCCAGGGGAAAACTGTGGTCCGCCCTGCCCCCAACTCACGGTTCATAAAGCTTATTCTCCACAGGGGCCCTACAGGAGCTAAGCTTCTCTCCCCACCCTACACCAGGCACAGCACCAGTCCCAAGCAGGCAACTGGAGCCACAGCCTTTGTAGTGCCAACAGAATCCAGAGGTGCTTTACCAAGGTCACTAGGCGGGAGGGTGAGGCTAGGATTGGCAAGGGAAAAGGATGGCCATTTTGTTACCACCCTGTATCCAGAACAGGGTTTGTAGCCAGAAAAAGGGAGCAGCTTGGGGAGGTGCAGAGACCCGAGGGGTGCTCAGAACCCCCAAGGAAGACTCTGTAAGCCAGTTCTCCTCCCAGCCTCACTCCTAGTCCCAGCATAGGACAGATCCATGGATGGCAATGGCAGAGAAAGAACAAACAGAATGTTTTAGAAACACTAAAAACTGTCCCCAGTAAAGACTTGGGTCAAAATAAACCCTGGTTATTTTGTTAATCCCAGAGTCTATCAGAGTGTCTGTGATGTCATATGACTTGCCTGGATTTCTGCTGAAGATTTTTTTTCTCTTACCACAGTCCCTATGTAAGCTACTGCAAAAATGTTGAGAGTTGAACAATACACAAACTCTAAACGAATAAATACCATCAATTGTTTTAGCATCTGGATGGTGATCGGTTTGGCGAGTTCAAGCCTAGGCACTGGTGGACACAGGCTCAGAACAGACTAGAGGGGGGGAATTCAACTACATGAGGCCCTCATGGGGGGCCAGGTGTGGAGGCACTGGCGACCTGTGACCACACACAGGGTCTCAGTTCCACTCTTAACGAGCAGCAGTTCCAAATCAACCTCAAAGGGCTTTCTAGCCCTGTTCCTAGAGCCGCTGTCCCACGATTCTGAAACTTATTGTGGCGGGGGCAGAGGAGCCTAGGAGACCACTATCAACTGCTTCCTCTGCCCGCCCCCCCACCCCCAATAGGCTTGCCCACCTTTATCCATGTCACAGTTGCCAGAGCCCTGCTTGTAGAAGGAACCTTATAGGCTGAGACGTCAGCTTGGACCCACAGCCAGGAGCCTGATGTCCTGGGAGAGATGCAAGCACAAACATTAGAAGTCTGCCGGAAGAGGGAGGGAGAGGGCCGGGGCTATCCCAGTACACACCTAGAGAGTCAGTGTGTGAGCCAGAACATCCACTGCAGGAGACATGAAAGCAACCTGCTCTCAGGCCCTGGGGCCTCAGCCTGCTGCACAGTGTAAGCCTTCAGCTCCCAGGCTCCTGGGCCGGGAAGTGTGACCACACAATAGGCTTTTGAACAGGAACAGTTCAAAAGCACGAGGGGGAGTCCTGGCCTCTATCAGAACCAATGATGGAAAGAGCCTGGACTCCCCCTCCCAAATCACCATGGGCAAAACCCATCTACCAAATGACAGTGCCTCCATGTACCACTGCAGACATGAAAAGAGAGATGTATAAAGCCACCTCCGTGGGGCCTATCTATGACAGCATGGAATCTCCCTCATTTCAACCAAGTAGGACTGGGGAATAAAATATCCTTTTAATTCAAAATCTATCAATAAGAACCATCCCCATCAGGATGGGGCTGCTGGGAGCTGAAACCGAATCAAACTCTACCGTCCAGCTGTGTGGCCTTTGGAAACTCAGCCTGTCCGAATCTTGCTTTTCTTGGTTGCAACATGAAGATAATCTATCCCTTCTGAGATGGCTAATATTGCCAATTGGACAGGATCTACATCCACCTATAAGCCAAGCTTTGGGCTCTAGATTAGATTAGTCTCTCGGGCAGTATCTAGATTGTGTTCATGGAGGTGGTTGGCACAGTTCTATGGGCTGGGGTCCTGGACTGAATAAAGAGAAGATAAGTTGAGTACAGCATCCTTTTCTCTCTGTTTTCTGACTGTGGCTGCAGCGTGATGGACTGCCTCAAACTCCCGCAGCCTTGACTCCCCCACAGTGTTGGACAATCTAGTCTGTGAGCCACGCTCCCCTGCTAGTGGCTGGGGTGGCAGGGTGTGTGTGTGTGTGTGTGTGTGTGTGTGTGTGTGTGTGTAGGCCTCGGGTTCCAGTCGCAGTGTGGTAGGGAGGGAAAAAAAACTTTATGGATTGTAGAAAACATGAAATAAAAAAAATACCTGGGTTAGTTTCTAATGCCAAAGCTCAACCTATGGTTGGTAGAGCTGTGTGTGTGTGTGTGTGTGTTAAATCCTGACAACACCCCCCAGCCCCCTGATCTCCCCCCCCTCCCCCGCAGATGAAGGACAGATGGAGCAATTAGCATGACACAAAAGCATCTGGAAGTGGGAGGCCAGAGCAGACACCTCCTCCTACTTCAGGAGAAACACTGCCTTTTGCGTTTGGAAAGGTGTGCTGGTGGACTTCAGCAGTCAGGACCCTAAACAAAACCAAATTCGGCTCCTCTGTGAGAACATGGGCTCCCAGCGCTGCTCCTCAGGCCCTTCTGGGTCTGCAATGAGCTGGGATCTTTTGGAGATTAACAAGATCGACACTTCCACCGGATCTTGAAAAGGGTCACACCCAAACACCTCGCTGAATATAAATGGCTCTCAACCTCAGAAAAGCAAACCAGTTCTAAGAAACTGGGTTCCTGGGAAACAAAATAGAAATAGAATAGCCAGTTTGAGACAGTAGGCGTGCTGAGGCCCCAAATAGCCACTGGAGGGCAGCAAAGATATTGGTTAGAGACAAGGCTTTCCACAGCTCAGAAGGGAACCCTTAGCGGGTCTCCAGTCTGGCTCAAGGAGCATCCTCTGGACCAAGGATTTAGAACCGATCTGGCTCCAGAGTGGTCCTTAGTGTCATATAACGGATGCCTGTCAATTACAGAAATTGTAATAAGAAATAAGTGAATCAAAGTAGGTGAAGAGAGTATTCCCATAGCCCAATCACTGGGGAATTGGAAGCCAGCCTAGACCACTAAACAAGGTGCAATCTGAAAACAATGAGGAAAAAAAGGAAGGAAGGGAGGAAGGAAGGAAGGAGGGAGGGAGGGAAGGAAGGAAGGAAGGAAGGAAGGAAGGAAGGAAGGAA
>NC_034596.1:80812271-80818763 GCF_900095145.1 Mus pahari | reverse complement strand
AGGAAGGAAGGAAGGAAGGAAGGAAGGAAGGAAGGAAGGAAGGAAGGAAGGAAGGAAGGGGCCTGGTGAGATGGTTCAGCTGGTAAGAGCACTGACTGCTCTTCTGAAGGTCCTGAGTTCAAATCCCATCAATCACATGGTGACTCACAACCACCAGTAGTGAGATCTGACGCCCTCTTCTGGCATGTCTGAAGACAGCTACAGTGTACTTATGTATAATAATAAATAAATCTTTGAGCCAGAGTTAGCAGGGTCAACTGGAGTGAGCCAAGGTCCTAAAATTCAATTCCCAGCAACCACATGAAGGCTCACAACTGTCTGTATAGCTACACTGTACTCATATACATAAAATAAAATAAAATAATAAATCTTTACAAAATAAAAGAAAGGAAGGAAGAAGAGAAAGAATCAAGTAACTGATCTGATTTGAAGAAAATACAATTAAACTATTCTATCACCTAGAGAGACATAAATTTAGATACGCACATAACTCGGATTTTTATTTTATAAAACTGACATCAGTCACAATATGCAAATTAGTGATCTGCTTATAAAAACACACCACACGCATCCCTATGTATGTATATGTTTGTGTCTCTGTATGGGTGTGCATAAAACAGTCACCCCAGCGTGTTTTACTTGCTTGCCTTGGGCCCCTCAAGGCTAGTGCCCACTGTGTCCAGGAGCACAGGAACGGGAGCAACGAGGGGTGCACAGGCAGGAGCAGTGTTCTCTTGAGCTGTTGGTGCCTCTGCTGGGTCTGTTTCCTGGGGTCTGTACAGAAGGGAGCGGGGGGGGGGGGGAGCTTTCTATCTGAGAACACTCCACTGCATGTGCAGGTGTTTGGAGTTCCGTTGAGTTTCATCAAAATGAGTCACCGAAGGTGTGAACGGGCGGCAAGGTTTGAGGAGTTACCACTTCCTGGTCCCATGTGGAGACATTCTGCCCCTCAAACAGAAGCACCTTTCACAGGGGCTACCAGGCAGAGGCAAACTGAGCCTTTCGCTCTCCAAACCACTTCTTTGTACCCCCTAAGCAAAGCCTAAGTTCCCCTAGTCGGCAACTCGCTTGTTGGGTGAGCTTCAAGCCAAAAACCCACTGAAAGTGCAGCCACGCCTGAAGGGAACCTAAAATGACAAGCGAGTGTGCACCAGGTGAAGAGGCCCCACCACCTGCATCCAGGAACCTTATTCACACGGTGTGTGAGGGGGTGCCGTGGCCCCAACTGAATTTATTGTCATGTGATTCAGAAGGAGGCCTGTCTGGTTCTGGATTTCAGTCCCTTATATCCTGACTTTCTGTTTTCTGGTAGCAGGGCACCAGGCTCAGTAGGGCTCGAGACCTTAGCATGACTGACTCCATGATGGAAATACCATTCAGGCTGTAAAACTCATCGTGAACACACCATCACCTGCCAAAACTAAAACAAAGGCCACAGCTCTGGGGAAGTCTCAGAATGTAACTAACCTTACTTTTTAGCTTCTGTAGCTCCACTTCTGGCTAACTTCTCTTGTTAGTTGAAGTATGTCAACCCCAAACATGGGCTATGTGCTTTAAAAGCTCATCCCAAGAAAGGCTCAGGGCTACACTGGGATCCCCCAGTGTAGTCACTGGCTGGCTAATAAAGACTTTCTTTCTTTCTTTCTTTCCTTCTTTCTTTCTTTCTTTCTTTCTTTCTTTCTTTCTTTCTTTCTTTCTTTCTTCCTTCCTTCCTTCCTTCCTTCCTTCCTTTTCTTTTCTTTTTCTTTTTCTTTTTTTTTCTCCCAGAAACAATGGTAACTTAATCACTGGGCGCAACAACTAGAATCCTAATCTTGTAAGCCATATTCAATCTAAATTCTCCAGTGGCAAATCCTGGTGGATTCCCCATATAAATTGGGGGATACTTGTTGCTACATCTCGCTATCTCTGTCCAAAAAGCCTAATAAAGACTTTCTATTGACTTAAATTTGTGTTGGAGCAGTCTCCTCTGGTGACTACCTGACAATGACATGAACTGGTCTAAATGGAGCCAAAGTAAAGATGCAGGGAAGTTAATTGGGAAATATCAACTATGCGGTTCAGTCGGAGCAGGAGGAAGGAAGCCAAGGGCAATGATCTTCAGGGCAACAGATGGGAAGACCACCGGGAGCTACTGCAGTCCCACGACACAGAATATAGTGTTTTGTTTTGATTTTGTGTGTGTGTGTGTGTGTGTGTGTGTGTGTGTGTGTGTGTGTGTGTGTATGCGGCATGGTCCTATGAAACCCAAGCTGTCTAGGAACTCACAATGTAGCTGAGGATATCCTTAAATTCCTTCAGGGAACAGAGCTAGGAAACATGTTTATTAAAGCTGTGCTTTACAAAGTGCTGGAACCACAGGCGTGCACTACCATGTCCAATCTATGCAATGCTGGCAAACCAAACCCACAGCTTCATGCAAGCTGCCCTCTACCAAGTGAACTATTGCCCCAGTCCGTGACATAATGGCATCAGCAGCTTTGCCCTGAATAAAGAGTTAAAGGAACAAAGAACATCGAAGGAAGTGCTTTGTAAGCTAGACACACATGTCACTCTCTTCTCTTTGGGTGCTTATCATTGTCTCCATGGCAACTGGGCAAGCTTCCCGGTCTGCCTCTCCACCCTAGCCATGCCCCCAGGATAACTGCTCGGCTTGTCATCTCTGCCTTCTTAGATGGCTTGCAATCATATAAAGATGGAGATCCTTAACCTGCAACCTAGCCAAGTTAGGGTTATGGGATGCAGGTGGGGGAGACAGGGCAAAGGGAAAGAGGCCTTTCCAGCAGCCTAGGGATGCAGGGCAGCAGCAAAAGAGTGATCCTCAAAGTCAGGCTCCCCTAGGTGACTGGCAGCAGGCAAGAGCCCAGGCTGTCACAACTGTTGTAGGCAGCCACCCTTCCCCCACAACCTGACTTCACTCAACCTTTCCTGCTTAAGTAGCAAGACAGTGGGCAGAAGTTCAGGACCCCAGCCTGGGGGTCATATAGATCTTGACTGAAATCCTTCACTGTCCCTGACAGGCTCAGCGTCTTGGGCCGGTGAGGTGACCTCTCTTGACCTTGGATGTACATATATCATCAGGTTGGGCACCATGCTACATGCCTATAATTTCAGCAGTCAGAAGGCTGAGGCAGGAGGATCTCTGTAAGGGTAAGCCAGGCCAGGCTGTGATGCAATGGAGTCCCTGTTCCAAAAACCAAAATACATAAAGGAATGAACAATTATCTGTGAACTCCATTGGTGACTGAAAGACGCCAAGAAGTACACGTGCTCAGTGCATCCGAGTGAGACTCTTCATTACTAAAATGAAGTCGCACACTGACGCACCTTCGCTTTGTTTTCTGCCTCTACTAATGGCCTGAAATCTCCTGGGAGGGCTGAATGCCCCGCTCTGTGTTCATTTTCCTGTGACAAGTCACAAACTTAGCCATGAGGCCAATGGCGGGGGAATCAAACGAACCTTTCATGGGGATTGCCTAAGACCACCAGGAAACACAGAGATCTGCATTACCACTCGAAGCAGTAGCAAAATTACAGGTATGAAGTAGCAGCTGGGGTCACCACAACGTGAGGGACTGTATGAAAGGCTCGCAGCACGCGAAGGCTGAGGGCCACAGCTTTAGGCCCTAATGAAGCCAGACATGAGGCTTTTGATACTTTTAGGGGCATGTGGAAATGTTTCAATTTCTTTCTCTGTGTGATGTGTGTGTGTGTGTGTGTGTGTGTGTGTGTGTACATGTACGACTGAAGCAGGAAGTTCAAAGTCAGGAGAGAGTTCTTGTTTTTTGTTTTTTTTTTAAGATTTATTTATTTATTTTATGTATTAAGTACACTGTAGCCCACTCCATCCCAAAGATTTACTTATTATTATTATATGTAAGTACACTGTAGCTGTCGTTAGACACACCAGAAGAGGGCGCCAGATCTCATTACAGATGGTTGTGAGCCACCATGTGGTTGCTGAGATTTGAACTCAGGACCTTCAGAAGAGCAGTCAGTGCTCTTAACCACTGAGCCATCTCACCAGCCCCCCAGGAGAGAGTTCTAGGTTAGCCTGGACTGCATAGTGAGACCCTGTTTTAAAAAACTGTATCTTTTCTAATGAAAAATAACATATATTCTCATTTTAAAATTATTATCTTTTTTTTTCCAAGACAGGATTTGTCTAGACAGAGACGGACTGTTCTGGAACCCACTCTGTAGATCAGGCTGGCCCCCAACTCAGAGAGATCCACCTACCTCTGCCTCCTGAGTGCTGAGATTAAAGGCGTGCACTGCCACCACCTCCACCACCACCACCCAGCTTCCTCATCTTATAAAAACAAAATTACGGAGCTGTGGACGCAGTTCAGTGGTAGAGTACTTGGCTTGCACGCATAAGACCCTGGCTTTAATCCCTAGCACCACCTAAAACCGAAGGCAAATAAAATAGACTAGCAGTTTGGTTTTTTTTTAAGTTTCAAAGCAAGCTGTGCTTCATGTAGTGCCCGCACAATGTACACAAAAAAACTGTTCTTTCTACAAAAAGAAACATTAAAATAAAACCAAATATACATAAAAATGAACAAGAGAAAGCCATCCATAGTCTTGCCATGAAGAATATTTTTACTTTTCCACTATATTCTTTTTTTAGTCTTTTTTTCATTGCACATGAACAATTGTTTGCCTCTGAGACCGTAAAGTCTGGGGCCTGCAAGATGGCTCAGCATGTAAAGGCCCTTGTCACAAGGACTGAGGACCAGAGTTCAGTCCCCAGGACTCATTTAGTGGAAGGACAGAATCAATGGCCACAGGTTGTCCTCTGACATCTACAAGTGCCCTGTGGTACACACAGGCCCACTCCGAACACACCAAAAATAAAGCACAAAACTAAAATTAAAAAGGCAAAAGCTTAAAGGAAAAAGTACGATTAGAATTTTTAAAATATATAAAATAAAATTTAAGCCTGGATTCAGTGCTTCTTATTTTCTTGTAGCTATCCACGGTGACTGTGGTGCACGTAACAGGCAACAGGTGGTCAGAAGTGAGACCTCTCGTACCTATGTGTCATGGGTTTGACCGCAGCATCTGTCAATTAAGAAAGAAATCACTGACTGTTCTTCTGAAGAAATCTTTGGGCCTGAGTGAGTAGAGTTGACTGGAGAGAGCAGGGCTGACTGGAGTGAGCAGAGGTCCTAAACTTCAATTCCTAACCACCTCATGAAGGCTCATAAGCATCTGTACAGCTGTGGTGTACTCACATACATAAAATAAATAAATCTGTAAAAGAGAGAGAGAGAGAGAGAGAGAGAGAGAGAGAGAGAGAGAGAGAGAGAGAGAGAGAGGATGAATGAATCACAGAATCTCCACATAGAACTAGGAAGGCTGCTCAGTCAATCCATTCCCCTTTCCCTGGGCTTACTACTGGGCTACACTTCTCTCTGTGTTGAGGTGTGACCACATGACTGAACTGTACTGAATTCATTGTAGCCAGATGCAACTATGTATTAGTCATCTGTTGCCTCATCTGTCCCCCCCATTCAGCAGTTTAAACAAGAATCAGTGTTCTCTTGGGGAATGCGGAGATCCAGAAAGGTAGGGGTGACTCTTCACCTGGATGACCCTGGTTTAGGGACCTTCAGGAAGTTGTAGTAAATGTTTCGGTCAGAGCTGTGATGTCTGAAGACTTGACAGAGACAGGAGGATCAGCATTCGAGGTCACTCGCATGATTGTTAGACCCATGGCACCGGAGCACTGAGAACCACGGACTGAGAACCTCTGAAACCGAGACCCTGACAAGATCTGACTTGCACAACAAGAAGATACATACATGCAGATCACGCCTACATACATATGTTTACACACATACATGCGACTCAGGTATATTAGTTACTTTTTTCATTGTTGTAACAAAATACCTTGCTCAGCCAGTTTTTTAAATTGAACCTAGAACTACCAGCTCAGGAATGGCACCACCCACAATGGCCTGAGCCCTCCCCCATTGATCACTAATTAAGAAAAGGCCCAGGCTGGAGAGATGGCTCAGTGGTTAAGAGCACTGACTGCTCTTACGAAGGTCTTGAGTTCAAATTCCAGCAACCACACAGTGGCTCACAACCATCCATAAGGAGATCTGATGCCCTTTTTATGGTGTGCCTGAAGACAGCTACAGTGCACTTACATATAACAATAAATAAATCTTAAAAAAAAAAAAGAAAGAAAAGAAAAGAAAAAGGAAAATTCCCTAGAGGTTTGCCTACATCTGGATGAAACGGAGTCATCTTATCAACCGAGGCTCTCTCCTCTGGGGACTCTAGTTTATGTCAAGGTGATATACAATTAGTCAGTCCACTCTGTGTATCCTTCCCGACTGGAGCACTTACACATCCAGGCATCCTTTAGTGGATTGATAACTTCCTCCTCCTTTCCTTTCCTTTCCTTTCCTTTCCTTTCCTTTCCTTTCCTTTCCTTTCCTTTCCTTTCCTTTCCTTTCCTTTCCTTTCCTTTCCTTT
>NC_034596.1:80799803-80811576 GCF_900095145.1 Mus pahari | reverse complement strand
CCCTCAGCTCCCACATAGTTGCTCACAAGTGTCTGTAACTCCTGTCCAGGGGATCTCTTCCTCTTCTTCCTCCTCCTTCTTTTTGCATTTCTGAGACAAGCTCACTCTGTGTTGCCCTGGCTGTCATAGAACTTGTTGTGTAGATCAGGCTGGCCTTGAACTCACAGAAATCCACCTGCTTCTGCTTCCAGGAGTGCTAGGATTAAGGGTGTGTGCCACCATGCACGGTATCTGTTTTCTTCTTGTTGACCTTGAGCTGTTCTTTACATATTTTGGAGTTGAGTCTTTTTTCGGTTATTTCTTGTAACCTGTGGTTTTTCTTACCACTCTTTTAACTATGGCCATTCGGAACACTTCAGCATTTTTCCAAGTAAGGGTTTAAATAAAGGAAGAGCTGAGCAGGAGCCGTGTACCCTTGTCTAGCCGCCTCTGCCTAACCACACTACTAATACAGTATCCCAAAGAGGAGGAATCAGCTGCAAATGCAACCCATGCCCAAAGAATTTATACTCACAAACAGGTCTCACAGTTACACAAACGGTTGACTAAATCCCAGTCACTGTTGAATCTACCAGTCTATGATGAAAGCCAATGTCATTCTCCAAGTCCTAACTCCCTGAGCATCAGAGGGATGGGAACAGAGAGTTCATGTGGGTCACCTGCTTGTTGGTGGAGGTGTCCAGATGCAGTTGGACTCAGCAGTAATGGCTGCTTGCCTTCCAACTGCCCCACACCAAGCCAACCACGGCCTACTGTCCCTTCCCTAAGAACCTGATGCTTCCATAGTACGTATTGTGCTTATTTCATAGACCCCAGCAAACACCCTCGACTTTCCTCTCCTCTCTTCCTAACAGAGCAAGGCTGTCTCTAGGACAGTGGCTCTCAACCTTCCTAATATTGTGATCCTTAATATAGTCCTTCATGTTATGGTGACCCCCCAACCATAAAATTATTTCCATTGTTACTTTATAAATGTAATTTTGCTACTGTTACGAAGCCTAATGTAAATATCTAATATTCAGAATATCTGATAGGAAACCCTGAGGGGGTCGCGACCCACAGGTTGAGAACCACTGCTCTAAAGCCTGGCAGGAAGTTTTGATAGGAATGAAAAGGTCTCGGCTCGTGGACCTGACTGACTCCGTGGCTTTGCCCAATGCCTTCACAGAAGGGCCTCTGAGCAAGGCATGTGGCTCAGTTGTAAGGTGCTTCCTAGCATGCAAGAAGACCTGGGTTCAATCCCCAGCACCACAGAGTTATAGCATTCTGGAGGCCAGCCTGGGGTATGGGAGACCCTGTCCCCACCAACACACACACACACACACACACACACAAGAAGGGCTTTCCCACAACTCCGTATAACATGGAGAATTCAGCCACTCAGGTCCCCAAACCCAGAGGAGATGTCTTGCAATCAGCATTTTGCAAGGCTGAGTTACAAGAAGGGTGGCTTGAGCCTTTATTTCAAGAAGGGGGGGACCAATGAGACAACGGAGAATGAGAACCCCCATCCTCTTCCCCTTTGGGCTACAAATATTACAGAAAGCAGGGCTAGAAGGACTTGGGGCTTGGGGAGGGTGAATCTGCTGAGGCTTGTGGAGGGTTCATTGAGACTTTTCTCTTCTGGGGGGGGGAGCTTCTGAGCTACTGAGACTCTCGTGGCACCCAAGTCAAAGGATTCTAGACAGGGACAGTGAAGTGGAAACTTAAGGGTTCTTTGGAAAGTTGGCCAGATGGTGTTTTGCCATGTGAAGGAACATTTTGTTAAAGTGGACACAGGTACGAAGGCTAAGGCAGACTCGGGAAGGAACGTTTTACTGAAGCAGACACAGGAGAGAGGATGTTCTGCTAAAGCAAGCACGTGAAAGGACACCTGATGAAAGATTCTTTGCTAATGACAGACATGTATTGGTCTGCCTTACATTGTATAGTTGTCAGGACTCCGTAGAGAAACACACCAAAAAATTCTGGTGGTGTTCCGCAACTCGGGCTGATTGGATGCTCGGGCTGAGGCAAAGGCACGCGGAGGACACAGGACAGTGACGTCTGGAGGGTATAAATAGGACTCTACAGAGTGATGGAGACTGAGTTTGTCTTGCTGGTACAACTATCTGTGCAATGCTTGTGTGGGGGGCATTGGGCTATGCACAGACAGGCTGGCCTCCAGTCGAGCTGAGACGCTGAACCCCGGGACCCGGTGGTGATAATTTACCTACAAGGGATGGAAGGAATTCTCTCATGTCTCCTGGAACTCTGGCTCCTGTCTTAGTTACCATCCCTCTCAGCCCCCACAAGAGAAGTATGACTAGCAGTCACCTAAGCAATGTCCCAAGCTTCTGACCTTCAGGCTAAACTCCTTCCCAGTTACCTAGCAACAGAAAAGATAGCAACAGACTTTAAAAGGGGTGGTTAGGCTCCTCCTTTGTTCTCTTACTCTCCTCTCATTCTCTCCCTCTTACTCTCTCTCTCTCTCTCTCTCTCTCTCTCTCTCTCTCTCCTTTTCCCCCTTTCTCCTCTTGGCCATGGCCGGCCTCTCTCTTTTACCTTCTCTCTTTCCCCCTGCCTTACTACAATAAAGCTCTAAAACCATAGACTGTCTCTGCTCATCAAGGCCCACTGTGCTTAGAGGATGGGATAGGCTTTCTCCTAATGAGCCATTTCTAATCTTCTGATGGAAGGCTTTCCTGTGCACCAGCCAAGGCCTGCTGCGCTCACTCTCGACGGTGTGGGAACCTCTCCTCCCTCATCCCTCTCTTCCATAACCTTGGGGCTACAGGGTGTGGCCCTGGGCCCCCCAGGTCAGGGCTACCCCTTGTCCACCCCCTGTTGAGTGGGTCAGAGGTTTGGATGCCCACCCAGGGCTGAGTGGAAAGCGTCTGGCAGCCTTCCCTCGTCCTCCTGTCCAGAGGAACTCTGGCCGGATATGGGTCCTCCCTCCCCCCCCCTTTCCCCTAGGCCCCTTTTTAGTTCCCACACTTGTGGGTCTCACATCCCTGAGAAAGGCACAGCTGAGAACTTCTCCTGGTGTTCCTGTTGGTCCCTCCTGCCGACTGGAGCCTAGGCTGAGGCCCGGCTCTCTGCTAGGCGGTGTCACCACTGTTATCCTGACTCTACCAAACTGGGCTGCTGGTGCATCCCTGAAGTCGTGAGTGGACTGAGCTGCTGCCACCTGCTAACCTATGAACTGAACTGCTGATTTCCAGACAACACAGACAGGAGTTGCTCCAAAGAACCTTTCTTCTCCTCTATCTCTGGTGGGTGGTGGGCTAGAAGGGAGGGTAAAGTGTTTAAGAACCATCATTAAAAACAGGGTTTGAAAAAAAATTAAAGTTACAGGACAGCTTCTGGTCCCTAGATGAAGCAGCTCCGGGATAGCCGAGGGACGATGGCACCTGTACTATAGGGAACAGGGAACAGGGACCAGGGTTGCTGTAAAAATATTGAAATGCTAGCACACCAAAAAAAAAAAAAAAAAAAAAAAGACAAATTTCCCTAAGCTACAGCATATGCTCAATGTAAGAAGGGTTTTATTTTCTACTGGTAAGAAAGCAGCTTGTTATTACCTCACAATTACCACAGCCTAGCTCTCCCCACACAGGCCTGCCTACTGCCCAAGAAACTATGGGTCCATACTTGTTCTCCAGCCTGGAAGACACTTGTGCTAGCTTTTCACAGCTGAGAGAATCAGCTTAAAAGAAGGAGCATTTTGTTTTGGAGCACAGTGTCTGAGATCTTAAGTCCATGGCAACTGGATCTTTTATGTCTATGCTGCTGTGAGAGAGCAACATGGCGGTCAAGGGTGTGCATCTCATGCTGTCCAGGAAGCAGAAGAGACAGAAAGGACACGGGGACAAAGTTTATCTTTCCAGGGCATGTCTCCACTGACCCACTTCCTCCAGCAAAGCCCCACCTCTTTATCTCTACAGGAATCTACCAAAGATTCCTCCATTGATGGAGCCCTCACCCTCAGGATCCAATCACTTCATGAAGCCCCACCTCTAAGCGCTACTTCTTTGGGATCCAGGTCTTTAAGGAAGTACACTTCATACCTAAAGCATAACAGAGCTCGGCTAACACAGGCTGAATTGAATCTAGCAGCGATAGATGTGTGATACTGAGCTATTCTCAGCCAAGCCTCAGTTTCTTCATCCATAGAGTCTCAGTAATACCAACTGTCTTAATTAGGAAAGCATTTGATTCGGGTTGGCTTACAGTCCAGAGGTTTAGTCCACTATCGTCATCTCAGGAAACATGCCAGCATCTGGGCAGACAGTGGTGTGGGAGAGGAAACTGAGTTAATTAACTCTACATCCAGATAGGCAGGCAGCAGGAAGTGAACTGGCTTAAGCTTCTGAGACCTTAAAAGTCCACCCACTCGTGACGAATTTCCTGTAACAAAGCCACACATACTCCAGCAAGGCAACATCTCCTAATAGTGCCACTCCCTATGGACCAAGTATTTTAAAATGGTCTCTGGGGGCCATTCCTATTTAAAGCACCACACATAATTTCACAGGAACTCAACAGGTGTTTTAAGTGCTCACAAAAGGCTTCCACCTTTTGTTAATCTTAGGGCATCGGGGAGTCACGTGTCAGGTAAGAGTGGCAGAACTTACAGTTTGCTTTTGCAAAGCTGGGCGGTAAGAGGTTTATGATTTCCATCTGCACTTTAACTCAGAAAACAGTGAATCCAGATCTTAAAGCTGTTGGGCTGAGAGTTGGATCAGCAGTTAACAGCACTAAGAGGACTTGGTTTGATTCTCAGCTCCCACATAGTTGCTGTCTGTAAGTGTCTGTAACTCCTGTCCAGGGGATCTCACATCCTCTTGTGGCCTTTGCAGGCAATATAGGTAATGTGGTACACAGACATGTACACACAGGCAAAACATCCACACACATAAAATAAAATAAAATAAAATAAAATAAAATAAAATAAAATAAAATAAAATAGGGGCTGGCTAAATGTCTCAGTGGGTAAGAGCACTGATTGCTCTTCCGAAGGTCCTGAGTTCAAATCCTAGCAACCACATGGTGGCTCACAACCACCCATAACGAGATCTGACGACCTCTTCTGGCATGTCTAAAGACAGCTACAGTGTACTTAAAAATAATAATTAAAAATCTTTTAAAAAATAAAATAAGAGTTTTTTTTAATTGAGGCATTTACAGAGACAGCAAGGCGCAGCAGGTCACCATGTGCAGAAAGAGCTGTTTTTAGGATGATTATACGTTTACCTTGTTTGGGAATCTGAGCATGGAGGAATGGACACAGCTTTGCAAAGCAAAACAGAGTCCCATGGGACCACATCCTCTCTTATTCCAGCATGAGGGAGGGACTGCTGCTTTCTGCATGACCCCCTCCCCTGTCCAAGCTGGAGGAGGAGGTGGGGGGAGGAGGGGAAGGAAGGGGAGGGGGAGGGGGGAGGAGGAAGAGGCCATTTCAAGAAACTGTTGAGTTTATATCCTGAGTGTCTCTGGGCAAGAGATGGCAAAGGACTTCCCAACACCAGGGATAGGTTAGTGTGGACTACCCTGGGCTCTGTCCAGTGGAACCATCTAGAGGAGGCCAGATGTGCCATGGCCTTTTTGGCTCTGGTGTCTCATTAGTTATATGGTATAGATGACAGATGAGCTACAGACTCAGGGTAGACAAGCTGCAGAGCCTCGAAACTGTCAGGTTTCCAAGCCACTGGCCTAGGCTAGAACACTATCCCTAATACGTATGTATATTGTCTCCAAACCCAGAGGTCAGCTCAGGTCATGGCCCCTTCTCTGTGGCAGGTGTAACACGCAGTAACTCGAGTCTCACTTTGAAGGGGATGCAATGGAGATTTCGGACCAATGGAGAGGTGAGAATGTCGTCAATGGGGCAGGTCGCCACATCCACCTAGGGTTTCTTTCCCATTGTCTTTCCCCTCTGTGCTTCTAGGTGTCTAGCGATTGCCACTCCTTGCTCTGTGGGTCTCACGAGCATAATGACATCCATCTGGTGGGGGCCTCAGGTGATTATGGAAATGTCAAGAGGCCCAAACTTCCCATGAGTCACACTAGGAAAGAGATCAGGAGAGTCAGAGTAGTCCGTAAGCTAAATACTGAATGGATGCCTCTGCCTTTCCCATGTGGGAGGAAGCTGATTTAGACCCCCCCATTGGTGAAACATGAGAAGAATATATTTACCAATTAGAACTGAAAACAGTTGCCACTTGTCAGCTTTCCATTGCTCCAACAGATTACCCAAGATAACCGTGCAGTTGGGATTCATCTTAGTTAATCATCTCTGAGGCTTTGATTCCAAGTTGCTTGGCCCTGTGGCCTTGGGCCTGTGATGAGCCAGAGACCATGGCACCAAATTCATGGTAGAGGAAGCCACTCATGTCCTAGCAACCAGAAAACCCAAAGAGAGAGGAAGGAGCTGGGGTCCCAATATCCTCTTCGAGGACACACCACTAGTGACCTAACTTCCTCCTACATAGCTACACTTCTCTAAAATCCAACCACTTCTTAACAACACCACAGGCTGAGAATCAAGTCACTAACACATGAGCCTTTGGAAGATGTTCAACATCTAAACAGTGGTACCAACCCTACCTGTTGATGGAGAGTTAAGAAGAATGCCTTGCCTGAGTGACCACGTGGTGTTATCTGACCTAATGATAACACACCCAGCACACTGGCAACAATAGTCTAGAATCACAGTAGTCAACCATCACCCTCTGCAATCCACCCTTCTCAGGGGTCAGTGAGTCCAACGGGGGTCTGTCGGGACCACGGCTACCCGCATCCTCTGGGTTCTGGGTTCTGGTGCTCTTTCTCCGAAGTTGCCCGTGCAGAGGGTGAGGTATCATCTCTGATTTCTTGCTGGGGTGGAACGGTTTTAAATGAGTCTAGTCAGCTTTTCCCATCAGAAGCCGCCGAATCTGTAGAAGGGACCTGAGGACTCTGCAGTCCCCAAGCGTCTTCATCCCAAGTGCACACCTTCCGGTTAGGCAAGCACTGACAGGAAGAATGTGACTGTAACTCGCCATTAGAGCCACTGTGGGGCAGACTGGGGCCAGTCGCCTCTCTGTGACACCATCGTTCTCAGTCTCTATCTTGATTAAGTTTCTATCACTGTGATACGATGAAACACTGTGACTAAAAGTGACTTGAGGAGGAGAGGGTTCATTTTAGCGTATAATTCCATAGCACTGTTCATCACGGAGGGTAGGCGGGGCAGGAACCTGGAGGCAGTAGCTGATGGGGTGGCCATGGAGGGGTGCTGCTTACTGATTTGTTCCTCATGGCTTGCTCTGCCTGCTTTCTTATAGCACCCAGGACCACCTGCCCAGGGATGGCTCCACCCACAATTGGGGTGGGACCTCCCACTTCAATCACTGATCAAGAAAATGTACCACAGGCTTGGCCACAAAGTCAATCTAGTGCGGCCATTTTTCCCAATTGAGATTCCCTCTTCTAACACGACTCTAGCTGTGTCAAGTGGACATAAATCTAGCCAGTACGGGTTCCCTGATGTTAGTGTTGCCTAGCACACTTTATATTGATGGACATGGAGGGGTGAGATTCAACAGTCCTCAGAAGAGTTGAGACGCCCATTTCCCTACTGAAGAGTGTTCTAGGGATGTAGGAAGGCCTCCGCAGAGTTCCTGGTGTCCTTCCATCGTTGCATTCTGGGTCTGCAAGCTGACTTCCACCCACTTGACGGCTTTGACACCCACAATGTAATGATGCCCTTCACGTCTTTACCAGGCCTCCCCCATTCTGCACTTCCATAATCACCATTGACGCCAGGCAGCACCAGTCTTAGGGCAACTTTCCAATGGTCAACCCTTGCTGTAGAGTGGCCAGGGCCAAGCTTCTCCGAGATGCCGGCGCCCCTTACCACAGTGTTCTTCTCACCTTGGGTAACTCCTCTGGGTCTCATGATGATGATCTTCTCATCTTGTGTCAACTCTCCCCGGCCCTTGCTCAGCAGCAGCATCACTTTCAGGTATTAGGGTCTGTTGCTCTAGGGTGTTCTTTTTTTGGGGGGGGGCTGAATTGGGTTTAAAAAAATTCATCAAGGGACCAGTGAGATGTGCTTGGTAGGTGAGGGAGCTGCCAATGGTGGCCACCTGGATTTGATCCCTGGGACCCACATGGTGGAAGAAAACAGATTCCTTTAGGCTGTTCTTTGAGCTCAATAAGCATACTGTAGTACGTAGACAGACAGACAGACAGACAGACAGACAGACAGACAGACAAGCTTTTCTTCCATTTTAGGTTTCGGCTTTTTTCAAGGCAGGGTCCCTCTGTGTATTTCCTTCTATCCTGAAACTCACTATGCAGACCAGGCTGGCCTTGAATTTAGAGATCCGTCTGCCTGCCTCTGCCTCCCAAGTGCTGGGATTAAAGGTGTCATCACCACACCCGGTGGCTTCTTGAAAGGAAATTCATCAAGGGTCATCCATTCATAGATTGGTCTGTTGCTTTTACAATCTGATTCTGGGCTCAGTTCTCAGCACAGCATGGCACGATGCTATATAGCCACGGGGCGCCCTTGAACACTACCAAGGCGAATTCTGGCTTTCACGGAAATTGTAGGCTTATGGGCAGCTGACTTCCAAAACAGTTGACAAAAGGTAAACCATCAACCCCAGCTTTGTCACTGGCCTTCAGAGCACTCAGGTGCCACGAGTGCCCTTTCTACCTGCGTCACATGTCAAACCGTGTAGAATATCCAAGCAGCTGTGCTCCACACAGGCCAGGCGTTGTGCTCCCCACTGTCCACCACTTCTGACAGCACTTGGCTTAGCCTGGCCCCTGCAAAGCACATCTTGAAACAAAGCCTTTGCTCAGGGTGAGGCAGAAGGGGAGCACGAAGGACACAGTAAGACAAAGAGAGAAACAACCAGGACATATGTCACATGGCTAACTCACCTCTACAGCTCCCCTCTATAATTTCCCTCTGCATCTCCTCTCTGCAGCAACCTGTTACAGGATTTCCCTAACCCTGTAAGACCTTCCCAGGGATGGTGGGAGGGGCCTCAGGAGGATGAAAGGGAAGTATGGTAAAGAGGCGTGCTTTCCAATTTTCAGAACGTAATATGAAGGAGTAAGATGAAAATCTCATCATTTGGTATTTACTGTGCATCTGTGAACAAGCCTGTGTGTCTTGGTGTTCTGTGTATTTATCTCCGTATGGGGCCATCCCCGTGTTTGCATTATTTCACGGATCTGTCAGTTTATGCTCAGGTCTGTGTGCCAGGCACTAGGGGAGCGGGGGTGGGGTGGGGTGGAGGTATACCCCATATCTTGTGGTGCTTACTGGGAGTGTAGCCTATTTTCCCGGGCAGCAGGAAGGATCTCCTAGTCTTCATTTCCTCGGTGGTAGGCAGAATGATAGCCAGCCCTTCTGGCCACAATGATTAGGGAGCCACATTCTAATCCTTGGCGCCTATTGTCATAAACCAGGAGAAACTAAGTTTGCCTGCGGAGATAAGGTTGTTAATCAGCCTTTAAAATAGGTTCTCCTAGATGATCCGGGAGGGAACAATGTTATCACGAGGTTCCTTAAACTGTAGAGCCCTCCCTCCCCCCACTAAGGCTCAGCAGAGGAATCGCCTGCAATTGACACGCAAGAACAAGGCATGGGGGAGGGGAGCTGGGGGCGGGGACAAGGCATGCAAGGACTTGAGCAGCTACCACAGGCGTTGGAGAGGGAAGAGGCTCTGAATGAAGGACTGTGAGCATCAGCTCTGGAAAAACCAAGGACAGGGATTCTCCCCTTAGTCTTCAGAAGGGTCAGCCCTGCCAAAGCCTTGGCATTAGCCGGCACAAGCATTTTACACTTCCGAAGTCCTGAGCTAAGAGATGATGAGATACATGCTCTTCGAAGTCATTTTCCCCATGGTAACATCACAGCGGCGACAGGAAGCAGTGCGGCAGGATCCACTGAGCTCTTGTCTTCCAGAAGCTGTCCCCACACCCTGGCCTCTCTAGTGAAGAAGCACTCTGGAGTCTTTGCACACTGGCTTGGGTTGCGAAATCAGCATTAGAACTAGTGAGCGGGGGGGGGGGGGGGGGGGGGGGGGGGGGGGGGAGGTGGGGGGGGGATTAACCTTGAATGCACCTTAGCTGCCCACCCCTGTGCTCACTTGGGCACCAGGAGCTGCTGAGCCCCAGCTGAGCCACGCTCTCCAGGGTAACACCCTCAGAACACCTCCCCAGGGCAAGACCAACAAGTCCCACACTCTGAATTGCTTCCCATTTCCCTCCAGATACGCAATTGAACTTGCACAAAGTCAAGTGTTGCAATCCATTGTAATTTCAGAGTGGCTTTTATTTCCTGAGTTTGCTAAGGAAAGAATGGAAAAAGAAAAAAACAGAAAAAAAAAAACCCATAAATCTTCTATTTGCATTGCGATTTGCTCTCTTTTATCAGGAAACACCAACTGGACAAAGGAAGAATATAAACCTTGCCTGGAAACACAGAGCCCGCCTCTAACAAGTCTGGGGTCACTCTACTTTTAATGACTATACTGAAAGGGAAAGGAACAGTCAGTCACACAGTCACACATCCAGGTACAGTTGAAACCGTGTCCTACTTATCCTTGTAGAATCCACTGCTGGTCCCTGCCCACCCCCACAGTCAGTCCCTGTCACTGATTTTGGTATTTATAGCATTCTTGCATTTGCTCCTCTGCCTGCTCCCGTCCTGTGTGTCCTTAATAACGTACTGTTTTACGTGTTGAAAAAAATAAAAAAATAAAACCAGGCCTGCCATCCATGTGTAGTTCACTTTCTGAGATTCATCTATACTGATGGACAGCTCATTTCTAAGGGCTAACACTCAATTTTGTGAAACACTATCATTTGTTTGTCTTACCTCCAATTAGGTTACCTCCAGCTTTCCTTGGGCATAAACAGGGCATCAGTGGATTCTTGGGCATTTTTGGGAGTCCGTGACAGAGCTCCTGCTAAGTCCATTCTCTGATGTCAGAGGAAAGGCTCTGCCACCCTGGTCCTCACTGAATCACTACATACATTCCTCTCCCCAGAGTCCCGCTGGCGGAGGGAGGATGGAGGCTTCCTGCAGCCGACACCCTGACCATCCTACTCTGGTGATGGTGACTGCGTCTCTGCTATCCTTTTCAGGGTGTGACTGCACAAAATTGATTTGCTTTGTCCTGGACATTCAGGAATGATGAACCTGACCCATCTGTAGGAGCCATGGAGTCTTGGGTCTTAGGCATCTGTAACGTCATGGGGCCAAGATGTGGTCAGAACACAAACCCTGTGCAGCTTGCCTTTAGAAGACGAAGAGGTATTCAAAGAATGCTATGTGGTAAATACCAACTAGCATCACTAACAGAGGGGAGGATAAATACCACTTATTTCCATTCCTTCTTTGATCCTGACAACACCCCCCCCAAGACTAGGACCCATTTTATAGATTGTGTGTGTATACGTGTGTATGTGTGTATATATACTATATACATATACACATCAAGCTCTCATTTGTAGATGGGCTTTAGAGTTGGGTATTTGGTTTCAGACCCCAGGACAAGGGACTGAGATGAATATTTTACATACCAAACAGACCTGGCCTGCAGGTTCTCCCAGCATCCCTCAATCCCTACCTGGCATACCCTGCCCGCAACCCTGAACTTTCCAACTGGGGCTGGGACTGCCCTTCCCCCAGAGGCCTCTCCCTATATTTATAATCCAGACATTTTGCTCTCTCTCCTCCCCTCCCCTCCCCTCCCCTCTCCTCCCCTCCCCTCTTCTCTCCTCC
>NC_034596.1:80769231-80799373 GCF_900095145.1 Mus pahari | reverse complement strand
CCCTCTCCTCTCCCACCCCCTTCCCATGGCGACTTCCCTAGCCTCAGTCCTTGTGGCCAGTGAACTCACTGGAGTGCAGCTTCCCAATAAACCCGCCTTTACTAAAATCTAATATGGCTTAAATTGGCTCATTTTAGCAGCAGAGAAATAAGCTATCACTGGGGACTCAGAGTGTGCTGCGAGCACATGAAGCTTTGTGCCATCGTTCCTGCCATCATCCTCTGGCAGCTGAGGTCTCATTACAGACAAACCAGACTGAGAGTCAGGGAGGAGCAGGCCCAGCTGCTATCTACCAGAGGAGTTTACAATAGCATCCTGGCACTGCCACCTAGCAGGGCTGTGACCTTGGGTGAGGTCCTCTGCCTCAGCTTTCTGAGATTGTAGCATGGACCTCACCTAAAGGCTATGTCAGCCAGATGGAATACACGCAGTGTGTGACACACAGGAAACACCCTTGAGCTGGCTCTCTGATGGTGAAGCCAGTGAGTGAAACTATGGCAGGGACAGCAGTTCAGGTCACTGGTCTGGGGAGGCAGCCATCTATGTAGCCTAAGGAGGGCTGGCTCCAAAAAAGGCCAGCTCTTGGCATCCCAGCAGGGAACGAGAAGAGGCACAGCTTGGGGTGAACAGTAACCCTGCAGGGGCATCTACACGAATTTTACAGATTCTCCCTTTGCTCTTTTTCCTGGCTGAATAGGGTTGAAGGAACACAGGCAACTGTGTGTTGCCGTGGCAGACTGTAAGCTGGCCAGGCTCTGTCTCCAGTTTGGGACTCTGCGTAGCTAGACCACACCATGCAGATTGGATGGAGGGAATTCAGGGAGAAGAAGAGAGGGACCAACTGTTTACCAGTGACCTATTTTCCACATCTGCCCCATCCCTGCCCCCAGCCAGGCTTCATCTGTGATTGAGAACACTGGCACAAAGATTCAACCTCAAGAAGTTACCCAGCTCCGGGAAGAAGTGCATTCCCAGGAAGAAACGTTTTCGTGTTTTGAGTATGCTCCCATCCCGTTTCTCTGCAGCTGAGTTAGCTTCTGGGTAGAAGGCAGTTAATGACAACTACCTGGCCTGTCACACAGAACCCCGACAGAACCTGAGATAACACACCTAGCTTGCTGAGTAAAGGCAGGTTACTGTAGCAAATGACGCGGAGCTGCTCCAGCTCTGCAGAGCAGGAAGTCTGACTGTTGAGATAAGAGATAGATGTATCCCCAGGTCATGTACTCCTTGGCTGGGATTGCTGGTTCATTACACCATCGCGGGTAACACATCTAGAACTCTCTAGAGCAGTGGTTCTCAACCTTCCTAATGCTACAGTCCTTTACTAAAGCTCCTCGTGTTGTGGTGACCCACAACCATACAATTATTCCCGATGCAACTTCATAACTGCAACCGTGCTACTCTCATGAATCGTACTGTATATTATCTGGTATAAAGGATATCTAATCTGTGACCCCCCCCAAGAGGTCATGACCATACATCGAGAGCCACTGCTCTAGAGTCTACCGGGCTTTTTCCCACATTATATTTATAGTGGTAGCCCCTACACTTCCTGTTCTCAGGGAGGCGAAATTCATTCATAAGAGCAGAGACAGCCGGTGACGGGGAAAGACATGATTCTCTAGAGGTGGAGTTCAAATGTCAGCTCTGTTTCTTGCTAACCGAGTGACCTTGGGTAAGTCACACGCTCTCTCTCTGAGCTTTAGTTGAGCTATTTGTACAAGAGAAGGTCCGCTCTGTGCTATTGTAGGTAGCAAACGGGAGCTCAAATTTGTCAGTTAAGACTTCAACAAGTAGTGACTTCATTTCTTCTCCCTGAGTCTCTAAATCCCCTTCCATGAACTGGGGACAGACAATTGCTTCCCCTTGACAAGGCTGCCATGCAGACAGAGGAAGGGAGACAGGTTTGAGGCAAGCAAGCACAAAATAAACCTACTGCAGGATCCACGGTGCAAGACCAAGGCTGGCTTACTCCCCAGTTCACTGCAGTGCCTGGTACACTCAAAAGGACACTGGAGAAGAGAGGACCCAAGTTCAATTCCCAGGAAAGCACATCAAGTGGCTCACAATAGCCTATAAGTCCAGCTCCTAGGGATGCAAATTCCTCTGCGCATATCTACATGAAGACACACACACTCCACCCACCCCACCCCCACCTAGACACAAACTATTAAAACACAAAAACAAAAAACTTGGCCTAAATAAATGAAGCAAGTACTCTCAAAATGGTATATGCAGAGTTCTTTAACATCTCTAGGCCTCGGGCTCCTCGTCTGTGAAATGGCCACATGTAGGCTTACCTGGAAGGGCAGGTATGGAAACTATGCCCTCTTCCTGGGCAGACACCACTCGAGGCAGCTGGGTAATTAAGAGCAATGTTTACTGAATGATACAGGACAGGGTATTAGGAAGGAGTTACAAGGATGGCAATGCACCTCACCCGCCTGGCCACCCCCTACAGTACTCAGGAATTACAATGGCCTTAACTGGTGGGTGGATGTCCGTAACAGACCATAGCATATTTGTACTGTGTCACATCGAGTGATTATAGAAATCCATATATATATATATATATATTGCTCATATAAAATCTTTTTGTAAAAAATATTTAAAAAAAAAAAAAAAGAAAAGAAAAGAAAGTATAAAAACCGTGTGCAGTTGGAAGCCCCGCCAGGACAGCCAGTCTGTAAACATTCATTGATTTGAGTATGTGCTTTGGAAGGGCGCCCGCGCCTCTGTGCCGCAGCCAACTCCAGCTGGGCCATCACAACCCCACAGTGCACCCCTTTCCACCGGGCTTGGGCAGGGCTGGGGAAGGTGGATTGCGGCCTCTGCTGACTTCCATCCGCGGGCCACACTGTGTTTGCAATGCATGGCTTTTCTTGGCTGCTCAGTAGTCCCCTGGGTGGATGGGTGGGTGGGTGGGGGTCTTGGCGGAGAGGCCAAAGGAGTGCCTGAGGCGGCTACCTGGATTGGCACCTCTCTGGCTCAGGTGCCCTTCAAGTTGGGCCCTGGAGTGGGACAGCCCCTATCTGCAGGTCAACCTTGGTCTCAGCGCCTGGTCCCTCTGGTTTCTTCAGTCCGCTCTTGCTCTTGCGCGGCAGGGCAAAAAAGAGCCAGCTGGAGGCTAGTTATGCTAAGCCCCATCATAGAGTTTGTCACGTGCCTGGGAGGGGCCCTCCGTCACCTTGCTCCTCCTCTTCCTCTTTGCTGCCCCTCCCCTTTCTCCTCTTCCTCTGGTGCCTCCTCCAGGTCTTTAGTCACTTCTTGTCCAGCTGCTCCAGCAGTGGGTTGCCTTCGGACTCGGGCGTCCTGACGCTGTCTGTGCGCACGATACAGGTGGGGCGGTGGCGGTTGAGCATCAGGATAAGCTGTTGCCGCTCCAGCTTCAGCTCCTCGATCTGCGTCTTCAGCTCTGCGTTCATGAGCTCCAGCCGCTCTGACTCCTGTACAGACAGAGACACACCATCAGTAGCTGTCACTGCCAGCCTGCTCCTTAGAGTTGCCCAGCCATCCTGGCTGGCGCCTGTGCTGCTGGCATGGTTTTCTGCCTGCCGGGTTTCACTGAAGGCTGAGCATCTGGGGTGGCTCTTTGCGGGCAGTACTGTGCTGCACAGTAATAGCCTCTGTCACAGCAGGATAGGACCAGATGATATGTGGGGGCTAGCACAGTTCAGATCCCTTCTTATTCCCTTCTCTATATCATTCCAGCTTTCTTGCTGTTGACTAAAGAACACACCCAAAGCGACCCTGCTCTATGACGATCAGACAGAGGTCCAAGGTGGCCCACAGGGGGCGACACAAGACCCCTTTGCAATGCGGCAAAGGTATGGTGGGATTATTGATAAACTCAGTGTGAGCCATTCCTCCTATACCATGTGCCTCCTGGTCATTAGCTTGTACTGTTTAGAATGTTTCCTCTTTCCTCGGGATGCCCCACCGTCCAGGAGCTTTGACCCCAGATAGGCCATCAACCTGTAGGACCGGAAATGAGGTTTCAAACTGATGTCAGATGAAACTCCCGATACCCCGGGCAGAAGAAGGGATGCTGAGGATGTGATGGGGTGTGAGGTTGTGTGTTCACAGTGAGGACAGGTGACAAGCATGTCTGTTCAAGGCCTGGGGCTCACACAGCAGGCTGGAAGAACACAGTGATAGGCTCTTCCTGCTTTTCTTACAGCCGTAACTGAAAGCTCGTGTGTGTGTGTGTGTGTGTGTGTGTGTGTGTGTACACGCACTCGAGCAAGCTGAGGAACCTCAGGTCAGTGAGCTGTTCACTGGGAATAACTTTGTCCCAGGTTCTAGAGAAGGGTTTGGCTGTCATGGCTAAGGAAGAGTGACTGGCAGATGAGGGACAGAGAATAAAGATGCTGTGATTGCAACACACAACCCTCACAGGGTCCTTTCAGCCCCAGATGCCAATGGTTCAGATGCTAAGGGACCAGCATTAGTCCAGAGCAGGCTAACTTGCAGCTGCCTGTGTGACAGGTCCTTCTGCCCAATGGAGTGCAGTTGGGGACAGCCTCCCTCTGAGAGAGAGAGAACTTTGGTGGGGTCCCCACACCTTGGGGCGGGGTGGAGGGAAGCTATCTGCAAGCCTGCCAGAGTTTTCCTTGGGAACCTTCTCTGAGGTGGTCATTTGGGCTCTCAGGGGGCTCAGGACATCTGAGGGAGGCAGACTTTGGGACCAGACAGACACCCAGAGCAAGGGCTTCAAAAAGGAGAACAGAAATGCCAAGAGGGGAAATTATTTAAAAAAAAAAAAAAAAAAGCATCTATGGTGGCTTTTAATGGGACAGGCCGAGACAAGACTGGAATGCCCGCCTGGTCTGCAGTTCTCAGGATTCTGAGAAATGGCTAGTGTTTCCTCCATCCTCCTCACACACACACACACACACACACACACACACACACACACACCCAAGCCCGGGCTGCTAACACAATCTTCAGATTGTCCTCAGCCTTTGTATTGAGAAGCCCCAGGGCCATCTACCCACCTCTGAGGATGTGCCTCAGCCTGCAAAGGAGATGAATGCTTTGGGGAATCCAAAGCCTAGGAGGATCCCCCTCCCCCCACCCCACTCCCCAGGGCTCCTGAGGAGTTCACTCCACGCACAGCAAGGCCCAGCCAAGGACGGCCTCTGTTCTGAGTGTAGGAGACGCTGAACTCTGGGTAAGAAACTCTCAGGGAAAAGGAGAGACGGGGCACGATGCCACGTGTGGGGACACGGCAGGGGGAGAGACGGGGCACGATGCCACGTGTGAGGACACGGCAGGGGGAGAGACGGGGTATGATGCCACGTGTGAGGGCACGGCAGGAGGAGAGACGGGGTATGATGCCACGTGTGAGGACACGGCAGGGACCACCGTGTTCACTGCTCTCTAGGACACAGTAGGGTACAAGGCAGGGAAAGCAGGACAGAGCCACATGGCAGCCATGCTTGGACTCCAAGTCTAGAGCAAGTTGTCAGCGCAGAGGGGACGATTCCCCAGGATTGGAAGAGTTCCCACAGGGAACTCGCTGTGTAAAACTGAAGGGCTAGAGGGGCTCAGGGGATCTCGCCTTTTACCTCTGAGCAGAAAGAGTGGGGGAAAAGAAGCTTCAAAGACAACTCAGTGAGTCTTGGGGACCACATGGGCTTGGAGAATGAAGGAGGTGGGGCCAAGGCCGCTGGCAACATGGCTACTACTTGAGAGGGGAGCTGGGCTAGACAGTGCTAAATGGAGTCTGGAAGGAGTTTGGGCTTGGGTACAGTGCCTGAAGTTCAAGCCGGACACGGCTAGCATGAGCCTGTAATTCCAGCCCTCAGAAATCCGAGGCAGGAAGTTAGGTGTTCAAGAACAGCCTTGGCTACATAGTAAGCTTGAAGCCACCTTGGTCTATGTGAGACACTGGAATAACAAAATAATAACAAAAACACTTGGTGAAGAATAAGACACAAAATTCAACACCACACAGATGTACTCCAAAACACACACAGGTGATGCTTGGAGCAATTTGGCCGGGCTGGGCTGTCATAGGATCACTAACCTCTTCTTATTTTGTGACTCCCTCCTGTGCTCAAGGAATTACTGGCTGGTGCTCACAGTTATTTATTGCGCAACTACAGAATCTGCGCTCAGAAGAATATTGTGAAAACATATTTATAACAGTGGCTTGTTGGCAGTGCACACCTTTAATCCCAGCCCTCAGGAGGCAGAGGCAGGTGGATCTCTGAGTCTGAGGCCAGCCTGGTCTACAGAGAGACCAGCCAAGTTCCAGGACAAGACAGAGATCCAGGACAGCCAAGGTTCCACAAAGAAACTATCTCCATAAACCAAAAAAATCCAAAACAAACACGCAAAAAAAGAAAAAAGGAAAAACAAAAACAAAAAACCAAAAACCGAAAAACCAATGGCGTGTAGGATCTTAAAAGCTGCTTTAAAATCGTTTTTGTTTGTTTTTCAGACAGTTTTCAGTAGGGAGCCTGGGCTGGCCTCACACTTGTGATAATCCTTTTCACTAGGTAGCCAAGATTAACCTCCCACTGTGATCCTCCCGCCTCAGACTCACAACTGCCAGGGATACAGTTATGCAGAGGTTTCTAGATTTCTTTTTGGTTTTTTAAGACAGGGTTCCTCTGTGTAACGGTTTCTAGATTTCTAGCAGCAGTGTTTGCCTAGTGAATGAAGGGGCGACCTGAGCCTGGATCTTCCTGAACTTCGCTTCCAGGGAGATGGATCTGCCTTGGCTTTTGCTTCAGTGCTGGATTCTGGTGGATCTTTATTGCACTAGAAAAACTGAAGCCATTTGTTGGCTTAGAATAGAAATGGTGTAAGTGAAGGTTTTTGTCTCTGGGGGCTGGAGAGATGGCTCAGCGGTTAAGAGCACCGACTGCTCTTCCAGAGGTCCTGAATTCAATTCCTAGCAACCACATGGTGGCTCACAACCATCTGTAATGGGATACGATGCCCTCTGCCGGTATGTCTGAAGACATTGACAGTGTACTCACATACATAAAAATAAATACATAAAATCTTTTAAAAAAATTTTGTCTCCTACACGGTCATCAGCAGAGTAGAAAGACATTGCAGAGTTAGGCACTTCTCATCCTAGCTATGTGGCTTTGCCCAAGTTACAGATCCCAGAGGCCTCAGTTTACACATGAACGCACACAAAATGGTTAGTCTGGGAAGCTGCAAGCACTAAGATCCCCTAAAATATATCACATCATATAATATATATATATATATATATATATATATATATATATATATATATATATATATTCCCCTCCCTCACCCCAAGACAGGGTTTTGTTTTCCCTGTGTAGCCCTGGCTGTCCTGGAACTTGTTCTGAAAACCAGGCTGGCCTCGAACTCACAGTGATCACCCTGCCTCTGTTTCCCAAGTGCTGGGATTAAAGGCCTGTGGCACCACCCGCCTGCTCTGACTTTATATTTTCAAGTGCCCTGGGGGCACTGGTTCCATCAGCAGTTTTTTCTAAGGGTTGGGAAGCAGCTTGTCTGGGTTAAATTCTAGCTGTTTGCTAGCTACACTACTGGGAGTGGCTTTCCCCATTTCTGGGAGTCTGGGCAACCTGAATACAGTTCTGGGCAGCCGAGGAAGCCCACCCACTCACCCCCATCAGGAGCCTGCCAGCAGAGGGGGGCCCTCTCACACTCCCAGGGCCAATGGGACCACCATGGGGACTGCCTAGGGAGAGAGCACAGAGTGTCTTAGGAATGTTAAATGGCCTCACTGCTCCCAGGGCCCAGAGAACTTTGTACTAAGCACAGGCATGGCAGAAGAGACATCCAGTCTGATGTCCCTGACTGCAGATGGAGGCTTTGGGGTAGGCCCAAGATCTGTGGGGTGTGAACTGGTCTACCCAAAGACCCTCCCAAGTTGGCCTTTGACTGGTCTAGAGAGGCGAACTCTCTGGGAGGTAGTTTTAGAGTTGCATGTGAGTGTCCAGAGGTCAGGGTGCGAGCGTGGGTCAAGTCCTCTGGCACTGACAGCACAGTGGTCTGCCTTCATACCCCACTTCTGCTTCCAAGGCCTTAGACAGGGAGGGGTGTGCAGGAAAGAGGACTGGGCTGGAGCCCTCATGGTGATGCTTCCCAGACCCAAGGTCACATCCTTTTCTCCACCTTGGCAGCCACATTTCCTACTGGGATAACACAGAGCTACTTCAGCTGCCCACACCTGAGGCTCGCCTCACAGTCAAGAGACTCCTCTGGCTGGTGCCCTCTTCCTTCTCCTGAACCCTTTATGGCTTCCATGACCGTAGATGTTATCATAGAATGGGGACACTCATGAACGTGGAAGGCGGCCTTAGAAACTATACCAGGGCAATGTGGACACACTAGTTTGTTTACGCTGGTCCATTTCTGACACCCAGCATGTAGGATCACTCTACAAACGAGGCTCAGGGTCTGTCTGCCCCGATGTCCTTCACATCCTTCATCTTTTACTTCTTCCTCTACTTATCTCACAAATGGAAGAGTCTCTTCTCAGCAGCAATTGTGTCCCCACAGCACTCTGGCTTCTGAAACAACACTCCTTGCTGGCTACTGGCTCTCACTTGCTATCTGTTGTCCACTAAGAGAACAGGAGCCACTGACCCATAGTGTGTCCACTGAGAACAGGAGCTACTGACCCATAGTGTGTCCACTGAGAGAACAGGACCCACTGACCCATAGTGCAGGGGGCCCTTGATTGTCACCTAAACAAAGAGATGGGCAAGTTCCTGCACTGAATTTGCTAGCAGGGTTGCTTGGGCAAGCAACTTGGTCTCTCTGAACTACAGATCGCTTTCTCAAATGGGAAGAATTCGTGTTACCTTATTGAAATGTTGTAATCATGTGAAATGCCCGGCACACAGTAGGCATTTGACAACTCCATCTGATACTGACAGCTAGGGGTGCAGCGGGTGTAGGACTGGTGTGTAGTTGGGAGCCTCTGGTGTGGCCTCTGCCGACTGGCTGACAAGCTCCAGGAAGCTGGAGTCATACGAGAAGTTTCTCCTAAGAAGCCCTGGGCATTAAGCATGGGACACAACCCTCATCTTTAAGGCCTTTATCTTAGAAACTGCTGAACAATGTAGTCTAGTGTGGCCTACCCCCTGCAAGACCTCCCAGCCTCAGGCAACTCAGTCCTGTTGATAAGCAGTGCCTGGCCCACGGCACCCATAGCCAAGGGTCTCCAGATGGCCCACACCATTCACACCTGTAGCCCAGAACAGCTCTCTGCTATGGCAGACACGAGAAGAGGACACAGCCCACGGGGTCGGAGAACATCATGCCATCCAGTCTTACCTCTTCATCTTCCATAGAAGAACGGTGGCCACTCTTGCTGTGCCCCTCTTAACAGTGTGCCTAGTGTACGGCTAAACATTCCCTGCACTTGTTCAATTAATAAATGAATGAATGAATGAATGAATCAGCTAAGGAACTGAGGGTCAGAGCAGGGATAGCAACATGGAGACTTGAGGTTAGCAGCAGGCACTGACATCAGTCCTATCCTTTAGTGGCTAGGGTCACATCATCACTGTGCCTTCCTCCCTTGCAGAAAGGGAGCCACAAAGATCCCTATCTTCACCAGCTGCTCTGGCAATGAAATGAGATCACACCCAGCACTTAGTACAGTGCCTGGCTTTGCAATGTTCATGACCGCTGCTCATCATTGTGGCTTGTAGAACAGTAATGCCCCCCCCCCCGTCA
This sequence comes from Mus pahari, assembly GCF_900095145.1. Lineage (NCBI taxonomy): Eukaryota > Metazoa > Chordata > Mammalia > Rodentia > Muridae > Mus > Mus pahari. The sequence goes on along the minus strand of NC_034596.1, from coordinate 80,789,665 downwards.
GGTTAGTACATAGAACCGCTATCACTGTTCAGTAGCAAACCAATGGCTGGGGTGGGGGTGTTGCCGACTGCTGGGGGACTAGTCAGCTTTCCACTGACTCTCCTTCCCTGCTGCCACCTTTGAGACAAAGACAGGGGCTAAGGGTTGGGACCCGGGGCTAAGAAAGAGCAAGCACCCTGCTACACATATCACCGTGTACAATGGCCAATGATGTCAGGAGGCAACAGACAGTTCCTGGGAGCTGACCTTCACATACTGGGCAGACCTCAGGTTCCTGGGGCCAGGAGCCAAGAGTCAAAGGTCATGCCCACTGGGGCTAAGGGCAGGCCAGTGGGGTATACAGTGTTTTTCCTGGTAACCAGTCCAGGAGCTAAATCCACTGCCCACAGATATGACATCGCTCCAAGACTCTACTTCATTAGCATGTACTCCAGAACACTGTGGTAGCTACAAGGGACTAAAATGGATGGTTTCAGGTCCGGGCCACTGGGTTAATTAGTGCCCGGGATCTAAGCTCAGTGGAGAGAAAACATAGGTCCTTCTACCTTCTCTGGGTTGTACAGTGTCCTATGACGTCCCTGGTTGCAGAGTACTTCAGTCCCTGCAAAGGACAAGGTGCCACGCACCGCAGCTGCCCCACTCACCCTCTGCAGGAACTCTGTGCGTTCCTTCTTCTTGTTCCGGCATCTGGCTGCAGCGACTTTGTTCTTCTCCCGGCGCCTTTTCCTTCGCTCCTCTTCCTCGTCTAGCTGTGAGGGCACAGAGCCACCGATTAGACACCATGGGTGAAACTGAGCACGGCTTCCCCCCTGACACACGGGCAGACAGGGGGACAGATCTCCCTTTCTCACCCACATCTCAGCAAACACCCGTGGCTGCTGAGACGGAGAGGTCTCCTGGTCACAGGATGCTCCTCGGAGCAGGTGGGCATCCTAGGGAGGAGCCCGTGTCCCCTAAGGGTAGGGCCACCTGGCTCAGCCAGAATTTCTGGGGCTGGGAGCCAGGCCAGTCCACTCACTGAGGCAGGCGGCTCCCTGCAAGTGGGTGGGGCAACCTGCTCTGCCCTGCTCAAGCCCTCTGGGTGTGATTTTTTTCCAGGCCAGCAGCTCCCAGGCACTTCCTTTAAAAACACCTTGGGCAGAGACCCAGCTTCTCATTCTGCATCCACTTCTGCCACACTCTTGTCACCCCACCTCTTCTGTTAGGGTTTCAAACCCCCACCACACCTTCCTACCAGTATGGGTCCTTCTCTCGATCTATTTCCCCAGGCTGTGAGGTGACTTTGCCTCTTCACCTGGATGGACACATCTCAGGATCTCCTGAGACTGCAAGATAGATAGCCTGTCCCCTCAAAGGACCTCAGGACTCATAAAGCAAGGCCCACAACACAGCAGGAGCAAAAAGTCACCACCCACCCACCCTGCCGGGTACTTGCTAAGTTTTCACTGTCCGTAATAACAAGAGCTGCTGCCTCTTGCTTGCTTTGACAAATCCTTTCAACACACACCACTCCATCCTCAAGACCCAGTCTCATGGGAAAGTGCTATCTACTACCGTCCCATTTTGCAGGCAGTAAATCTGAGGCCTAAAAGTTCACGTTCTCTATAGCCATTCGTTCAGCAAAGACATTCATTGCGAAGCCAGGCTGAGCTGGATTGTGACCTCAGGTTTTATAAGTTCCAACCTTTCTAAATTTTTTTTATTTGAGGCAGGGTCGCAAGTAGCCAAGACTGTTCTCCAACTCATTATGTAGTGAAAGATGACCTTGAGTTTATAAGCATCCTCCCCCACTTCCTGAGTGCTAAGATTATAGCTGTAGACTATCACACTCAATTTATTAATTGAACCTAGGGCCTGATGCTAGGCAAGCTCTTTGCCAACTGAGCCACATTCTTTCAGGGTTTTCTGTTGGGGTGCCTTGGGTTGTCCTTGCCAACCAGGGAAATCTGGAGTTCTCAGAGGGCCAGCTGGGCTGGGGACAGCTCCAAGTCAGAGGCCACGAGCTGGGATGTTGCTCTGGGCTTGCCAATTCTGTCACTTCTTGAGTGGGGTAAGGTTAAGGGGTGACTCTGGCAATCCACAGCCTGTGACAAAGTTTCAGTCCAAAGGGACACCAGCCAGGAAAGTCAGCGTCCTCTCTCCCTGCACTTCTGGCATGGTCAGGAGCCCAGGACCCACACCAGCGCCCTGGCCTCTGATTTTGGCAGCGCAGCCTCCTTCCTCCCTCCGCACCACCTTAAGACTCCTCCTTAAGCCACACTGGCCCTCTGGGGAGGCTGCTGGAGAGGCGCCTGCCTCCTGATGCCTCCACACCTGACACCTCCCATGCCCCAGCCTCCTTTGAAACCGAACCAGGAGTGGCAGCTCCTCTGGCTGACCCGCATCTGGGATACAGAAACCTGGCTGACATTGATTCCGCCCGACCTCGGCCTCACCCCAGAGCAGGCCAAGGTAACCGTGACATCAGGCAAAGGGAAGGAACCGGAGGAAGTGGCTGGCAGTGCAACCTCCCCTCTGCCAAGATGCTCTGCCCACAAACTGCTGTGGTGATGGGTGCAGCCTGCCCCTGCCAGCAGGGAGACACAGCGCCTGTCCCCCAATCCTGGTTCTACCCGGTAACGCCTGCACAAGGCCCGGGCCCAGAGCGATGGGAGTGACACATTCAGGGGCTGTGGCTGCAGTTTAACAAGTCACCCAGGCCAGTTTGACACCCAGATCACTGAACTGTTCCATCCGCCCTCTGAGCCCATCAAACCCTTCTGTCAGTATGGTTTAATCTGGAGGCCACATCCTCTTCCACCCTAGCCAAGAAGAGTTCCTTTCCTACTTGGTAAACTGCTTCTCATCCTTCAAGAGTCAATGTCACCTCCTCTAGGAAGGCCCCTCTGATGTCCCTGACAGAACTCCCTGAGCTACTACAGAATTCCACCCCCTCCCTGGTAGACTGGAGGAAGGGTAGCTAAGTCATGGAATACCAGACTGTAGAGAACTGCAAGGCCGGATGGATTCCACCGATACAGAAATGTCGGCGGCTGCACTGGCTCCCGTGAGCCCTCTGCCCTGCACTTAGGAAACCCGTTCCACCAGGATGCCTCTTGCCTGTCTAGAGGGAGCTGGAAGTCTGGAACCTGTCTCCCCAGAAGCAGAGGGACTAAGGGTAGTGTCTAGATTTGGAGTGCAGAGTACTAATAACCGTGCCAGGTCCGTTCAGACCCTATGAAGTTCTAGAGCCCCGATTCTGCAGCTCCCACAGCAGTGCCTGCCCCCAGCCACTCCTCCACCCATGCACACCCTGAACAACCTTTCTCATTAAATGACAGCTCGCCAAGACGAGATGTGGCCCAAGACTTACCATATCTTCCCCGTCAGAACAGGGCTGCATCTCCTCAATTCGTCCCACCCACAACTGTTGCTTTGGAGGAAGAGTCCGGAGGAGATATTGCTGGCAAAGCTCTTCCAGAAACGGGCCAGGGGCTCATGGGGCCTCTGCCTTCTGCACTCCACAGCCACTGGGAGTGCTTGTCACACTGTATCAGCACCTGAAGTGTCTGTGTCCCTGACTGGACAGAGACTCTACTCTCCTGCCCCCCACCCCCACCCCCAGCCTCTGCCTGCTTTCCTCCCCTGAATCTTCCTGAGTTTGACAGAGCATCTGACAGAATGTTCTCACCACACACAGAGCAGCCATCGAAAACCAGAACCCCAAATGGGGACTGGCGGGGCTCCTTACAGACACAGCTGGAAGAACTGGGGTGTCTGAGGAGGAGGAGGGGGAGGAGGAGGCAGAAGGAATTTAGGGAATAGTGTGATGGAATTCGGGGTTAGGAGCCTATCCTTCCCAGCCATCACCCCCAATTTCCAGAAGCCCCCAAGGGAAAGACACCTGTGTCCAGTGGTAATTGCTCCTCAACTGCACCCTGCATTAAAGGGACAGATGGTTCAGAGACCTGCCACCTTTAGTGTCCCTCCTTACCCCATTCCATCTTTGTTCTCAAGTCCCTGCTGAGGAATAGGCAGGTCCCAGATCTCGCACAGCTGACAGACAAGGTAGGAACGGCTGCTCTGAGCTGTGCTGTATTGTTATTTGAAGATCCTGAGTGCCGGACAGACACAAGAGATGTGCAGAGTCACCAACTTCCACCGTTGCCTGAGGCAGAAAGTTCAGGCAGTTGAAATGTACAGGAATAAAAAAAGAAGTAGGAGGGAACTGCTCAGCTGCAGGAGGAAGTCACGGGCATAGAGAAGAACTATGGACCAAGGAGGGTGAGCAAGGTGCTCAGGGCACACACTGGAGGAGACCCTCACCCTAGGGTCTCAGAAAGCACACGATGGGTACCGGGAAGGGAGTATGTCCTTCACTGTCATATGTCGGCCCCTCACCTGCTCGCCCTGGCAGTGCCCCTGAGAGGCAGTCCCAGGCAGGAACAGATACATGTAGAACACAGAGACAAAGGTGAATGAAGAGCTGTGGAGCTTATGGAGACAATTGGGAGACAGACAGACAGATGGCGGATGGACAGACAGATGGACGGACAGATAGAGGCAAGCAGAAGCACGCAGACAGGAAAAGTATCTTGATCCCCTTGATCCCACCAGGAGGCCTGACTCCTGACTATGCTGCCTGTCTTTGGCGTTCAGGGTGGACTTGAGGCTCTCTCCTTTGGCACGGAGAGTGAGTTTGATGGAGGTCTCTGTCATTTGCTACTGGAGGATGCCTGTGACGTTAGGTTCCCCTCCCTCATGAAGTCAGGGGCTCCTAGTGATACCGGAATAGCAGAAGGTGGCTCCCAGTCATCTTAGGAAGAGGTGCCCAGCAGTAATGTCTCTAGAACCAGCCTCTCAGAGTGGCAGAACACGGATGCAGAGGCCCCTCACACAAGCATGTGCAGAAGCAAGCCAACAGTGCCACTGGGGAGAGATCGATCGCAAGAACTGGTTTATAAAATTCCCTCTTCCAACCTACTACTCTGCTAAGCGGACTCCTAACAGCTTATCATTATACTAATGTTAATGAGTCTCTCAGCCCTCATCCGAGAAGATCCTACGTGCAGCAGATGACGACTAACGAAGCCCACGGTTGGTCAGCAGGCAGAGGATGAGTGTGGACAGCTCAGTCACAGATGGGATGTCTACTGCCCATCTTCCCACCCAGGCTCCGGGATCACTGTGCAAGAGGGTGGAGCGTGTGGAAGAGCCAGAGGTGGTGCATGGCGGCAGCAAAGCCGTTCTCAGGACGCATCTGAGCATCTGTGCATAGAAACTCACAACGGTCATGACAGTACAGGCCAGCTCAAGACAGACAAAACGCCAGCTCGGAGACAGGAGGTGGGCATCACATCCCAGCCTAGCTCAGGAGCTATGAGCCACTGATGGCTGCTCAGAAAAGCAGGGTCGGTGTTCCTCAAGGATGTGGCCCGTAAGAGGCCACCGTTGCTGCAGTAGATAGCCCTGCACCCTACACATCTCGGCAGCCCTGAATGCACTCAGTTGGTAAACAGTGAACACTGAGGTTGGGAAGAAATCACAGTGGGGAATGGGAGAAGAACTGGAGTGGAGGGAATAGGGTTAGCTTGATCAAAACACACTGGGCACATGATTGAAATTTTGCACACACACACCCCAAAATAAATCTTACTTAAAAATCCCTTAAAAGTTAACTAAAATAAATTCTTCCTCCCCATTGGTGCTTCCCACTGGCCAAGTTCAAACCAAGGGATGCTGTGATGGGTCATAAGCAGGTAAGGTAGACACAGATCTGCTGGATGAGTAAAAATATCCCAAACATAGTTCTATAACCCCTCACCCCCCAAAAGCCCACTTGCAATAGCGGCCCCACCCAGGGCTGTCAGGCAGGACACAGTGCAGGCACTGAGGTCACCCTCACTGTTAGCTCTTTCTGGACAGTTGCCACCAGGCACTGTGAGGCTGGTGGTAAGGGTGGAGGCTCCAGCACCCTAAGACTCAGAGAGCAGGTCTGAGGACAGTCATCTGCCTATGGTCGGCTTCCTTCCTGAACTCCACCTCAGACCTGCTGGACTGGAATCTGTCTGTAATCTGATTCCTGGGGGACTTGTGGGTACAGGAGTTTGCTCAGAGGGCCATGGTGAGCCCTGGGCCAGTCTCTCTACAAACATATTTCTCTTCTGGTTGTGCTCTTTTTGTAAGTACTGCCATCTGCCTGACTGTTCAACCAAATGCAAACCTGCAATCACCTTAATCCCACCCCACCCACACAACAGCCCATTTAACAGTCTGCAGGGATCCTGCTCATAAGCACCAACGGATCAGATCACCATCACCACAGCCTCTCCCAATCAGACCCTCCCTGCTGAGCCCTTCACCGCCTCAAAGGCTCCCGGGAGGCCTCCCCTAGCTAAAATGTCAGTCATCTCTGCTTTCAGCCCTCCGCAGCCTCCATCACTTACAGCACAGACCTTTGTCTGTTACAGGGCCCAGTGGGAGAAGGAGACCAGCCTCAGACCAGCTCTTCCATAGCCTGTCTTCTCTTGACCTTTGACTTCAGCAACTGGGGCCACCTGTCTCATCATCGGAGCACAGTGCTCTTCCCTGTCCCCGGGCTCTCTGAGTGCTGTCCCTTCTGCTGGGACTCCTTGTTCTACATTTCACTGCCACCTCAATGGAAAGTGCCTTTCTTCTTATCATCTTCCTGTCTGTCTCCTTGCAGGGGTTTTTGATGACCTGTGCTTACCTCTCCCACTTATGCTTCTGTCTCTGGTCACTTTCCCCTGAGGTTATCAATCTATTGATAGTTACTCTGTCTACATAAATATCTTACCCTCTCTCTACTGCTCTCACCCAGCTGAGCACCCTGTGGAAGGAAAGGGCCTTCAACGTATATTCATGAATTAAATCAAGAGTAGTTACTTCTTGCCAGTCGTTGATGGCACACACTTTTAATCCCAACACTCGGGAGGCAGAGGCAGGAGGATCTCTGTGAGTTCAAGACCAGACTGGTGTACAGAGTAAGTTCCAGAACAGCCAGGGCTACACAGTGTGATCTTGTCTCAAACAGCAAACAAACAATATTTACTTCTCCATCTTTGGGGTTCTCTAGCACAGCTCTCTTTTAGATCCCCTACCCTTTTATAGACAAAGCTGTTGGCATGCTCTGTGACAGTTCAGGGTTCAAATCTAGGTCTTTCGCCCCTGAGGCCCAAATGTTCATGCTCTATGGAAAGGCTATGGTCTACATCTCTCTCTCTCTCTCTCTCTCTCTCTCTCTCTCTCTCTCTCTCTCTCTCTCACACACACACACACACACAGAGTCTTTTCAGCCACGCCCTCTCACAATGGGACCATGTAGTCACAACAGACTAATTCTGACAGCAATGTTCGTTTTGCTTTCTCCTCTTTGGGTCTTTTTAAATTAAAAAAACAAAAACCCAAAAAACCACTGCCTACACAGTGAACAGGAATGGGTAACAGCTGCAGAGCCAGTGGAGGGGCCCCTCCCGCTCTCTTCAGCTTAGTCTTCACCTGCAGAGCTAGTGGAGGGCCCCTCCCGCTCTCTTCAGCTTAGTCTTCACCTTTGGTCATGCTCCTTGGGCCACACACTTTGCCTCGGTGGCCACATGAGACTGACGTGTGACATCTGACATTTCCAAAGCAGTTTCAAAATTATGTCTTTTGAAGGCTGGGGCTATGACTCAGTGACAGTGTTTGCCTATGGTGCAGAAGGGCCCCAGCTTTACCCTCCGCACTGCATGAACTGGTTGTGGTGGTACACACCTGTAAAGTGGAGGCAGGGGCATCAGAAGTTCAGTCATCACTGGCTACAGTATCTAGGCCGAGGTCAGCTTGGGCTACACGAGACTCTATCTCAATTTTCTTTTTCTTTTCTTTCTTTTTTTCTTTTTTTTTCTTCTTTTTTAAGAACAAGGAGGAAAACAATACGTTTAACCCAAGGTACAGGAAATACAGAGACTCTCTCACAAGAGGTAACAAGGACAAAGCAATAAAGGAACATTAAGAGCAGGCAGGCAGGCAGGGGGACAGTGAAAAGCAGTAGCAAACAGTGTGGCTAGAACCTGAAGGGTCTGGGCAGAAACTAAGAACGGTAGCACACACAGAGAGAGCCAGGCCTGGGCAAGTGGGCATGGCACCAGCTGTACCACTCTTCAGGGTCGGAGATCAAATGCTCTGTTAGAAAGGCCATGGGCAAGTCACCTGGCCTCTCTGAGTCTCTTCTCCATGATGCACAGGGATGGCACAGAGTGGGTTTGGAAGGCCACAGCTCCATCCAGCCCAGAGCCTGGAGCTTAGGAAAGGCTTTGCAAGCATCCTTCTTGCACGCAACAAAGTAACTAAGACACCCTATTGCTCTAGAGGCACATTCAACCTCCCTCCTTGGCATGGAAAGGAGAGAGGGGGTGCAGGGGAACAGCCTCGCTGGGCTCTGGGCTTAGAGCCACTAGCCAGGTCCACAAGACTCCCCTCCAACACAGAGAAGCCACATTTCAACAGTGGGGACCTATGAGCACCCTGGAAAGTAAACATCCAAATGCCAAACATACCAGACATTCCCCCACATAAACCGGCTGCACTGAGCCAGGGGTTCCCCTGCCCCCTAACAAAGCAGGACAGTCCAGAGGTGAAACCTGGGCCAGCCCAGGCCAGCTAGGCTGGGCCCACCACCTCTCCTGCAAGGATGAGGAAATCCCAGGGTCTCCCTGAAGCCTTCCGGGACCAAGCCCCTGACCCTCCAAAGCACTTGCAAAGGCTGAGTACTGAGAACCACCTGCCCTTGGCCACCTTTCTTCCCTAGCCAAGCCCATCTGGTGCAAGCGGCTAAGGGCTGAACCTCTGTTGCTTCTCGGCAGGGCCTCGTGAGCGAGTTCACATGAATGGCTGTTGAAGACAGGGGCTGCAAACCGAAGCCACCTTTAAGAGCTAGGCTGGTTGATTCATGGTTAATAAGGGAGAGAGGCCGGACAGGGCTGTGTCTGCAGAGGGATACCCGGAGTAGCATCAGCCAAGCAGTTTCAATACTGCCCGATCTTCCAAGTGTTCAAGACTAGCTGAAGATACAAATTTGTAATCGTAAAACTTCTTGGAGCTGGAGAGATGGTTCAGCGGTTAAGAGCACTGACTGCTCCTGTAGAAGACGTGGGTTCAATTCCCAGCACCTACATGGGGCTAAAACTGTCTTCAGTTCCAGGGGACCCGACACCCTCACACAGACATACATGCAAGCAAAACACCAATGTGCATTAAATAAAAATAAATATTTTTTTTTTTAAAGAAGCAAAACCTCAAGCTGGAGAGATGGCTCAGCGGTTAAGAGCACTGACTGCTCTTCCAGAGGTCCCGAGTTCAATTCCTAGCAACCACATGGTGGCTCACAGCCATATGTCATGTTGCCAACTAATTCTACTTTGAACCGAATACCACTTGAGCCAAACAAGACAAAACAAACAAATCTGTGGGTTGCACGGCCTCCAGCGGAGTCTGCCACCAGATGCCTGGGGTCTCATCACCACCACCAACTCTATACTGAGACCTGGGGCCAACAGCTCACCTCTTTGGACCATGAAAACACTTAGCCAGTGTAAGAGTCCCCACTTCTCTCTGACCTTCGAGAGCATCCTCAAGGGATCCCGAGGGGACTCATTTACTAGTGGACAAACTACCGTCTGCAAACGGAAAGGTCGGCTTGTAGCTCTACAGGCAGGGAAACTAGCGGATTCTGTGACGGCAGGTTGCCTCTGTCGTGGCTGACTGGGCTAGACCTCCTCTGTAATCCTCATTCATTGGGGGTCATTCATTCTGTCCTTTGGAGCAATGGTCACATGGCAGGAAGCACACTGACATTCCCCAGATCTCTTTTAAGACGTTTCTGTTTTCACAGACTAAATGGCAAACATCTAAACCTATTCCTAGAGTCTACAGGTGGGAAACTGAGGCTGGCTCCAGGTTGACACTTGGGGAACAGAAACTGGGTCCTAGAGGATAAATTCAAAGGACCTCTTTGGCTACTTGACTGCTGTGTCATCTTGAATTCTTTCTTACCTTGGTCCAAGCCACTGTACTTACCTGACCCCCGACCCTGTCGGACTCTGCTGGGAGCCTCCTCTTGGCCTTCCCATCCCATGCTCTAGCTTACCACTGGCTTACCAGCTTGTCATGTCACCCACACACCTGCCCTATGTACACAACAAATACCCAAATCTTTATTTCTACACCCAGATGGCCAACTGACCCCCGGGCACTCACTGTGATGTGTCTCAGCTCCCAAAGACTGTATCATCTACTACATTGGTTCTCAACCTGTGGGTCGCAACCCCTGTGAGGGGCAAATGACCCTTTCCCAGAAGTTGCATATCAGGTACTCACAGTATAATTCGTGACGGTAGCAAAACTACAGTTATGAAGTAGCAATGGAAATAATGTTAGGGTTGGGGGTCACCACAGCATGAGGGACTGTAGAGAGGTTGCATCATTAGGCGGGGTGAGGACCACTGAGCTTTGGCTGTTTCCCACCCTGGCTGCCATCACCACCCACCCGTTTCCTAGACTACAAACTCCAGCCTCACCCTCTCCTACCTTCCTCATTATCTCCAAGTTTGATCTTACTGGACATCCAACTCCATGCCCTCCCTCAGGAGCATCCAACCTTCTGCATTTGTAACATGACACTGTTTTGTATACACATGTGTTGAGTGTCTTCCACAGCTAACCTGAGAGGCACGTAGCCCGTGAAACACAGATTGGACATACTCACCCTGCCCTGACTTGCAGATTCAGTCCACGTCTTACATCTCCATTGCCTTTCTCCTGGACCCTACTTCCCAGCTCACCACTGCAGAAGGCCTCCCAGGAGGGCTCCAGGTCCAGCATTGACCTCTCTTCACTCCAGCCCAGCCACTGAATTCTCAAATGCAAACCTAACCGGCGGCTGACCCTTCCGTCTGTAGTGGCTTTCCTGGCTCTAAAGACCAAGGTGCCTGCTTTATCACCCAAGGTTCCTGTGCCTGGCCCCACCTGTCTGTGTTCTCACCCGCTGCCCATACCACCTACCGTTCCTGAAGTGTCACGTGTGTATCTGCCTCAGGCTCCCCTGGCCTCTGCCTCATGCGCTTAGCTCACTTCATGGGTCTCTTGTATACTGGGGGTGGGGGGGGGTGGGGCTATCATCTTCATCAGGAAGTCCTCCTTGACTCTGAGCCCTCAGGCTGAGAAGCGTCCCTTTGCACAGAGCTCCCATTCAAAGCTGAACTCACCCTCAGCCCTGCAGTGTAGCTTTCTACCCTCCGCCGCTCTCTCCACCATACTGGGAGTTTCATGAAGACAAAGCCTGTGTCTTGTTGGCTTTTTGTGTGCCCAGTTGACTGCTAAACATCTGCTAAAAGGAGAGGAAATTCAATCTAGACAGGAACCTGGGACTTTTTCCCCCTTTACAGTGCTGGGGACCAGCCTTATGGCCCTCCTATAAGAGCCCAAGATTCCTGCCTGACTCCTGCCACAGTGTTTTGCTGCTACACTTTACTGTCTGCAGAGCCAGGATGTAACCATGACAAACACAAGCACCAGACCTTGCTCCCTCAAGGCCCCTTGGCAACCCTGGGAAAAGGCCCTGTGGGAATGCTGATGGAGGCACCAGATGCCCTGCAGGAATTCCCAAACGCCAAGGCTCAGCTGGTGCCTGCACCTGCTGGCAACGGTAGAGAGGAACAGGGCTGGACACTAAACCCCAGCCTGAGGTTCTGGAACAGACAAACCCCTAAGATTCTACATCTCCATTCATCGTGAGGCCACATGCTCACAGAGGGGAGCAAGCATGCCCAGGTCCCGGACAAGACACTGGCAGGCCAGGCAGAGGCCACTGTCTTCTGGGGAAAAGCATAGATGTCATTAAAAAAACAAACAAAAACCAAAAATCTAGTAGTCCTTTATGAACTGTTAGACCAGTGCCACAGGCTCACCCATTAAACCAACTTGTCTTCCCACTACCCCTCACCAAGAAGTGATGTCCTTGGCCTTCTACCCACAGGGGGGCAAAAAAATCTCCTCTGAGTCAAGAGAGAACCTGTAAAACAAAAGGCTGCTAGGCGTGGGCTAATTTACAGCACACACAGGAGGGAAGGGCCATTTTTTGAAAAAAAAGCCACTCAGAACAGCCTGTTTCCAAGGCTAAGAAAAGACAGCACTGTGTTTGGAACAAAGCCTGCGAAACCAGGCTGAGCGGGGTGACACCCATTCACTGTCAGGGAAAGAGCAAACATGGCTACCAAGGATGAGAACAGAGGGGACCCGGCAACAGCCAGCTTGGCACCAACAGGGACCAGCGCTAACGCCGGAGAGGAGAGCTGGCCCTCGCCTCCTGTAAAGGAAGAGTGTTTGGAGAGTGGAGGTTTTTGTTGGAATGAGTCTATTTCAGGCTTGGTCCACACTTATGGTTTCAGGGGGCGGGGTCTGCTTTCCCACCATTGGGCCCATCGATCTATTTTTTTTCCCCAGTTGACAATTACTTCCAAAGATGAGACGATTCTCATCTCATTACCCCACCCCACCCCCAAGCAAACATGAAAAAGAAAACAAATGGTAAGGAAAAAACACTTTTCTTCTCAAAAGTTCATAATCCAGTTGAAACGTGTGTGTGTGTGTGTGTGTGTGTGTGTGTGTGTGTGTGTGTGTACATATGCACATGTGTGCAGGCCAGAAGTTGAGATTAAGTGTCATCATCAGTAGCTCCTTACCTTATCGATCGATCGTCTATCTATCTATATAACTATATAACTATCTATCTATATAACTATATCTATCTATCTACCTACCTACCTACCTACCTATCTACCTATTTATGTATAGGCAGAGCCTCTCACAAAAAACTGAAGCTTGTCTAGACTGGCTGACCACTGAGGAAGGACCTTTCAGTCTCTGTCCTGGGATCAGAGGCTTGTGCCACCACATCTGTGCCACCACATCTGTGCCACCACATCTGGCTTTTAAATAGGCGCTGGAGATCAGATTCAGGTCCCCCACGCTTATGCAACAACCACTCTATTGACTGAACCATCTCCCCAGTCCCAAAAATGGATTCTCTTAACAATAGTGTGCGGTGTGAAGTGTCTGGAAGCTACTGGTCTACAAACTGAGGGACACGCTCTCGTGCACTGACTCCCTATACCATCGGAGGGAGGCTCGGGCACGGCACAGAATATTTATGAACAGGGAGGCTCGGGAAGCCTGAGTTGGCCGAAGTCGCCCTTTTCAAGTGCCAACCCATTAAAGCCTTTGGAAGTCATTTGTCTTTCACTGTGAAGGTGAAAAACAAGGTCCCGAGCTTAATTATTCTCCACCAAGGCAGTTCCGTTTCATCTGTATGCAGGCCGTGCAGCCAAACCACAGATTTCAGCCAATTTCTCTCAGGCGCAAGAAACAGATCACTGACAAATCACTCAGCGGAACGGCCACCTCTCCATCGAGGGAACTGAACGCTGGCTAATAAATAATCCTGCACATGACAAGGTCAAATGAGGTCACAGTCAGGGATGCCTGGCCTGGAGGACAGGATTATACCATTCAAGTGACAGTTCAGATGGGCAAGGAAGAGCCTGGGTACACTAACACAGATGAAGTACGGCAGACAACGGTCCCTGGCCAGAGGGATGGAGTGACTCCCTCCCTAGTCCTAGAACAGTTAAGAACTCAAGGGCAGCCACAGCAAATGCAGACTCCTTGGACATGGGGACAGTGTATCTGATTGTCCCTCCCATGATAACCAAAGGAGCCAGCTTAATGAATTGGGTAAAGTCCTCAGGGCGTGGACGCTGCTGATGTCAGGCCAGAGATCTCAGGACATGGAAATAAGTGGTTTGGAACTGCTGAGTCAGACCGACCTCTGCTTGGGCAGACCCAGGTCCCGCATGCTTTACTAAGTGCCCGAGGGCAGGCGGATCCTTGCAAGAAGCTGGAAGTAAATTAGAAGAAAAATGTGGTTTTAGATTCTTGTCAGTCATTTCTCAGATAGGATCTTGCCAGGCAGGGCTGGAAGACAAATTCACCTAACAGCATCCAAATCCTGATGGCTTATTGCCTGAAGGAGCCCTGGACCCCACCCTTTGCAAAGTCAGCTTGGAAGAAACCCAGTATGGCACTTCGAGCCTACTCCTGGCTGCCAGCACACTGGCCTGTGGACCCCACAGTGACGAGCATCAGTACCAACCAATGGATTCCAGGCCAGTTTTAGCAACAAAAGCCTTTTTTCCGTTTGACATCCCAAAAGCTAAATCTAGGTGCTCATCTGCTAAAGACAAGTCTCAGGAAGGCTTATTCTGAAATTTACGCAAAACAGAACGCCCTGGTACCAGAAATCCTTAGGTTAGGTAACCAGTAGGCACATGATCTATATAGACAGATCTGACACCAAAAGACAGCTTTCTTTTAAGTAGGATAAAGTCATGCTTACAAGTGAGGCTCTGGCTGGTGGCTTGGTCTTTCTGAGTCTCCATTCCCTGACAGCTGATGGTCCTCTCACCTACCTCACACTGAGGTTGGAGCAGATGAACACAGACGTCTGCAAAAGCAGCTTGCTGGCCATCATGGGCAATACTCAGGAAGCCTCCTGCCCTACACACAGAGAACTGGGCTGCTTTCTACCGTGCTGAGGGTTTCAACCAATAGACACCAGTTAGGAGCACCCGCCAGTCCCTCTCAGACTGAATGAATCAGAACTAGGAATCCAGTTATGTAGCCAGAGTTAGTGGTCACCCCAGTATACCCCACTTCCTGGAATTCTGCACAAAATCCTGTCCATGCTGCCTGCTCCCAGACAGCCATTAGCAACAGAAAGGAAGGAGGGAACATTGACCCACACCAGCTCTGGGCTTTTTTGACTGCTGTTGGCACCAAAGGAGGATTTATTTAATTATCCTATTATTTATCTGATTGTCCTATCTATCTATCTATCTATCTATCTATCTATCTATCTATCTATCTATCTATCTATCTATCTAGTGCATGGATGTTTTGCCTACATGCACCATGTGTGTGCCTGTTGGATCCCCTGGAACTGGGACTAGGAACGGTGAGCTACCACATGGATGCTGGGAATTGATCTTGGGTCCCCTGCAAAACAAGCACTCTTAACCACTTAGCTCTCCTCAGCCCCAGAGGAGGATTTAACAGCCATGGATGTGGATTCCAGAACACTGCTGCATGCTGCGAGAACTGTTATATTACAGCTCCCCAGAACCCTGTGAGACAGACACCGTGCTTTCCAATTTGTATTATTGAGATAAAATTCACATATAGAACTAACTCACCAGAATCCTGAGTTGTATAACTTGCATAACCATAGCCAACTTTAGAACATTCTATACTCCCTCCCAATGACACCCCACAGCCACAGCCCTACCACAGCTCCCATTCATCCTGTCTCCCTAAGGCTTCCAGGAGAACAGTTCTAGGTCTCTTAGACTATTCTGAGCAGCACACATCACAGGACATTTGATCCTGTGTGACTGGATGCTTCTCCTCAGTACACCGATGTACAGTCCCTCAGCCTTTTCGTGGTCAAACGGCATTCTGCTACATGGTATGGTTTGCTCAAGGGTGAGCATGTGCATGAGGAGGCACAAAGTGGACGTCAGACGTCTTCTGGATCGCTCTCCACTCCTTTCATTGAGGCAGAGTCTCCCACTGAACACAGAGCTCACCGACTCTGGCTACTCTAGCTAGCCCCTTGGCTCTGGAGATCTCAGGTCTGTCTCCCCAGTGCTGGGATTATAAGCAGCCTCCACCTTGCCTGGGAATTCCACTTTTCCTACCTAGTAGTCTCCCCAGCCCCACATGGTTTCTTTTCTAATGAGTGGGAACTCCGGTCTTCTGGTAACTGTTATAAGTCTGTCAGAAAGTACTAGACTGTTCTCCAAAGAGGAGGCACCATTTATACTCCCAATAGAAGCTTCCGATGGCCAGTGCTCTGCATCCTTGTAATATCTTTTAAATGACAGCCACTTCATGATGACGGGGTACAGCATGACAGGTCACTTAGGTTCGGTTGTTGAGCATCTTCACAGATTTATTAGCCATTCAATTTTTTCTTTGACTAGTATCACATGTTTTCTTTCACATGCAAAAAATTTCTCAATTTAAACATAAATATGATATAAAAAGGTAAAGGGGTCTGGACAAAGGGGAGAGGACAGAGCCACCAGAAGGGAACAGCACAGGGTGACCGTAGGAATGTGAGTGAAGAAAATGATACGGATGTGGGCAAATATCATAATGAAACCAATTGTTCCTGTGTTCCAGTTCAAACAGTTTTAAAAATCAAGAATACAAATTTTCTTGGACGAAATATACAGTGAGATAGATCCCTGTTCATTTCTTTAGACTGGGTTACTTCTTTGTAATATTGAGGTGTAATCATTCTTTTGTGTGTGTGCCCACATTCTCATGTGTGTATGTGCCTGTGTGTAGGGGAGCGTGTGTGTGTGTGTGTGTGTGTGTGTGTGTGTGTGTGTGTGTGTTTAAGCAAATACTCATTAAGTCCAAGGACATAAAAATGTGTATCTTGCTTCTTCTAATAATATAAGTATCTTTTCCCTTTAGAAAAAAAAATTCTTGTTGGTACTTAAGTGTAAAATGAGTCCAGGTTGGTGAATAAGACAGACTTATAACCGGAGACCCCAGTCACTGTGACAAATGCACTTGGGTTGTCATCTCCTCCTTAGCCCAGTAGCACCAACCAGATCCAGTTGCTTTTCCAGCTCTTGCTGACTATTTGCTTCTCACCACATTCTTCACTTTCACCTCCAAGGGTGTCTCATGACCTCGCTAGAGCTCAGCCCCTTGAGCAGCAGCAGCGTGGGCTTCGCTGCACCATTGCCACAGAACTAAGATCTTCACTGAGGTTGGGTGGAAGGCAGGGAAGAAGGCTGTAGAGGTCCTGCCGCCCACAGCAAGCCCAAACCCTGGGCTCAGTAAAGTGGAACGCTGACACTGCAGAGACCAGCAACCATCCAGGGCAGCTAAGCCCACTCCTGGTGCCCACAGAGCCCCATCTCAATCCATCCACACAGCTTTCCAGGAATTTCTGCTCCAACCTGAAGCCAAGTTGCTCTGTGGGAGCTCTGAGGGGAAAGAGCCTTGAGTGGCTCCATGCTGTCCAGCCCGATGAATTTTACCTGGGAAATAAGTCAGTTTCCCAGTCTAGCCTCCATGGTGCCATGGATCTGGGGACAGCAAAAGGGATGAAGGCCACTTTACAAGGCTGCTTTAAAAACACAAAACAACAAAACAAAACAACAAGTGGCCGGTAGGCATCCAGCATTGACCTGAACACCACAGGAGGCAAGATGAGAGGTCACACAGGTGGCAAAGGGCTAGAGCACCTCCTCACCCACAGCACCTGAAGATGACAGACTCCAGCTGCATCTCTCTCTAGAGCAGGAACAGCCAGAAACAGGAAGGTCTGATGCTTCCCTGCGGCTCAGGTCACAAGCTATCACGAGACTAGCCCCGCCAGGACAGTTGAGTCAGAGTAAATGCATTCATTCCCAGGAGAGGTCACTCCCCAGCACAGTGCACTCTGTGGTCAAGGTCATCTTTGTATAGTGTCTCACTTAACCGGCAGCGTATTAACGTTTCTGAGTTGTTTCCTCGATCTACTACCTACTGCTCAGCATGGCCAACGACTTGCCCAAAGTGACACTGGAAATGAGTGGCATTCCATTTTACACCCAGACACATAAACTCAAGTCAAGTGCTCTTCCCAGATCCCAGGAGTGGCCCCTGTGGTTAGGAAGCCAAGAGAGTGTCTGCTCCCTTGACTCCGTGCACCTCCAAACATTCAGGCTGCTCAGGACTTCCAGGGACAAAGGACTTTCGAGGAAATGAGAGTCCATGGGACAAACTTAATCAATAAATGAACTTGCACAATCAAAACTCAGCTGCGTGTCTTCTATTGCATGCCAGGCATCCTGGGAAATCGTTACCTACATTAACTCACTGGATCATATCAACCCTAAGAGGATGACATAACCACACCCCTCTTAAGGTATGAAGAAACCACACGAACCACCACCACAAACTTTCAAAAGCATCTGACTTTTTCCCAAGAAAATACAGATTTGTCCATATCTTCCATCATCTCTCCAAAGGACTGTGTCGGGACAGCAGCTACAACCAACGTGTTTGTACTAAGGGCTGAACCCAGGACCCTGAGCAGCCTACCACTGAGGTACTCTCGATCCCCAAACACCATCTTCAGGAAAACAAAAAAAAATAAAAATAAAACAAAACTCCATGAGCCTTGTACACGCTCAGGGTTTGGTATCAGCTTAGACTCAGGACCACAGAGGCCAACATCCAACATATCCGTCATTGCCACTCAGTATCACTTACGCCTTCAATTTAATTGCTTTAAAACAAAATTTCTGCCCAGCACTTGGGAGGCAGAGGCAGGTGGATTTCTGAGTTCGAGGCCAGCCTGGTCTACAAAGTGAGTTCCAGGACAGCCAGGGCTACACAGAGAAACCTTGTCTCGAAAAACCAAAAAAAAAAAAAAATTCTGGGGCTGTGGGGATACACCTCTGTCACTAAAGTGCTTGCTTGTCACAAGGACTTGAGACCGACCCCCATAGCATACCCCCAAAGTTGTGCACATCGGCTCATGCTCGTAATTCCAGTGTCAGGAGGAGAAGGAAGATCTGTGAGTTCACTGGTCAACCAACCTAGCCACAGTTGAGGAGCTACAGCTCAACAAGAAACTTGGTCGCAAAAACCAACATGGATCATGACTAAGGAAACCTGACATCTGAGGGTATCCCCTGGCCTCTGCACACTCACGCGCGTGCATGTGTACCTGCATACACACACAAGCACACACGTACACACCCACATTTTAAATAGTCAACCACTTCTGAAAGCATGCTCACAAAGTCATAGAGCCAAAGTGGAAACTCAAGATGTAAAGATGAACTAGGAGTGTCTGTTCCCAGAAAGGACAGACTGGCTTTCTCTGCCAACCAAGTATGAGACGAAAAAACAAAACAAAACAAAACAAAACAAAAAACCTGAAACCCTGAGCCAGGGGAAGAAGGCCAAGCCTATTCCAAAGAGCCACAAATTAAAAACCAATTATGCAAGGCTTGCTAAAAATGTCAGCGGACTGCCTTTACGTTTCAAGCCTCTAAAGACAGTAGCAAGCTGGGGCCAATGTTTACCCAGCACGGCGCTGTCTTGACGCAACTTCGCAACTTCGTATGCTTAGGCTAGAAGGAGGATTATGTCTTGGTTCATTTTGTGAATACTCCCTAGAGGACCACTTGTGCTGGAGAGTGAACTGTCTTCTGAGGTCACCCTGGGCCCACAGACTCCAATTCACCTCCATTCAATGGGAGAAAGCTTTGAAATGTCCCACAGGGTCCTGGGGATGGTGTGAAGTCACCAGGTGAGATCTGCCAACAGCAGATCTCTCTTACTCTTAAAGTAACAAGGGAGTGGAGCCAGCACTGGAGTTGGGAAGGACGTGGATGTTGGAGGTACTGACACCTGAGAGTCACACTCCCCAAAAGACCTGAGGGCACCCAGAGCCTGCCAAGTATACAGAGCCCCTAAATTCTACACCCAGTATGTTCCGGGATGGGGGGGGGGCAGGGCATGGAAAACTGGAGCTTAGGAAAGCCTCCCAAGCTATATGGACGATCCGCCAAGTTTGAGAATGGTCATTTTGATTCAAATTCTCTCTCTTTCTCTTTCTCTTCCCCCACCCCACCCCCATTAACTCAAGAAATAGAAAAACCAGGGAAAGTAAGACTTTGAAGGCAGAACACAGAGAAAGTCAATGCAGTTCATGTGCATCCCAATAAGGTAAGGGACACTCAACCCCTGTGAGGAGCTAAAGGACCAGACAGAAGGTGTAAGATCAGAGCCTGCACCTGAACCCACAGCGCATACTCACAACTCTGCTGCTAAGAGGACAGTGGGAAGTAGGCCCGTGTCAGACAGCACAGGGGACAGTGCAGAGGAGGACATGGTGACATGGCTGGAGAGTGCTACTTTAAAAGAGAAACCTAATTATTGCAACCCATTCAATACACACGCGCAAACAGAGAAACACACACACAGATACCGAGACACACAGATACAGTCGCACATACAGATACACAGATATAGACATACAAATATATACACACACAGATACTGATTCACACTGTACACAGATACATACACACAGAGATACACACACACAGATACACACACAGAGACATACATACAGATACACACACAGAGAGACACACACGCACAGATATCCATACACACAGAGATACAGACACACACAGGTACATACACACAGAGATATATACACACAGAGATACAGACACACAGAGATATAGACACACAGAGATATAGACACACACAGGTACATACACACAGAGATATATACACACAGAGATACAGACACACA
>NC_034596.1:80710843-80769186 GCF_900095145.1 Mus pahari | reverse complement strand
ACACACAGAGATATATACACACAGAGATACAGACACACACAGGTACATACACACAGAGATATATACACACAGAGATACAGACACACAGGTACATATACACAGAGATATATACACACAGAGATACAGACACACACAGGTACATACACACAGAGATATATACACAGAGAGATACAGACACACACAGGTACATACACACACAGATATATACACAGAGAGATACAAACACACACAGGTACATACACACACAGATATATACACAGAGAGATACAGACACACAGGCTTGCACACATTGCAGGGAGTCACTAAAATGTCAATGCTCAGGTTGAGATGAGAGGAGGTTCATGAGTTCAAGTCTGGGTTACATAAGGAGGCCACAGCTTAGGAAAAATATCAAAATAAAGAAGGAGGAGGAGAGGGGAGGGCAGGGGAAGGAGGAGACCACTGGCTCTTTAGATAGTTCACAGCACCGACAAGACTCAGTCTGCAGGCTGACCTACAGGCCAGCCTGGTGGATGGTTTACAGCCCCTGTTGTAGATCACCCAGACCAGTATCCTTCTGAATCCTTAAGCTTCCTCCAGACATTGCGGAGTAGTCGGGGACTGGCCGGAGCTAGGAGAAGTGACTGCTTGGTGTATGGCTGAGTGTGCAAGGGAGAGGCATCTGGCCTCCTTCCCTCCCAACTAAAAATGCATTCCAGGCCACCAGGCCACAGTTCCCCACTATAGCAGGGTGACAGTTCCAGGCCAGAAAGGACTAGCTGGCCAAGGGTTACCCCCATCAGGGGACACAGAACATAAAACTACAGTCTTTTAAAAAACAACGTTGCCTTGAAAAGAAGGGGGAGACAAGAAGCATTGTCTACACACACACACACACACACACACACACACACACGGATGCACAGAGAGCCGAGGGAAGACAGGACCTGTGAGGCAAGCGGGGAGCCTCACGGAAAGACTATGCCTGCGGCCTAACTCAGGGCAAGGGAGATGGAGTTGTGACGACCGCAGCTTAGCCACCATGTCCAGGACCTGGCATGTCCCTGTTCAGCAGCATGAGTTAAGTCACGTCACCTCCATCCTAGACCTCAAATTCCTGGTCTCTTATGGTGAGGACATGGTCACATGACTAGCTAAGGGATGAAAGGTCAAGTGTGGTAAGAACTCCACACAGGGTCTGGCCCGGGTCCATGGATATGAGCTGGTGCCTTAGCACCAGTGAATAAATTTGTATGAGCCTCAAAGGCCAGCAGGAAAACCCACAAAGGCTGTTTGCCATACACAAATTGGTCTTCCGTGAGGTTGTCCACCAGCTCCAAGAAAGGGCTTCTAACCCCTCTGCTCTGTGTGACCCAGGGAACATCTACAAGAGGCATAGCTGGCCTTTCCCCCGGGAGGCGCAATTCAGCAGGTCCAACTGCCTCTCTGCCCCCACAATGCTGCAGCCTGACAGTGAGAGAGGGGACATGCAAATACGCCCTAAAAACAGCTTGTCATCTTCACGGCCTGGATGGTACATGTCTGTGGGTGCCTGTGAGGACAGAGTGTCACTATCAGGTACAGGGCATATGCCACCAGTCTGGGGGTGGCTGTGAAATGTAAAAATACCCAACTCCAAATTGGGCTTTTTCCTCCCCCCCAAAAAAAGGAAGCTCCTCCAAGGCCTTTGGGGACGATGACAAATGGAAAGTGCTGCTCCCCCGGCAGGTCACACACGGCTGGAAGAATGCTCATCAGAGGTTCATCATGGCCTCCAAGTTCAGTTAGCGGTTCTCCTAGCAGAACCATCCAGAGAGGACCACTTTCAGGCAGCGGGCCTAGGAAGGTGGGGAGCAGAGGGGCGACTAGTAGCACAGCATCCACTGCGAGTGAGCTCGGAGGAATAGTCAGTCAATTCTCACATGAGTAGACACCTCTGATGTCTTTAATCCACGCCTCTCAAGCCCAGAGGCTCCAGCAGGGACCAGGCTGCAGAAGGGCATAAAGACAGCTAGTGGGGGGATAGGTGACCCCAAAGGAAAAGCAGAGTCGGCGTTCTAGGGAGGTTCTACGATAAATAAGAGTGAGCCAGTTGGTGGTGCTGCAGGTCTTTAATCCTGTGCTCAGGGTGGGAGGGTTGGGGGTGAGCAGAGGCAGGAGCATCTCTGTGAGTTCAAGGCCAGCCTGGTCTATAGAGTGAGTTCCGGGATAGCTGGGTCTATACAAAGAAACCCCTGAAAACCGAAAGCGTGAGACGACTCTCTCCATCCTCCTGGCCTTTGTGATGCCTGGCCGAAGCAGCGTGTGACCAGATTTTCCAATATTTTGTTGTTGTTGTTGTTGTTGTTGTTGAAAATTTTAAGTGAAATATCGGTTTGGGTTGCTTTTAAAACACCAAACAGGCCAAACCAAACACATCTGAAAGCCAAATCCAGCGTGCAAAGAGAGAGCTTGCTAACAGGCCATGCCCCCAGAAGCCCTTTCTCTACTGCTTGCATGGTACTCACACCGAGAAAGGGAATGGGGAGAACAAAGATCAGTAAATGCACACAGTGTACAGCCTGACACCGTCTCCATCCAAAAACCCCCGCCTCCATGGCTTCCAGCCTTCCAAGCTATGAGTGAGAGTCCACTGAGGCTCATCTTTGCACGGGAACACTCTCTCCAAGCAGGAACACATACACACACAGCCACTGCCTACTTCCAGCCCACTCCAGCTTCCTCTACCTCCTACCCCTGGCTGCTTCCAGGTGGTAACTTTTTGGAAGAAATAGCTCTGCATAAGCCCTAACCAGGGTAGGCCTTTGGACAAACTACCAGCTCTGGGTAAAATGCCTGAGGCATGCACCTCTCTGGTCTACTGGTACCCATGCTAGGCGCTGCTGCCTCTCACTAGGTACTGGGGAACAGCTGTCCTGACACAGGACCTGAGAGCAGCAGGTGCAGGAGACCTCAGGATGGGTGGCTCCATAAGTCAGTCTTCTGCAAGAGCCCCCCTTCATGCAGATGATGTTGGGGACTGAAACCACGCCCATCTTTGCACGGTAAAGAGGAAGGCCACACCATCCTTTCCCTAAGTTCCCTTGTTCAGCTCCAGATGGGCAGAAGACTTGATGTGGCCAGTGACATTGATTTTTTTTTATAAAGAACTAGATCCCCCCCCCTATGCTTTTCAAAGCACATGCACATTTCTATGACCTCTGTTGGTCCTCCCAGCACCCTAGAGAGACTGCTGAGATAGTATTCATGCTCAGAATTATCACTCTCCTCTTGCCTCCTAGACTCACAGGCAGGGTAAGCCTCCTGTCCTAACCCAGGGTGGGGCTCAAACTTGAATGCATGCATGAACCCTCCCTCCCCCCAAGAGCTTGGTAAAAATACAGGTTCTGTCAGAGCGTGGCTGAGGTGGAACCTGAGCCTCTATCTCTCCTGCTCGTTCTCAGACCACAAGTTGAGGAGCAAGACCAAGGGTCCTAGGTGTGTTTAGAACCAAACCTGGAAACGTGGGCTTTGTCTGAAGAACAAAGGTCTCACCTCACTCTTCACGGGTTGGGGCCTCTTGCCCAGTTTCACCTCCAGGAAGTGCAAGGGCGCAATCATCGCCCCAATGTTGCGGATGTCAGCGTATTTCAGCTCCTCTGTGGTCAGAGCAGAGCTGGGAAGTCCGGTGAGGGGGCCGAGCCCTGGCAGAGAGCCTGCGGTCACTGAAGGGTCTGGGATCTGCCCAGGCATCATAGCAGGAGGAGTGGCAGGTTGGCCTGGAGGGGCTGGAGAAAGCAGGATGGGAAGGTTAGCTTGAGGAGAAAAGGCTCTGTGAGCTGCCAGGGCCTATCCTTTCTCTCTCCAGGGTTCCCCCCAATCCTTTCTCCTCCTGCTCTTCCTGCCTGTAAGCTCCAAGTCCTCGTGATGCTAGGAAACTCAGCCAATTGACTCACACTAAGGCCATCCATCTCTGGCTTGCAGGAGAGTTGGCCCTTCCTAAAGGCATCCTAAACCCAACCGTGGGCAACATTTATCCGGCCCTGGCTTGGCCCCAGACTGCCCGTAGTCTTCCCACCCACCTCACCAGACCTGGCCAGAATTCCTTACAGGATAGAAAGATCTCCTTGGGATGCTGCACAGTTAAAGCTGGTGGGCTGGATTTAAACAGCAGTGGCAGCCTCCAGAGAGACAGAACATCGCCATGGAATCGGAAGCACCTTCACACCTGTTCAAGAGGCAGCTATTTTTGGTCTGGCATGGTGCCTCCCCTCAAATCACACATCCTACTCTGCGCACTTGTTAAGACGGCATGAATACAAGATGAATCTAAGCAAAGTTAAAGGTGACTGCGAATGTGTCTGAAGCTCAAGGAAGAGTCCGGGGTAAAGAAGACAGAATTAATTTGCATGTACTTTCTCCAGGCACTACCGGAAAATTTCTTCAAGAATTCTCTATTCTCAGAGCCCCATACAAGACAAGATAGAAGCAAAACTTGAAAGGATATAAAATGGGAATGAACGCCCAGGGAATTCTTATTTCTTCCTTCCCTTTACTGAGGGACTTTCACGCGTGAGACTGTCATTTCCAGGCACAGATAGGGCAGAAGAAGTATGTTTGTCAATAAATGCAGATATATCTAGTCCTACAGTCCACCCATCCATCCACTTATAATTCTTCTATCCATCCAATTACTGAACAGCTATCAGGAGCCAGCAGGCACTACAACATAGATTTCAGAGGTTCAAAGCCTTGAAGCAGCCTTGTATGGAACATTCTAAAAACAAAACCATTCATACATTTCAGAGCTGTAAGGAAAATAATTTCTCCTTTTCCCCACCAGTCTGCCCAAGTCCATAAAATCCAATCTTTACAGTCTTAGAAATCAAGATTGGTGGGAAGTTGATGAGCATGCGTGTGTTCTATCCTTCTACACCCATCTGTCTTTCTGTAGAGGACACACAGATGAAGACAGGGGAGATGGACATCTGCTGAGCCAGGCTTTTTGGCTGTCAGAGTTCAAGTACTCATAAGGCCATGATGTTTGGGGCTATCTGTCCTCGTCTGTAAGTGACCCTGAAGAGTGACCCACCTTGGCATCATTCAATTTCTCATTCTCTAGAATGAAGATGAGGGTACCTCTGGAAGCCATATATCCATGGATACAAAGCATATTCTCTATTTCACTTCTGTGGATAGAATCTGCTTCCATTCATTTTGGGCTTATTTTTTATTTTTCATTTTACTTGATGTGTAAAAGTGTCTTGCCTGCATGTGTGTCTATGCACCGTGTGGGTGTAGTGCCCTTGAAGACCAGAAGAAAGTGTCGGGTCCCTTGGGACTGGGGTTACAGACAGTTGTGAGCTACCATGGAGATGCTAGGATTCAAACCCAGGTCCTCTAGAAGAGAAGCCAGTGCTCTTAATTGCTGAGATTCTCAAGTCCCTTGAGCTTGTTTCTTAAACACACAAGTGATTGGCACCTTCAGACTACAGACTCCAATGAATGTCACTTTATTTAAGTCAGTGGTTCTCAACCTTCCAGTGGTGTGACCCGTCAACACAGTTCATAATGTTGTGGTGACCACCGACCATAAAGTCATCTTTGTTGCTACTTCATAACCCGAATTTTACTACTGTTATGAATTGTAGTGTCAATACTGATTGATATATGACCCTTGTGCAAGGGTTGTTTGACTCTGTTAGAGTCACGACCCACAGGTTAAGAACCACATGGGTAGTGGGCTGGTCACCCTCTCCTCTCCCACATGGCCTCTGTCCATCAAATCATCTACACAGAGTTCCTCCCCTGTATTCAGGTTGGTATTTGTACCCAGGATCTTTCATCTGAGCTCCAACAATATACCCTCAACATTTGGTCCCTCAGCTTCTTGGGTACACCACACCCTCTTCCCAGCCCCTGAGAACCCAATGTGTCCTGGGCCACCTCAGAAAAGGACCTGCGACGATTCACATTGAACGACAGTCTCAGAGATGAAGAAGGCCCTGAACTGGTCTAAACCACATCCTCATTTTGCACACTGTGACTGAAGCTCAGAGACACTAAATGATTTACCCAAGGTCACACAGCCAGATGAGGGCAGAGCCACAACTAGACTCTGGTCCCTAGTTTTAGAACCCTGACTCTATCATTTCCCCTCAGGAGGTTCAGTAGAAGGCAGTGTCTCCTAGTGACAAACATACATGTAGGAGTCATAGTCTAGGACACTCTGTGTGTTATGGAGACCCAATTCTAAGAAGTTCCCCCAATAGCTCCAAAGCAGCTTGAGTAGGAGAAGCCTGTGTCAAACAGTGCTGAGGTCTCTCCTACACCCTAGCCCCAAGAAGGTATTCAACAAGAGTGGGGTCTGTGGTGTAGCGGCTCAGAAGGTAGGGCTTTGATGCTCTTTTGCCTCAGCCATCCCTTCGAGACGGAAGCCAGACCTCATTCTGTTCCAGGAACAGCAGGCTCTGTTTGCAGCTTCTGTTTATGGTCATACAGATGATATACATGAGACACTAACAAACGCTCCCTACGAATAATGACTTCTTTGCTACTGAAGAATTCCCTCACCCCACCCCACCCCCGGGAAGAGCTGCCCCCCGAATTCTTGCCATTCCCCTATGAATCCATCCTGAAGACAAATTTTGGCCAGGGGACCCAGGCACCAGGCTTTCTTTGTAGAAGCAAAAATGAGTCTCTCCTCCCCCTCCTTGGAAGCC
This sequence comes from Mus pahari, assembly GCF_900095145.1. NCBI lineage: Eukaryota > Metazoa > Chordata > Mammalia > Rodentia > Muridae > Mus > Mus pahari. The sequence continues at coordinate 80,762,506 of NC_034596.1, read as the reverse complement.
CCTAACTGCTCAGAGGCAAACCGCAAAGTCCTTACTACATGCCATTCCTGGGAGACAGCCGCAGCGCTGACATTCACCAGGGAGAAGACATCCCAGCTGTCTGTGGAGGCAAGCGGGGAGGGAGGAGGGCCGAGGCGCGGCTGCAAAATGGAAACCTACTAACTGCAAAGCCACCACTTGGCTATCTAAGGCCAAAGGGCAGCTTTGGTGTTTTGGAATACAAGACAGTTCCACATGATTTAGGAAACCTGTAAGAGCAGAAGGGACTGGATGGACTCTTTACAGTGAGGAGGAAATTCCCGCTTCAAGGAAGACACAGGAAAGATGACGTGAGGCCAAGTCACCCTCCACGATGCTGGCTCCAGATGGAAGTGATTTAGAGGGAGAGAAGTACACACTGGGTGCTGAGGAAGAAAGACTTGCCATTTCCTTCCCTTCGGGACCTAGGAGATCTGCGGTGCAGACAGACACCCTCCATGTCTTCATGAGTAGCTAGGGTCATGAGTACAGACCAAGCTCCCAATACTGGCCAAATGCCCCATTTGGGTGTTTTGTCTCAAAATACAGGCGAGAACCCAAAGTGACTTTGGTGATTTGGGAAACTGTTTGGGTAAATTGGAAGTGAGCCAAGGAAAGAACCCAAGTCAGGTACGTATCAAGGCACCCCACACACTACTTTGTATTCAAAACCAGAATCATTTTTAAAAGAACAGAAGAAAAAAAAAAAGCAAAAAAGAAAACCTGGGAGACCCCAAAGCTCCGTATAAAGAAGACTTTTAGAAAAGGCTCAGAAAGTCACAGGGCCCCTCCTCTGTTGTGTAAAGCTAAGTTACCAGGAGAGCAGACACAGTCCCCTGAAAGCCAGCTTGAAGAAAATGGGCCAGATGGGCTCAAGGAGAAAGAAGTGGAGGAAGTATCTAGTATTTATATGTCTGTGCCGACTTCCTCGGGGACTTGGAAGAACACAGTTGGGTGCTGCGTTGGATGTGCAGAATAAAAAGCCACAAAGCTTTTCCAGGCCAAAAATACCCAGTGGCAGATACTAACACAAAGAGTTCTTCCACTTTTTTATTCTTCAGAATAAAGGTGGTAGTGATTTATTCATTCCCCGCCCCGTTCTCATTTATCATACAGAGAGCAACCCAACACCCTACGTCTTTCTGTACGCCTGTAAGTCCTGGTCTTACTTTGGCAAGCTACATTCGTAAAGGTCTCTCCCCTTAAATAATCATTATCTTTCTCCAGAATAACAAAAATACTTAAAAAGACGACAGGAGAGGAGCAGAGGGCCTAACTTCTAGAACATCAGAGGAAAATGTGAACTCCCTGGGTCCCTGAAGTCAGGGCTCTAAAGATAAGCAGGCACTCTGGACCGAGCAGGCACTCTGGACCGGCATAGAGGACGGCGTGCAAATGGTGTGCAAGATGACAATGAGTGAGGTAATGAGTGAGGGTGCCTATAATCCCAGGAGCAAGAGTGGCGCCAAAACCACCGGCAGGGAGCAATGACCCAGAATCAGGAAGACATGGGAGCTGGATTCTGGAAGATTCCCAGGAGGGAGGAGATGTAGCTCAGGACCCCACAGGAGGGGAACAGAAGGTGGCAAGCCAGAGACCCGCAGAGTGCAGGACCAAAAGTTAGGAATCTCAGAGGGAGCTAAGACATGGAGGGGTTAGGGAATTTGGTCAAAGTCACACAGCTGGCAAGTGACACCAAGCTGTTCCTTGGAGCAGGCGGTGATTTATTTCCTGTGATCTGAACGCCACTACCAAACAGTCTCTGAAACCAAAGAGACCCAGAGGGCAAGGAGCAAAGGGCAGGGAAAGCGCTTGATTGACAGTAACCCAAACCACAAATTCTTGCAAGGCGGCCCTGAACTCTACAGGCAGGCAAGCGGGAGTCAATGGAGCCGGATGGCTGAGTGTGAAACTTTGCTCTCCGTGTGACCCCAGACAGTTCCATGACCTCTCTATGTATCACTTTTGCCACTATAAAGTGGCAGTGACATCATCTGCCTTGTAAGGCAGTAGAGAAAATCAAAGTACTTAGCTCTTGCAAAGCCCATGGAACAACCTTTCACTTGATGAGCGGGAAGTCGGGGTCGCAGTCTTCCTTCCCGCGGAGGTGCCAGGACCAGATGACCCCCTCAAGACAACCTCTAGATCACGTCTGTCTAGCAGTGGCCTCTCTTTCCCTAGTCACAGTCTCCTCTCAGGGCTCCCTGCTCTCCCTCTTCCCAGGGCTAAGTCCACAGAAGGCAGAGCCATAGCGTATGCTGACAGTAAACTACAGGACAGAAAGGAAAGGTGCTGAGTCACGGCTGGCTACCCCAGGACAGAAAGGAAGCCTGGCACCTGCAGCTTCCTCTGTTTCTCCTGAAGTGTCCTGAAACTTGCAGGCCAGAGCACAGTGGCACAGGCTATTGGCCACGGGCGCCACTGACTGGCTAGGGCTCTGACCCTGATCCAAACACTGAGGTGCCAGTATCTTTTACCTCTTTGGCTGGTCATTAGGGACTACTCTCTGGGTAGTCATGAGAAGATGGAGAGAGGCAGCTGGGGTCAGGAGAAGCCACAGCAAGCTGGCAGGAATGGTCTCTCAGAGCACTCCCAGCCATGGAAGAAGCCGCAACTATTTCCCAACAGACTCTAGGTCCTCCCTGGAGACCAGAAAGATGTCTTCCACAGAGCTCTGCCTGCGCATACAGCTCCATCCTCTGCCCGTAGAGGCTTAACAAATGACACCACATCGTCTCTGCCAGAACCCAGAGAGTTCTATTGGGAACCAAGGAGGACCTACTTCTTCTATCTCTGTCCTTTCTTGCCTTCCCTCAGCTCTGTCCCTCAGGGGGACAATGCCGGGTATAGACACCATGGTGTGCGATGGCTTTGGTCTATGAAAAAAGAGGCACCAGCCAGCCAAGTTTGGGAAGTGAAGCCCTACCACTAAACCCCATGGACTATATCCAGCAATCAGACTTAAGGGTAGGCTCTAGCCAGGCCTCCCACCACCAGTGAATGCAAAGGAAGACTAGAAATTCCAAGCCTAGGTCTCTGAGACACACACATGCACACGCACACACACACGCATACAAACACACATATGCACGTGCATGCACACACACGTGCACACACAGGCACACACACGCATGCACACACATGCATGCATGTACGCTATGCACACACACACACACACACACACACACACACACAGAGGCACACTGAGCTTGGCAGCCCCTGAGCTCAGAGAGCTGGTAACACAAGCCATGGAGCTGACTGCCAAGACAAGCAACAGAAAGAGCCAGACCCAGTTTCATTGGCCACCATACGTTGCATATGGCCCGGGACGCAGCCAAAAGAGTGTTCTCACCCTCCTCAAAGGCATAGGAGACCCTCTGTTTTCAAACACACCTCCACAGAGCCTTAATTAAAGGAAAATGGAAAAAATAGCATGCCTGTTGCTCTCCCCCTGCCTGCAAGGGTATTAGCACACAACCCCTGCACGGTTGCTCCTTTTCTCTTCTTCCCATTTTGGGTCTCAAACATAACTCATTCCCGCGGAAAGAAAGTCCAAGTTTTGCTGAAGAAAAATAAGAGTTGTTCCCAGTCCTGGAGGGTTAGAGGGGTCAGGGAGAGTTAGTGCTGAGTGAATACAAGGCAGGCCAGCCTAGCATCTGGGCTGGCTTCTTCCTTTCCTGTGTGTGTGTGAGTGTGTGTGTGTGTGTGTGTGGCAGGGGGATTAGGAAGAGGGAGAGGGGGAGATGGGGAGAGGAAGTAGGACTATGAATTGTAATACCAGTTGTACCTCCATAACAGACAAGAGGCCCAGGAGGCCCAGTTCTGCAAGCTGAAAGGTGCAAGAGGACATCCTGCCAACAGGTGGGAGAGAGAGAAACAGACCGGGGACACGGGAGTTCCCTGGTGGGGCAAAAGGTGTCCGTGGATGAGTAAGGGAGACATGTACCGAAGCTCTTCCTAAGCGACACAGTCACCTGTCTCCTTGGAGATGACTGTAACCAATTTATTGACAAAAGGTTCAGAGGCCTTCTCCCCCCAGTCCTTCCTTTCAAGCCACCCAGCGCCCAGCTCTTCAGGAAGATTCTAGAGCTCCTCTGAACTGAAGCCAACGTGGAAGGGAAACAGAGGAGGCTTTGAGAAATCCATCCTCCTTACTACTTTAGGCAAAGCAAAACCTCTGGCGCCCAGAGGCAGGAGAATGATCGTTTCTATCCCCGGGACCTCAGGTTTCTGCAAAGAGCCGGGCTCACACCTGATATCCCTGGTTAAACTCTCCCCTAGAAACCTGCACGGTGCACAGGAAGGCAAGCCTGCCATCCAAGCGGAAGCCGGCCAGATTTGCTGAAAAGCAGCGAAAGCAAGAGGGGGTGATTTTTAAACCCTGGGGGGGGGGGAGACTTGGGGGCGAGGGTGAGGGATGAGGAATGAGGAAGACAACTGCTAACAGCCTTTGGGACAAGCAGGTTCCCAGCTGTGGTGCAGAGCCTGTTTCCCATGCTGCCTGAATTAAGATCCTGGATAGGGTGGCCCAAGATTTAACAATACACAGACCTGTGCCACAGTCCCCTGGAAGGTGCCACTCAAACACATAAGGGCTGGACAATCTTCTAGCAGGAGCTGACTCAAACAGTTGATTGATTCCCTTCTTGCACCCGCATCGCCACCTCTATCCCCAAATGGCCCATCCATTTCTGCAAATGAGCCAAGGCAACCCAGCATGCCAGCACCTCCAGATACCCAGGCAAAGCAGGTTTCTGCCGCTCCAAGGGTCCAGGAAGCTTAGCCTTCTTGGATAAGAGGGGAGGAAGAGTGCCTTTGGGCAGGTTACCTAAAGAAGCCTGCTTACCTTCTTATGTAACCTGATGTGCCTGAGGGATCCCAAGGGAACTGGGGACTGCCCCGTGGTTCCCTCCTAACCCAGCCAGAGCCCACAGCAATGCTCTTAAGCGAAGGAAGCCCTGTTGGTTAGATGCCTTTCCCAATACCCTCCTCCAGGTCTTGCAGAGCTACGGAAGAGGCTGGGGCGCGACCTGTCAGCAGGTCTGAGGCGTGCATGCCCCCTCGAGTCCCAGGCAGTCCCCGACACAGTTTTCTCCCGCTCACCCCGCCCTCTCCGCCGCCTGTGCACAGCACCTCCCAGCAAGCGCACTGGGGGAGGAAAGCAAGGAGGGAGCGCCCCGCTGTCCCGGCCACAGACAGGACTGTCCTGCCCAGCCAGGGAATCACGGGTGGGCAGCGGCTGCATCGATCCGATAGTGTTCCGCCCTGGGGTGGCGGGAGCCCCAGCGGTAGCTACTCCCGGGGTGGCCACCCCAGGTGCCCGCAGCCCCGCCTCCCCCCCTCCGTGCACCCACCGTGCAGAAGCCGCTGGAGGAGGCGGCTGCCCCGGGCCCAGAACCCTGCTGCAGGCGCCGTGCCCACTCCGCGCTGCTGCCGCCCGCTGCCCAGGCCCGTCCCGGCCCGGGAGCCGCCGCGGCGCCAGCCCCGCCGCCGCCGCTGCAGCGTCCGCCGCCGCCAGCACCCCCCGTCGCGGCCGCCGAGTGTCCCTCCCGCAGGCTGTGGCGGGCGGCGGGACGGGTTGCATCAGCCCCGGCTATATAGCGGGCCCTGAGTGGCGGGGAGGGGTCGGGAATGCGGAACCGGCCGAGCTGCCAGCTCCACACGTCAGAGGGGGACGGAGAGGAAGAGAAGGAGGGGACAGGGAGGAGGGGGTGTGGATCGCGCGCTTCACACCCACTGACCTTCACCTCCCCCGCCGCCGGCGCCCTCCTCCCGCCGATGCTCGCGCTCCTCCGCCTGCGGGGCCGGCCCGGGCCCCGCCGCGCTGGTCCCGGTAGCATTGCGGTCCGGCGGCGCGCCCCGCCCGCGGCTCCCGAGAGCGCGAGGCAGCAGGACGCGGCGAGCGGTTATGTAAGCGCATCCCCTGCTCGGCCTTGCGGCCGCCACCCCCAAAATGCTGCACAACCCGGGAGGCAGCGACGCGAAGGCGGCGGCCGGATGAGCAGAGAACCCCTTCCAGCTCAGCCCACGCCGAACCATCCTCCTCCGTCCGATGCGCTCTCCCCCAAATCCGGAGCGAGGGTTCCGCGCAGTGGTGTCTTCGGACGCTGCAGGATCTCGCAAGCCTGTTTTTTCCGCGGAGGAGCATGGGCGGGGGTTTAAGGCGTTTGGAAGCCTCAATCCCTACCCACTGTCCACCAAAGCGTCCTGACGTCCTGAAGCCATGCAGTGAATGAACGAGCTCTTGAAGTGGAACTGCACCCTAAGGCCACCGTTGTTGTCAGTGGCTGGCCCAGTTTGACCCAGGGCTCTTTGCCCAACTCCTGCAGGCTTTTGCCTCCCTTTGACAGGACACAGCAGTGAGCCGACCTGACTTCTGCCAGACCTCCAAAGGCCTTCTTCCTCAATGACTCCAGGGCCAGCTTCCGTGCCCTCTTCCCATCCTGCTACAGAAGTAGATCATAAGAACACTCCAGAGAAAATATGACAGCCCTTCGAAGGCGGACTGTCTCAGGCAGAAATGTGTGTGGCATCTAAGAACTATTTGCACACACAGGTAGACACACACAGGTCTCCATTACCCTTGGGGGGACAAGACCTCCACCCTCTTTCCGCTTAAACCAGAAAGGAGTGGCAATGTTGACACTCGGTGACCTTCGACCTCCTTCTCAGAGAGACAGCAGGTCATCACCCATAGAAGAAAGGAAGTGAAAGAAAAAGTTCAAGTCTTCATAGAGTACAAATGCTGAGATCGAAAGACCAACAGGGAGGGAAGGAAGTCCACAAGCCGGACAAGCAGGTCTCCACGTGCGTGCTTGCCTGCAGGAAGGAATCAATCTCCATTTTACCCTTAAGTCCTCCTGCAGGGGGTTGGGGGGGGGGGGACAGGTGGAATGGAAAGACAGACCAAGCCCTAATGACATCACTGACCATCTTCCCCGTCCCCATCAGCCACTTCCCTCACAATGCTGATGAAAGAAAAAAAGAGAAAGACTCCAAAAGAACACACATACCGCAAACTCAGTGGTAATGTGCTAGTCCTGTAGAACATGACCCTCCATCCCAGAAAAGCCAGCAGCACCTTTACAATGACACAGAGATCAAAGAGGGAGACGGGGGAACTGGCTCATATGATGTTTCTCCCCTGAGATGAGGATCTGACGTTTATGTGAAAGTAAACACTGAACAGGTGGAGCATTACACCTATATGTGTCCTCTGGTGGGACTTGGAAAACGCTAAACTCATCTCCGTGTGGGGCCTAATAATTAAAATGTGTCCTTAAAGCTGGTCTTGCCCAGGGCCTACTCTGGATCATGGCTAGGTGACAGGAGTCCTGCTGGGTCATTACTTCCTCCACAAAATAAATACGATACAGGAAAGGCACTGGCGTGGGGGCACTAAGGGGTCTCTGTCCCCTTTCGTCTCCCCACATCTACTAGGCTCCCCCATTTTGATATAGCTGTTACCCAGTTTTATATCGGATGCTATACAAATACAGCTCAAGACCTCCCTCCTAGCCACACCGTTTCCTACCAGACCTCTCTGTGTAGTCATTGCTTCTGGACAAGGGTGGAGGGAAGACCACAACTGGCTCCTTTGTGCGGACTTGTGGTCTCCTTATGCAACTGATCTACATTAGGCTTTTAGGGAAACAGTGGTCTAGCCTAAGGCAGTCTCAATTAGGTGTCTTGTCTCTTGCAACTAAATTAAAAAAAAAAAACAAACAAACAAGTTTCCATTAAGATGCACATCCATGGGCCAGTGGACTGATTCAGAGATAACCACAAACCCCAGATAAAGTGGATGAAACTAGGAGTTTTATGGATTGGCCAGGGAGCAAGGCTACCAGAAGCTGACCTGAAGCTGGTAGATGCCACCTGAGCAAAGATATTTACTGGTAATAATATTAATGCAAATAACAAATAGAGAGAAACCAAGACACCAATGGAATATTGGTGACACAGTCCCTGTATCCAGCCAGGCCGGCTATCCTCCTTACCTCAAGAGAAGTCATCTAAAGGAATCTGTCATCTGTGGCTTGTCTGCAGTAACCTGGGTTTCGGTTTTCTATTATTTCCTAGCAAATAAAATCCGAATCAGTGGAGTGGGTGTTGGGGTGAGGATAAAGCCTAGTTAGTAGAGTGCTTCTGAACACACACAGTCCCAGCACCAGCACACACTTGGCATCGTGAAGCACACCTCTAAGGTCAGTGTTTCGGTGGTGTGGGCAGGAAGATCTGAAGTTCGAGGCCATGCTCCATCACTGCCTTAGTTTGGGTTGTAACTGCTTTGAGGAGATACTACGGAGAAGGCTACTCTTACAAAAGCAAACATTTCACTGGGGCTGGCTGATAGTTTCGGAGGCTCAGTTCATTATCATCATGGCAGCAGATGATTATCTCATGCCAGCAGACATGAGATCGGCTCAAGCCTTCAAAGGCAGGAGTCTCTGGGGACCAAACCTATTCCAATCACCACAGCCACATAGTGAGTTTTAGGCCAGTCTGGACTATGTGAGGCTTTAGCTAAGTAGATAAATATGCATAAGCTGTTGTTATCACTTATTTGGATTATCCTGTTTTAAAAGTTAATGGTCATTAATGAGTCCCAAGCTCTTTGCAGAGGAAAAAGTGAATTGATGAGGTAAAGCAATTCCCCAGAACTGTCCCTCCAACGTTAAAAGAGGAAGCAATAGTTCTGACTAATCAACCTGTTGGCTCATCTTTACACTCAGTATTTACCGATAAATCTGTCATACGCCTGTAACCTGTGACGTGCACAAAGATGCGGTCCCACCTCCCATCTAGTTAGGAAGAATGAATTAAAAGCCAGTTATGAGCAGCAAGGTCAAGTGTAGCTGAGAGGAGATTCCGTGGCAGGCAGGGTCCCTGCTTCAGTCTCCATTCAAACTGCGCCCACCAAAATTACAAACTGCTGATGCTTCTTCACATAGGATGGAGTTATGCTGTGGCAAACCCACCATGAGCTGAAGATTTCGTACGTCAAAGATGCACTTAATTCATCTGGCTTTACAAAACACCAGGGCTTGGCCCAGTCTACCGTCAGCTTTGCTCAAAACACATATTTTGGTCTATACCCGGGCAAAGAGTTCTAACACAAAATGTATTCCACGTGTTCATACTTCATGCAGTTTATCAAAGGCCGGACTGAAGGGGAGAAACAGAATGGTTTTATGAGGGTGTGTTAACACCACCATAAAGCTGAAAGATGGTGTATCAAATCCCTGTAAGTCAGAGGCCGTGTGCAGCCACACAGAAGCTTGGCGTCGGCCTTTGTATTACTGTTTCTCATTGCTGTGATAAATATCTGTCAGGCAGGAAAGGGTTACTATGCCTCATGGCTCAGGGGATAGCATTCATCTTGGTGAGGTGCAGAGTCTGGGCACATCTGGGCACATCAGGAAGCAGAGAGAGAAGCCATGTTGTGCCTAGCTTGCTTTCTCCTGTTTTCAGTTTTGTTTGGTCCAGAACCCTGGGTGTGGGGTTCCCCCCCACCCCCCGCAGGCTGCCCAGATCCCCTCAGGCATTGCTTTCTCAGTTAAACCTCCCTTGAGTTAATCCTCTTCTTTCTGCTCCTCCTCTTCTCCCCCTGCCTCCCTTTTCTCATTCTCTTCTCTGTGTATCAAATATTTCACTCAGCTCTGTATTTCTCCCTTCTCTTTAAAAAGCAAAGCCAAACCCAGCTGGTGGCACATGCCTTTAATCCCAACACTCGGAGACAGAGGCAGGTGGACCTCTGTGAGTTTGAGGCCATCCTGATCCACAGAGCAAGTTCCAGGACAACCAGGGCTACACAGAGAAATCTTGTCTTGAAAAAAAAAAAAAAAAAAGCTGGGCGGTGGTGTTAATCCCAGCATTCGGGAGGCTGAGGCAGGCGGATTTCTGAGTTCGAGGCCAGCCTGGTCTACAAAGTGAGTTCCAGGAGAGAAACCCTGTTTCAAAAAAAAATTTTTTTTTTTTTTTTTTTTTTTTTTTAAAAAAAGCAAGCCAAGGCTGGAGAGATGGCTTGGCCATGAAAGGCTAAAGCTCACAAGAAAAAACTCAAAGTCAGGCAACTCATATCCAGGAGTGAATGCAGGCTAGTTACATAAGTAGCAAGCATCCACCAATCCACCAATTTAACACACAAAAAAGGTTACTCCTCACCACTGTAGGACAAAACTTCTCCTGGGGAGATACAATGCACAGATCTACCCACCCCAGATAGAGAAGCCATGACAGACCAAAATAGATACTGCCACAGTCCAACTTGGTGAACCATGAGTTTTATTGAGGTTACTCACAGGAGCCGAGATGACTCAAAGACAGCTGCATCACCACAGCCCACCCCAGCATGGGTGACAGCTCACAAAAGCTGGGAACCTGGAGCTCACTGCACAGCCTGCAGGCAGCTTAGCGGGTTGCAGAGGGTTCTCTCCAGGCACTTTAGTTGGTCTAAACCTCTTCCAAGCAGTCCCACTGATTTCTGCTTCTTCCAGGCAGCTGGGGTGGTCTCAGTCTCCTTTGCTGCTCTGTTCTGTTCTTCTCAGAGGTGGTGGGGAGGGGCCTAGTGAATCTGGTCAGTTTCAGGGATTTCCTGATGCTTCTTTCAGTTGTTTACCTTCCTGCTTAAGGCGCTTCCCTGCAGGATACAGTGTTTCCATTACAGAGGGACCTGTTATACAACCCTCACACAAGACAACTATGAATCTAAGTGATTTCCCAGGGCAGCTATCCTACAGGTGAGGGCATGGTATTGTACCTTCATGTCAGCAAGGCCACCATAACCAAGAGAGGAGAGTGGACCAGGCAGCAGCAGCTCAGTCATCTTCTCTTGGAGACCATTGGAGACCATCACTTTAGCTTCATTTCTTTGGCCAAAGGAAGGTGGTTCTTGATTTCAAAGTCTACAGAGAAGAGAACCAGGAGTTAGTAACCAAGTAATATCTACCACAGCATGTACTCTCTTATGGCAAGGATGGGTTGAAACCACTAGGAACCCTTGGCATGTCACAGTTCCATCTGCTTTCAGTCATTTACACGGCCTGCCTAGACTCTCAAGATGTTTGTTTTTGCAAACCTCAGTATAGGTAAAGCTAATCTCAGTATTCATCTATTATATATCGATAATGTTATGGAATTATCTTCATTTCCCCCTCCCCACCCCTCACCGGCTCACGTTTTGAAATCTTGATCCCTAACTGGTAGTGCTATCACGGGGCTAGCTAGAGGAAGTGACTGGGGATGAGTCCTTGGGACAGTGTTATCCCTGACTACTTCCTGTCTCCCTGTTTGCGGAGCTGGTGGCATGTGAACAACCTTTCTCACACACTGTGTGAAACTCTGAAACCAGGGGCCAAAACAAATCTCTCCTCCCTCGAACTGTGTGATTCTAGCAGCCCCAGAATAACAAATTCAGGGTTATGACCTGAGTAGTCCAGTTGCGGGAGTTCATGTCCCAAACTGTGGAGACTGGTTCAGGGAGAGGTCCATGACCCAAAAAGCCAGCCTTTCCCTAAGCTTTGATTAAGTGAACACTAAGAAAGAGAGGTTTCTCTAAACTCCCAGTGTAGACATACAGATCGCAGCTATTGGTGGCCATTTTCCTATTACACGAAAAGAGTCAGAAAGAAACCAGCATATAGAGGAGAAGAAAGTTCAGACAATTAAGAAGAGAACTAGCCACGAGTTCACCGTTTGAGTCACTGAGTCTAACGTGTCACGTGCCCCTTCTGGATCAGCCTTTAGACACTGTAGTGATGAAATCAACGTCCTCTTCCTGTCTTGAGAAGCATAGCTTGGGCCGGGGTTTTTGGCACTCACCACTAAAGAATGCTGAAGGATATAGGCAGAAGATATCCAAAGGCAAGCTTTGGAAGGAATGCTGAATTGGCTCCATGGAACTTTATCGGTTTCTATTCCTGCTCATTCATCAAATGCCACTCAACCCGACTTGAGACTAAATGCAGAACCGTTGGAACTGCTTTCTCATGGTTCACAGTTAAGTTAGTCATTTAAATAATTTAGTCGGACAACCTCATTTGAATATCTGCTAGGAGCTGACACCACCCTTATAAAAGAAGCAAAGTAAAAGGAAAAAGAAATATCGCTTCTTCTGGCCCATAAAGAGTGACAGCCCATAGACTGGGGGCATGGCCAGATGGTAGAGTGCTTGGCTACCACATACAAAGCCCTGGATTTGATCTCCAGCACCACGTGTATTGGCCTGCCTGTAGCCCCAACACTCAAGAGCTGGAGGCAGGAAATAATGAACTCAAAGTCATTCTCAGCCACATAGTAAGTTGGAGGTCAACCTAGACACTGTCTAGGCTATAGAGACCCTGTCTCAAAAAATATAAATAAATAAATAAATAAATAAATAAATAAATAAATAAAGCAAGCAAGCAAGCACACACACACAAAAGAAAGCAAACAAATGAACAAGAAAAACCAGCCTTGAGGGTCCAGGAAGATGAGTATTATTCATAGCATTGAGGCAATAAATGACTGGGGCCCAAGGTAAACGGTTCCTGAAGGCAAAAGTAAGATTGTAGGTAGATTCTTTAAACTCTATCAGATCAAAAATGATGTTTCAGTCCTACTTTCAAATCATAAATTAGCAACAAATAAGTATTGACTAGATACTTATTTAAGTGAATGAATAAACAGATTCCGACTAGGAACAAGACGCAGAGCGCATGGATCATTCAACATGGAGCATATAGGAAGAGACACGTAAGCTGGGGATGATGGCACACATCTGCAACCCTGGCATTCACCAAACTGAGGCAGGGTGAGGGTGAGTTCCAAATCAGTCAGGGATACACGATGAGTTCCAGGTCAACATGGGCCACATAGTAAGACCTTGTCTCAAAAAGAAACAAGGAAAACGGAAAGAGGGAGGGAGGGAGGGAGAGANGAGGGAGGGAGGGAGGGAGGGAGGGAAGAAGGAAGGAAGGAAGGAAGGAAGGAAGGAAGGAAGGAAGGAAGGAAGGAAGGAAGGAAAGAACACAATTGAGTATAACACAGAAATAGGATCCGAGATGAGTCCGGGGCATTTGCTTAGATCTGTAGAGCACCTTAAAGTCTTAGAGATGTACCATGAAGAAATGCCAGGGTGTCTAATGATGTTCCCACTTAGCCCCTACAATGATGCTTCTTGAGATACCAAAACCCCTCCCAGTCTTCCTTCCCCCTTTATCCCTGATTCCCGTGCCAAGGTGTTGCTGCAGACTAACCAGATTTTAAGGTAAGAAGTCTGAACCTAGTACCAGACTTGATGGTGCGTACCTGTAATCCTAGCTCTCAGGCAATGAGTCAAGTGAGATCCAAAAAAAAAAAAAAAAGGCAGAGAATAAATCAGCTGGACCTGACTTTCCTCATTTGTAAAATGAGGGTCTAGAACCACATCAATATCTGCCATGTGCCAAAAGATAAGTACATTTTGCTATTTTCAAGAACACCATCATTATCTTAAATACTTTTTTGTTACTTGAAAAATACCCTGATAAAAGCAACTTTAGAGAGAGTTTATATTGGCTACAGAACAAGGGTACAGTCCATTACAGTGGGGAAGTCAAGGCAGCAGGAACTTGAAGCACCTGGTCACATTGCATCTGCAGTCAGGAAGAAGAAAGTAATGAATGCTGGTTCTCGGCTTCCTTTTTCCTTGTTACCCAGCCCAGCAGCTCAGCCTAGGGAATGGTGCTGCCCACTGTGGGTGAGTCTTCTGACCTCAACCCAATCAAGACATTCTCCCACAGGCACATCAAAAGATCCATCTCCCAGGCAATTCTAGATCTCATAGATTGACAACTGAGATCAACCATCGAAATCATTATTCCCATTATACCCATTAATATGATGTGTCATCCAACGTAGACCCTGTTGCTATGTACCTTCTCAGATCCGTCAGGCTCATGGTGACTCCTCCCTCTCCAGAGTTGAGAAGCTCTTCCCCTCCAATATCTGATAGTCTTCAATTTTAAATTCTGCTTCTTATTTCATATTCACCACCACCCTCATCTGCTTAGACCTGATGTAGATGTGAGGGAGATTGGGGCGGGGGGACAACAGGTTAAAAATTTTCAAACTTTCAGAATGCCAACCACGTGCCAAACTTCTGATTGGCACTTGACAGGCATTTTAAATAAACAATGGGCAGGGCCTAGAAACAATTCCTTTTAAATCCCTGCAGAGGCAGAAGCCAGTCTGGGTTCTGGCATTTAACAATGCTCACCAGGCAGATACAGGGCAGAGACAGAATTATCAGTCGTACCTCACAGAGAGCAAAACCTAGCCCGTTAAAGCGAGGGAAAAGGTGCTGTATTTCATCAAGGACAAAATTAGGGCCCACACCGATGACACAGATCTGGCTGAACAAAAGTTACAGTGGGACTAGTTCTCAGGCCTCCTTTCCTGCTGCAGGTCTTAAAACAGCCATCAGCAGAAAAGTTATTTCAGTAAATGTTTATGGAAGGGGGGAAAGTCCCCCAGGTTTTCTGCCATGAGGTGGCATTTCCTCCGACACTCATCAGCCTTGGTGTGGTGGAGAGAAGTGTTGGAAGGTGCGCAGGGGTAGTGACTGGACTAGTGTGTGGGCTCTGGTGGGGGAGGGGTAGGATTGCCACTTCGAGGAAGGCTCTTCCGCTCCAGGCAAAGGAGCCAGGTTTGACGCCTAAGTTTTCCTAAAGCACACAGGGCCTGAAATCAGCCAGTGTGTGCTGTTCCAGAGCAACACTCCGCCAGCTCAGTTGAGGGAGTCTCCACATTGGGGTCATGGATGGAAGCGCACCCTCAGAGACAGGAGACGCTTCCCGCACGAGTGGCCAGGACAATCTGCTGTCATCTTCTGACGGTGGGGCTGAAATGAATGCCTTCCTGTAAGAAGACCTCTCTGGCTGGCCTCAAGGATCTCACACATGAGAGGCCCCAACCCCATTAGGGGGCCAGGGGACAAGAGCCTCTTTGGTACCCCAGGCTGGGTCTCAGGCTCCTTTTCAGGTTTCAGGACCACACAGTTCCTCTGCCCTTCCACCTGGCGCCTCTTGCCAGCCTTCCTCTGTCTCCTAAACACCCCCATCTTAATCCTCCCCTTCCTCCTTTTAAAAACCTGCCTTTCCTTTTCAATACTTCCCCAAATGTGGGCTTCTTGTTTTGTGCTTGCCCCTTTAAGCTTTCCCCCAGAGAGTTCTGACTGGAGGCAGATTTAAGACTGCAGGCTCTGTCCAGTTTTATTCATCCCTTCATCCAGTGGCTATTCATTCTGCAAATATTTGATTAGGTGCAAGGTCATTATTGTTGGAAATCGATGAAGGAGGCTAGTCCAGTTCTTAGGTGAATGAATAATTAGCCAATTAACTAAATAATTACAGGAGTGAATGGGAGAATTAAGAAGTGTCACAAGACAGAAAAGCCACTGCAACCAACTTCCCCTATTTATCAGAAATTGTTATCCAGCCATGCTTGGTAGCTCACACCTAAAATCCTAGAACTTGGGAAGCCCAAACAAGAGGATCATGAATTTGAAGCCAGCCTGGGCTCTATAGTAGGTTTTATCACACCCTGAGTTACATAGGGAGATAGTAGCTAAAACAAAGCCAGAAGTGCTTATTGAAACCAGCATGGTTCCCCAGGACTGTCAGTCACTAGGCCTGGGTAAGAACCCTTTCAAAGGTCTTCCTTGGAGGCTTTCTCCATTTTCTTTTTTCCCACATTTTAAAATTTCCATGCTACAGAACATCTCTGCAGACTCTACAACCCAGTCACGATTCTCCCGGATCTACTGGCCACCTTGAAAGGGTTTTGTGGCAAAAGAGTATCTCAGCGACAGAGGGCCAAGGAATACCACAAAAATCACACCACGCAACAGACTTCACACAAGAGATTTATTGGGGATGGGGTGGGGTGCAAAATGACTGCCTCTGAGCGGGGAAGGAGACAGCAAGGAGCCAGGCTGTGAAGGTGGGCTTTATAGAGGCTATTGAGTGTGTGCATGGGGAAAATACGACACTGAGTCCCCTTGGCACTGAGTCGCTGAAGGAGGGGTAGGGCATGGGGAATGGGAGACTGTGCAGGGGGAGGGGGAAGCTCCAACATTGGTTCCGGAATGTGTGCAGTTCTTAGTATGAACAACATAGTGTCCCAGCCCATATATGCACGTTTTAGCCAATCACCCCATCTTTTAAGATTAGTACAAGATTAGTGCAAGACAGCAGGTCATCGTAGGAAAAGGGTGGATTCTGAAACCAGGCTCTCCATTTGCAGAACTCTCTGAGCTATACTACTTCTGTGGCTTTTGGCAAGTTACTTAACCACGCTGCACCCCCATCACTAGTAGGGTCTATTCAATAATGCCACACCCACAGATGTATTACAAAGCTGTGAGGGGTTACCCCCATTTGGGACAGTGCTCATTGTGCAGTAAGTAAGGGACAGAGGCAACTATTGGATGCCAGGTGGCATCTAGCCTCTCAGGACTAGCCAAGTCTCAGGACACTGCTGGTCTGGGAGGAGCACCAGTCAGTGACATCAAGAAAGGATGCACAGGTAAGGAGACACAGAAGGAAGGGAATTCTCTAAAACCAGCAGTCACCTCACTTGTGCATCGTATCTGGCAGTGAGAAGGGAGTGCAGGAGCTTGTGAGCGGGCTGCCCCTGTTCATCATTGCTTATGCAGTTCCTATGCCTCATCCCATGCTTTCACGGTGGAGAATGATATTCTTAGGGCAGTGGCATTGAACAGAATCGGCCTTAGGGATTCTATATTGCACACTTCCTAAGTTTCCCTCTAAGGGAACGGAGCATCGGGAAAGCATGCCGTGGTGGAAAGGATGAGAGTCACAGCCTAACCCAGATCGGAGACTCAGAAGGAGCCTCTCTAGTAAGACAAGGGGTACCCCACCCTCTCCAGTAAAACAAGGGGTACCCCATACTCACTGGGCCGCAACTGGGTCGCATTGAGAACCAGGCTGATCACATGTGCTGTGGACGTGTCCTAAGGTTGCATGTAGCTATGTGGGTACTCGATGAGGACATTTTCTGATGCCTTTCTTCATTCGGTAATGGGGGCGTGACATAGTGGGCCAGGAGTGATGGAGCAGGAGTTCAGAGGAATTGCTACTCTACGGAGGACCAGGGTTTGGTTCCTAACACCCATGTGGTGGCTCACAACCCTCCGTAACTCCAGTTCCTGGAGATATAACATCCTCTTCTGGCCTCTATGGTCACTGTACACACACAGTACACAGACATATGCAGGCAAAACACACATGTACACATAAAATAAGTAATAAATTTAAGCAGCAACAGATCTGTAAAGATACAATTACCATGATGATCCTTCGGTGCTGTTAATATCAACTGTCCAGTTGAGATCCACTAAACCCGTTTGGGAAGATAGTCAGGGTACTGGAAGCTAAGGGGTTAATGTCCATGGACAAATTTTTAGTTTCTGCTTCTTGATGGCACATAGGACAGAACTTATCAGAGAAGAAAAGCCTTTCCCAAGCCTCGGCATAGCATCATGGTCTCCAGGGCAAAGTTCTGCATGGGAAGTCTCTCTGCCAACATACTTCTACTGCGAACTTGAAGTATTAAGGTGAGACACAAGCCTAAGACTATGGCTTGGCTCTCAGCCATTTTTGGAAAACAAATGCAGTTGAGGCCACAAATGTCACTGCTGGTCCAGAGCTCAGGCCATATAACAGGAATAGTGGCACCTTCTCCCTGTCTCAAACCAAGGTTGAAATGCACCCAAGTGCATCTAACCCCAGATTTGGTTGTGCCATCATCCTGAGATGCCAGACCCAGAGTCAAGGAAATGAGCTTGGTGCTGGGCACTAAAGTAGGAGACAGTTTCTTTTTTATCTGATCATCTGGGAGAAGCAGCTGAAACTTTTATCAACGTGACCAAAGGCCACAAAACTAGTACAGCTCAGAGTCATGCAAATGGGGAGCCTGGTTCCAGAATCCACCCTTCTTCCTCTTCCTTGAACCCACTCCAAACATCTCATCTGCCAGCATAGAACTGTATGCACACCTCTGGACCAACCCTAGTCACTTAATGGAAGCTGAACCCCTGAACCTCCTAGACATTTGAAGGCTGTGCAGTGGGGAAGGAGAAAGAAGGCTCTTAGCAAGGCAACAGGCAATCGTTGCCCCCGCCCCCGGGACTCATTTTTGTTTGCAATTGAGAACATTAAAACGTTATAGATTTGCCAGACAGCGGTGGTGCACACCTTTAATCCCAGCACTTGGGAGGCAGAGACAGGTGGATCTTTGTGAGTTCAAGGCCAGCCTGGTCTAGAGAGTAAGTTTCAGGACAGCCAGGGCTACACAGAGAAACCCTGTCTCCACCCCGTGCCCCCAAAACAAAGCAAACGAAAATCAACACCACCAAAAGAAAAAAATCCATTATAGATGGAAGATGGCTTTGACGTCAGCTAAGTGGATCCAAATTACACCTCACAGTGACTAAGAATCCTAGCTGACTCAGTGCCCCTAGAGCTATGGATTGGCTTACAGGATTGCTGTGAGGCCTCAATATGGTCGTGTGTGTGTGTGTGTGTGTGTGTGTGTGTGTGTGTGTGTGTGTGTGTGTGTAAAAGAGACAAAGAGAGTGTGTGAGAGTAAAAGAGCATGATTTCAGATTTCAGCATCCCACACTGGAGGGCATCCTCTATTACTTTTCTCCAGGTTCTGGTCAGGAGAAAATGACCTCGTGGCAGAGCGCGAACCTAACTCCATGCGAGCTTTCCTCCCTGGAACGACAGCAGACACAGAACAATACTTGGCTGATGAAGGGCAGGATGCAGGCTGGGGTTGTGCCAGGTCACTCGGGCAGAGGATTCTCAAGTACAGAGGCTGTCTGGTTTTGCTGCTGGGGATGTTGGAATGATCCTGTCAAGAACATTTTCTCTGGGCCTCAGAGCATGTATGGACTTGAGGTCTGTGCCTCCAAAAGAGATCTTCCACTCTGTCACAGCGGGGAGAAGTCATTCTTTTCAAGCATGCGATCATGCATCCAGACAGCGAAGGACTGCGGTGCCTAAAGCTAGCAGCAGCCAATCGATTGGACTGGCTCTTTAAAACATTCCTTTTTAAATAGAAGCTAATACTGATGGAGTGCCCACAGGTGCCAAACACTGCACTGGATGCTTTAGATCTGTTAATTCTTCCAATCCTCACAGAGACCCACAAAGCAGGCACTCTTCCCTTGCTCATTTTGGAGTGTAGCAAGCTTGCTGACAGTCACTGCCTTGGGGACAGAGCCACAATTCCAACTCAGAGTCCATAGCCAAAACCCATGTTCTCAACCACACTTGACACGGAGAGTTTTGTTGTTGTGTTGTTGTTTGGTTTTGTTTTCAATAGACTTAACTTTTAAAGTCTACTGAAACTCCACCCCTATCAACACCTCCAAGCAAAATGCTATAAATTATGGAGACGGAGAAGCTTACAGGAACACGTGAAGCTGCTCCAAGTGTTGGATGGTATATAGTGGCACATAGCCTTTATAAGAGCATCATCCCAAATGGTTTGTCTGTCCTGAACACTCTCTCTTTGCCAGCTTGTGTCTTCCCCCTCCAACATCTGGCCTTTACCTGCTGTGGGGCATCCGATGGTTGGAATGATTCAGAATGGCTTCTGACCCTCACTCGTGGCTTAAAGGATCCCCCGAGTCGTTTGGTGTGGTAGCTCACTCCTTTGAGTCACTGAAGAAAAGTCCATCATCTGGACACACAGTGACATATTTATTTACTCTCTTTGTTGTTTGTGAGGTTGGCTGATCGTGAGGGACAGCTGCAAATGTCTGTGGACAGGTTTTTGTGTGACCTTAACTTTTCAACTCCTTTGAGTAGACACCTAGGAACTCAGCTACCGAACCATGTGGAAAGAAGATACGTATATACAAGAAACTTCTAAGATGTCTTCCAGAGTGTCTGTATCATTTTGCAACCCCACCAATGATACCTGCATTCTGGTTGCTCCACATCCTCATCAGCATTTGATACGGTCAATGTTGTACAATTTGGCCCTTCTCACTGCTGTCTAATAGCATCACGTTCATGTTCTGATTTCCTGTTTTCTGAGATTTCAAGTTTAATGTCAGCACACACACTTCACACACACTTATTTGCTCTCTGTGTCTTGCTAGGTAGGACTCTACTCAGGAATTCTGCCTTTGTTATTATTGGTGGTGGCAGCAGTGTGTGTGTGTGTGTGTGTGTGTGTGTTTGGTGGCACACAGGTACACACATGAAGAGCCCAGAGGACATCGGGCACCCTGTTCTACCATCTTCTACCTATTCCTTTAAGACAGCATCACTTGTTGAACCTGGATCTGAACTGAAAGGACAACCAGCAAGGCCTGCTACCCTGTCTCCAACAGCGCTGAGGTTATAGGAACGCACAAGTGTATCCAGATTTTTTTTTTTTTACATGGGGCCTGGGATCTGAACTCAGACCCTCATGCTTACCCACCAATCCATCACTCCAATCATACTGGGGTTTGTTTTTGTCTTGTTTGGTTTTTGTTTGTTTGTTTGTTTTGTTGTTTTGTTTTTGAGACAGGGTCTCACTATGAAGCCCTGGTCCACCCTGAATCCTAGGTGACCTTTCTGCTTCTTCCTCCCAAGTGCTGGGACATAAATGTGCTCCACCACACCTGGCTTTTCCCAGGTTTTAATGATGTTGTTGGTTTCCCTGTTGTTGGGCTTTGCAGCACAGCATTTTAAAGGATAGAGAGGGTTTCCCAGCATCAGGGATGGGCCGACTTCAGAAGTCACCCACTTTATGCAGTTGAGAGAGCACACGCAGGCAGGGCAGAGTCCTGTGCCCTCCTTCCATCATAGCGCAAACGATTAGGCCATTTCCTTTGTGGACAGCTGGCTCCCAGTGACAGAAGTCACACCTGACCTCCTGTCATCTACTGCACAGAGCATGTAATCCATACATCTCTGGTGAGGAGACCAATGACCTTCTGACATTTCTGCACCTTTGCACAGAACTGACCTCTGACCTCTTCTCCTGTCTGTAGGAGAGGAAAACAGAGAGAATTAGCATTCCACAGCCTCTGTGGTGCAATCGTCAGGCCAAAGGCCTCGCCAGACTATAATTCTTAGCTTTGGCTTGACACTCGCCTCACCCACCAGATGCCAGAGCCTGAACCCCAGGCATTCACAGTGTTTGTGTTAGCTGTGGGCCTGGCCCTCGGCTAAGCCCCTTTTACATGTGAACATGCTTAGTCCTTCTTCATACATGCTATGATGTAAGCCTAGTTATCCTTACTCTGCAATGAGAAAGCAGAGCTCAGAATGACTAAGGAAGTCACACAGTGACACACAGGGTCAACAAAGCTAATGTGCGCTAGAGCTAAGATGTCATTAAGGAGGGTTTGATTGCTTTCTGATCTGATGGCTAGCCTGAATCCTGCACATGTGTGAGCACACGCATTTATATTCCGAGAACATCTCTTGCTCCCTGTCTTAGTTATGGTTTCCATTGCTGTGAAGAGTCACCATGTCCAAGGGAACTCTTATAAAGGACAATATTTAATTGGGACTGGCTTACAGGTTCAGAGGTTCGGTCCATTATCATCAAAGCAGGAGCATGGCCGTGCCCAGGCCGGCCTGGCCCTGGAGGAGGGCTATATCTTCCTTCATGGAAAGGAAGTCAGAACAGACTGTTTCCCGGCAGCTAGGGGGAAGGTCTCAAAGCCCACACTCACAGTGACACACTTCCTCCAACAAGGCCACACCTCCTTTAACAAGGCCACACCTCCTAATAGTGCCACTCCCTGGGCCAAGCATATTCGAACCATCACACTCAATTTCTTTGATTTTTACTTTACATTTCATGGTGCCAAGGATTGTGCTTAGGCTCTCACGAATGCTAGGCAAGCCTTCTACACTAAACACACCCCGAGCTGCACACTCAAGCCTTTGCACCCAGCCTAGGCAAACCGTATTTGGCAAGACCCTAGAAGCTGGTGGCAGGTAGGACCATATCCCCCAGAGCTTACCTTTAGAAAGCAATGCTCTCCATAGAGAAGTGACCTCAGAGGCAGCCCATGAGGGATGCTGACAGCTCTGCTGGAGGGTATCTCCAAAGCAGATGGTCCAAACTGTGCTCAAGTCTCTGATTAGGGAGAGAGTCACCCTCCTCCCTGCTCAAAGCCCCTGCCCCTTAAAGCTACCAAAGTGTGTGTGAGGATTTAGACTGAGGATGGTGGCGAGAGGGGGCACAAACATTACCTACAGCTCCCAGAGTTGTGCTCCGTTTTCTTCTGGGTGCCAATGTTATCACAGTGGTCTCGGGACATACTTAAGTGTCTCCAGAGTTCCACTGAAGACTTCAGAGCTGACATTTCTTAAATCAGATTTTACATCGCAGACCGGAGTCCTTTTAAAAAGGAGATATTGTAAAAACAAAAGGGGAAAACAAGAAAACAACAGTACACCACATACTGGAAATCACCCGTTGCTATTTTAAATACAATGTGAACCTTCTAGGAGGCAGGCTACTATTTATTCCAGCTCATTAAACCCCGGAAGGGGCGCCTCTCCACATTTAGACAAGTTGGTTTTCTCCCTGGGGCATTCAGTGCGGAAAGTGACAATGAAGGGGTGGGCTCTCTGTCCTTGGCCACCCTCATGATCCCGAAAGCTCATTGTGTAGCTCTCTTAATCTCTAGGCAGCTCCACCGTGAGGGTAAGACAGAGACTCTCATTCTAGCACAGGCTCAACCCTCAGATAACCTGGACTCCAACTCAAGTGTCATCACAGTCTTGCTCAGTGACCCTGGGCAAGCCACTTATTTCCTTAAACATCAGCACCCTCAGGTGTAAAACGAGTCCTTCTCTAAATGGGATGTGATTGTATCAGAGGGAAATGGGGCATGCCAGACACTAATCACAATGCCTGGCATTTGATGATCTGTGCCTCGGATATCATGATTAGCTAGCATCCTCGCCTCCTGGAACATAGGCAAGAGAGACAGCAGTCAATTCTGATCAGATCCATGCTCAAGGCAGGAAGAAGGGAGACAGGGAAGGAGAGTCTGCAGTGGCCCTCCAAGCAGGAAACCATCATCATCTCTTGCCTTCAGGCTGTGATGCTGGCTGACTCTGCTGCACAGAAGCTCCGGAATGTGGAGGGGCAGGTTTGATCCTGTGGGTCTGACAGCATCCGAGCCTGTGGTGGCATGGTCCCTTCATAAAGGCTGTTCCGACCCAGCTGAACTCAACCCTGTCAGCCTAGACGTTATTCATCTTTGGAAACACTCAAATCAATGTGAGAGTTGCTGCAGGAGAGGTCACCATGGCAACCAGGAGCCCGTGGTTGATAGGATCTGAGGCCCCCTCTACCCGCACCCACCCACCACACACTCACCCTTATCTGGTAAAGAGCCTGACTCTGTGAACAGCCGCATTTGGTGTCCCCTGGGTAGGAGAGAGAGCACGTGGCTTGCCCATCCTTCTTATGGCTCCCCAGAAGCCTTCTGTGCTGGGCTTGAAGGGGTGAAAGCACTCTGGGTAATTGCCCTCCCAAAAATAGCCAGCTAGAAGTGGGCCTCTGGGAGCCAGGCAATACGCAAGGGCTGGGCTCAGCACAGCACCAGGGGAGAAGGCCTCTAGACAAAGTCCCTTTATACTGTCTCGGTCTCATCCACCTTGGTCTGTCCTCTCTCAGGTCACCTCCATTTACAACAGCACCTAGGTGTTTCTAGGTAAACGTAGGGGGTTTAATCTTCCAGGATATTTTGAATCCTAGCTGTAGACTTCCCCTAAGTTGAAATTCCAAAATCACAATTGAGGCTGAAGCTGACAGATCTCAAGTTCAATGTTAGCAATATTCTCTCTCTCTCTCTCTCTCTCTCTCTCTCTCTCTCTCTCTCTCTCTCTCTCTGAGACAGGGTTTCTCTGTGTAACCCTGGCTGCCCTGGAACTCCCTCTGTAGATCAGGCTAGCTCAAACTCAGATCTACCTGCCTCTGCCTCCCGGGTGTTGGGAATAAAGGTGTGTGCCACCACCACACCCACCCAGAAATAAATCTCGTAATAAAGGAAGGAACTTCCAGGTGTGATGGGGAACTCCAGGGAGCTGGTTTTAGGGCATAAGACAAGTACTTTTATTTATTTTTTAAAATTTTTTAATTTTAATTTTTATTATTATTATTTTTTTTTTACCAAAAAAAGACTGTAGGTAATTCAGGTTTAAAGTCCAACAGATCTCATGCTGGGCTCTCCTGTGTGCCCTTGAGTAGGAGCCTCAGTTTCCATGTCTATAAAAATGGGGTCCTAAAGCATAGTGCCCATGGATGTAGACACAAAGTCTGGTGCAGCCAGCTAAGAAGGCTGTAGTAGAGTCCAACCAGGAGCCAGGGCTGGATCAGATCTGGATGAGGCTGGGGTGTTTATTAGACCAAACAATGTCTGGCTATGACAATTAGACAGCCATAGAAAGGCTGAAAAGAAGGACCATATTTAAGAGCCAATACTTGGGTGTGGTTATGTTTCGGGGAGAGAGAGAGAGAGAGAGAGAGAGAGAGAGAGAGTTGGAAGAGTCCTCCTAATGGGAAAACAGATGTTGAAGGCATAGTGGGCATTTGAAGTCAGGAAGAGAGGAGATGCAGTAAGGGCCCTCCTCAGGGTCACAGCTTAGCCTGAAGACCCCCAGCACATGCACCCGCACAGTCCCACCTGCTAAGGGAAAGGTAGACAACCAGAGGACTGCTCTCTCAGCTGGGCGGCTCTAGGGTTGGGTAGTTTTTTAATATTGATTTGGTATGAGCTTTGGCATGTGAAACTGTCCTTGGGGTCCTGTTGGGAACACACCTGTGATCCCAGCTCTCAGGGGCCCGAGACAGGAAGATCAAGTTTGAGGCCAGTGGAGGCTACACAAGATCCCGTCTATAAAGCCTGGCATAGTCTTCTATACCTGCGACCCCAGCACTAGGGAGGCTAAAGCAGGAGAACAGCCTTGGGCTCGAGGTTAGCCTGGGCTACATGGTAAGCTCTAAGCCAGCCTGAGCTAGAGAGTGAGAGCCTTTTTGAAACAAGCAAACAAAAAACCGAGTCTGTTAATCGATCTACCAATAAATAAATAAAGGTAATTCATAACACTAGCGTAGCGGGTATTGAGCTAGATGAATCCTGCCTGTTTCAGATAGAACATGGCTTGCCCAACCCGCCTCTCTTAGCTGCATGACTACCACCATCCAGTCAGGCCTCAAGTATCTGTCTGTGTCATGACAGGTCAATTCCACTTGGGCAGACCTGCGAGTTAATTGTGCTTTGCTTACAAAGTAACCAGGAACTCACAAGAAACAGTGTCCTTCTTTGGCAAGTCAAAAAATAGATTGTTCTCTGTTATCACTCCCAACACCCTGATGGCGACCCAGGGAGAGATTTCATCAGCTGCAAACAACGGAAAATCCATCCAGCCACGGTCCAATTAGGTGTTCATCCCCGTCAGATAAGGACAAATCTTAAGGCAGGAACTGCTGGTGCAGTTCTGCATGGTGCAGGCTGCTGTCTGGCTCTGTTAGCCTTGCTTCCATGGCTAACTCTGGCACTGGGCAGGAAGAAGGCCAGGGAAAGCACATTTCATAAACGTAAGAAGTTGTCAGTTCAGTGCAAACATACCAGTGAGAGGGAGCTAGGGAGACAGGGAGATGGCCCCTGCAAAAAAACAAAAACAAAAACAAAACAAAACAAACATGAGCATGAACGCATAAGTTCGAATCCTTGGCTCCCCTCAAATCCAGGCATAGCAGCGCACCCTGTAACCCAAGCGCTGCGCGGGGTGGGGGGCCGTGGGTTGAAGAGGTGGGTCCTGCAGCTCATTGTGAGAGCCCCTGTCTCAAAACTAGCATGGAGAGTGAGTGATGAAGGAAGATACCCCACATTGGCCCCTGGCCTCCACATGTGCGTACATATAGGAGTATGTACATAGTTCACAAATGATACCACACACACAGTTTTTCTAAAGCCCCCCATCGGATTGCCACTAGTATGTTGTATAATCACTTCTAGCATCATGAGAAACTGAGGTCGGGTAGTGGTGGTGAACACCTTTAATCCCAGCACTCAAGAGGCAGAGGAAGGGAGATCTCTGAGTTCAAGGCCAGCCTGGTCTACAGAGTGAGTTCTAGAACAGCCAGAGCTACAAGGAGGAACTGTTTTGGAAATCCAGAGAGAGAGAAAGAGAGGGAGGGAGAGAGAGAGACAGAGACAGAGACACAGCCACGACAGTGGATTATGATAAATTAAGCATTTCCTGCACTTACTCAGAAAGCAATTATTGAAGATCTACTGTGTGCTAGCAAATACTGATGAGTCAAAACATACTTGGTGCCCGGGAGTGACAAGTGCTTGATGTGGAGGTGGTCACCTTCTTGGGTGGCGTAAGAAGACCTAGGTGACAGATTCCATGTTTCTCATCTGAATCATTAAAATCTCTTCTAAAAACAGAAAAGGGTTGGGTTTCTGGGTCATTACCACGGCATCCCTGGGTCTCCTGGCCTCTGGAAAGGAAGCTGAGATGCTGTCCTGTGTAAATGACCTTTCCTAACAGAGCTCTCCTGGGACAGAGCTTTCCTGATGCCCTAAGTGTTTGCCTGGTATTTGTTTTCTCAGCTGCTACTAGATATTATTTTGCTTTCTTAAGCAGAGTCCGTGAGACAGAACATGACCCCTCTGACCCGTTGAGCTTAACCTTCTTTGGTGTACTTTAGTTTTTGACTGTGCCTGTATGCATGCATACGTGAGTGTGTTGTGCGGTACTGAGGTTTGAACCCAGGACTTTCCACATGCTAGGTGAAGGGCCCTACCCTGAGCTATCTCAGCGGTCTCTGTACTGTTTATGGTCTTATTAAGTTGTCTGGGAAGGCCTTCAACTCGAAGTCTTCCTGTCTCAGCCTCCTGAAAGCAGGAGAGATTTCAGGCCCAGCCCACCTGGCCAAACTGGTTTTGTTTTCGTTTGTGAGATAGGGTTGCTCTATCTAGTCCTAGCTGCTCTCAAAATCCAGATCCTCCTGTCTCAGTCTCCCATGTACAGCCTTACCTGCTCTTTTTTTTTTTTAAACAATTGTCACTGACATCTAGACATTAAGAAAACAACTGTAGTTGCCCAAATGTTAATATAAAGTACCAACCAGCAGGTCCAGTTAAGAAAAACAAACGTGTCCTAACGTTACCTTACAAACTTCCTTCCTTGTTAGACACTGACTGTGTCTTTGCCATTCGTCATTGATTGACCCCCATATGAATATAGCCCATCTTTAATTGGCCTGTTCTTGGACTTTATACTAATGGAATTGTATGTATTCTCTCTCTCTCTCTCTCTCTCTCTCTCTCTCTCTCTCTCTCTCTCTCGTATCCTAAGCTGACCTCAAAGTCATTACGTAGGTGAGAATGATGCGGACCTCCTGATCCTCCTGCCTCTACCTTCTGAGTGCTGGGATTACAGGCTGGCAGCACCATGCCCGGTTTACTGGGGTTTGCTGGGAAATCACACCTAGGGCTTCATGCATGTTAGAGAGCCCTCTGTCAATTGAGCCACACACCTTATGTACTTTCCTGTGATTCACTTCTTTCATGTTTATATTTTACCCACTTTGGCAGTGGCTTTAGTATACTCATTTCTTTACTATAGATCAGTCCCTTATGTATGACGCCACAGTGTCCACTCGGGAGACTCTGAGCACGATGAACCCAGCTGCTGGGCATCTTCTGGCCCAATTCCTACGGCTAAGGGAAGGGCTGTCCTCTGCACTGAGCGGCAAGGAGTTGCTGAACCTCTCCGAGCCAGTTGCTCTCCCTCCAGTGACAGTGGCTCCCAGTTACCCTACATGCTCAGCAGCAGAGATTATCCCGCCACCTGCTAATTTCCCTAGGGGACCTGAAGCCACACCTACCTCTCTCCACATCACCCTGAAGCATGATGCTGGTCTCACTGCCCTAAGTGGGCTCAGATGCCACCTGTGTGTCCCAACTGCTGGCCCTTCCAGTTCTATCTCTGCCTTTGGAACAAAGTAACAAGTATCATCTGGCTCCTGGTGGAGGGGACCTCAGCGATCTTTGCTCCTTCTCCCTCTAAGGGGATTGAGAAGTCCCTCCAAGTTGGGAATGGCCTGCCTGCCAGCCAGCAAGTTCATAAACTAGGGTGTGTTCTGTTAGCGTTTGTGTTGGCTATGAACAATCTTTTTGTGTATTGTTTTTCTTTGAGCGCTGTTGGGTTGTGTGTTCATTTGGTTTGAGTTTTTTCTTGATTTTTTTTTCTTTCCTTTTCTACCCCACCCTGGTTCTTGTTGGTTTTTGTCTTTTTCCTCATTCCTGACAATGTTTTAAAGAGCTGAGGGATTTTTTTGTGTGTGTGTAAATCACTCTAGGACAAATGAAGTGTCCCTGCCCTTCGGGTGTGCTTCTGACCAACTCCTATGCTGCGTTTAATTTGGTCCTGGTCGGCCCCCAAATATCAAGGCTTCTGCAAGCAGATGGCACACTCCCGTACAACAGGAGACACCAGCTATTTCAAAGAACCTCGTTCTGTCCCAGAAGTATCTATAGAAACAAAGGTGTGAGAAAATTCTGACTTTTAGATGGGACTCATGCCTCACATAGACTTTTAACACATTTTATTCAGTGACTAATTTGATGACAGAGCCAACTAACTGCCTCGGGAACTTTTATTAAAAAGTCTTTTGACAGGGGCTAAGACTGCATTGATGACTGAGTGGCAGAATTTATTAGCAGAATATTGGGTCACCCACAGAATCGTTGGGTGAACAGGAGGACAGCGGTGGGAGCCATACTACTAAAAATAGTACCCAGCAGGGTCCTGGTGCTGCCAACAAAGCCCAGATCTTGCCTCAACCACACTCCACACTGGATGTCACCACCGCTGTCTCAGGAACTTGAGCTTCCTGCTAAGACCGCCCTTGGCAAGAAAGCTTCCTTTAATTGAACTTGGTTGCGTGTCCTTTCTTAGCAGTAAGAGAGGTTGAGAAAATAAATACGCCATTCAAGTTTGTGTTTTGCACTGTTGTCAGAAAATGTTCGATAACTGTAGTGTAAACAAAATACACGTTTATTTTGTACGTGTTAAAAACAAATAGTGCATGGCTATTCACAATCTGCTCCTTCACTAAGTTATGTGTGTGCACGCTGCCAGGAGCCTGCTTGAGATCTGCTACCACACCCATGCACCAGCCACTGAAAAGAGAATAAGGTTGAATGGGAAATGAGTCCCTTACTTGTGTTTGAACACCTGTATGGTGGTAGTTTTGGAGGTTGTAGAACTTTAAAGAGGTAAGACTTGCATGGCAGAAGTGAGTTGCGAGGGCCCAGGCCTTAAAGGTGAGACTCAGCCCTGCTTCTGGCTAGCCAGGATGGGAGAGGTTGCCAGCTTGGACCTTAGTGAGCCACACCTTTTCCACCAGGATGAATTCTACCATCTGAAACCAAAAGCCAAATGAATCCTTCCTCCTCCTGAGATAAGCTCACACGTATTGGGTTACAGTGAAAAGCTGAGTCATGAACTCACCCACTATCTACTTCCTGGAATTTGTAGACACCGCTTACAGCTCAGTGGTTAAATTGGCCCCTAACAGAGAAAGGGGTCTGAGAAATATGCGCTGTGATCCAGATAGCCAAGCGCACAGCTACAAATTGGAAACTCTTTTATGAAAGAAAAAACGGGGTCGCTGAATGTCCCTTCCTTGAGGACTGGCTTTCATAGCATTAGAAACCACCATGAAAACTTGCAAAGGAGGGAGGCAACCTAGGCAGATATTTTGCCTATGAACCACATCAATGACCAGCATGGCCTGATAACCCTACAGGGGCACAGTGACACACATACTGTGACACACATACCATGGTGGTAACCATCACGTCTCAAGTTGGACTTAACGGCTTGCTTAGCAAGAGGGAGACCATGCCTGGTACTGGAGACCCAGCTAACTACTCAGTCTGGTGAAGTCATGGCTATTGGAGGAGAATCTACAATCGCTAGTTTACTAAACCAGCACCATCCCCAACAACAATCTATAAATGTTTGTACTTATGTCCGCAGATAAGTGTGGTCTCCACCCCTCATCAAGGAAACTTCTTTTTGCTACAGATGGCGATCATTACAGAAAACAACAACCAATCAGCATGCAGAGTGGTCCAGTTGCGGTGGATACATCTACAAAACGTTCTCGCACCTAAAGCTCAGGGAACATTGAAGACGAAGAGGGGGAAAGATTGTCAGAGCTAGAGGACCAGAGAGTTTACTGTGAGATTGCGTCTCCTAGTAATGTCGGAAGCCCTCAGCCATAAAATCTCACCAGCGGGCTACCCACATGTGACCTAAACAAGGAGGACACCAGTGGGCATGCCACGGTGGATGGGGAAAAGCCCAGGAGGTCTCGGTGCTAAACAAAAAATGCTAAGCAACTCGGGAAAGGTCGGAGCAGGAGAGGTGGTCCTCCCCAAAGAAGAGGTGATCCTCCCCAAAGAAGAACACACCAACTGGATGACCAGTGTCAAGTGGCCACCCCTGAGAACATGCATTCAAGTGACATGATAAGGACCGAGCTGGTTATATTTAGGAATATACATGCATGCAGTAACAAAAAAAAAGAGGCCATGGGTTTTCAGGCCAGTGGGGAGGAGCGTACGGAAGGCTTTGGAGGGAGGAAATGGAAGGCAGAAATGTAATTATACTATAATCTCAAAAGTAAAATAAATCAAACTTTTAAAGGAATTGAAAAATGGGAGGACAGGATCAGAGGAGGCAGTGACGGCGTCTGTCATGGAAGGTTCTTAGCATGTCTGTCTTTGGTCCCAGGATATGAGCTCTATTGCCGGTCAGGGATCAGGAAAGCAAGGGTGAGGAGGGCAGGCCACCCTCTAAACAGGACACAGTTTAGCAACACGTAGTTACTAAGCATTACAATTTGGATCTTAAATATCCCCCAAAGATCAATATGCATAGGGGCCAACAGCCACCAACGTGTGCTGCTCTTGGGAAGTCCTAGAACCTTTAGGAAGTGGGACCTGGTGGAAATCTGTTAGGTCATTGAAGTGTTCCCTTGAAGGCCATTGGGAACCTCAACTCCTCCCTCTCCTCTTTCTCTCTTTGGTTCCCAGCAGCCACAGGGTGAGCAGCTTTGTCCCACCCTGACCCCCACCACCCTCTGGGGATCACAAATGGAACCCCATGACCTTCTGGAAGATCAAAGGTCAGACTTTCAGGCTGCTCACACAGTATCACAGAGAGAGAGAGAGGCTCAGCTCAGGGCCTGTCCCTCCTACCTTCTTCCCTGGTCATGCCTGAGGCCAGCCTGCGTGCTTCCCAGAAACCATCTGAGGAGCTACTAAGGGAGGGCAGACTGTTGGAACAAGCCCGTATGAGACCTGGAAATGAGATTGGGTCGTCCAGGCAGACGCTGAGGTCCTGAGTGCTATGAGAACATCTGGAAGCAGCAGCTGTGGCCCTGGGCAGTGTTCAGGTGCCTCCCTCCATCCAAGGACTTCTGAAACCAGAAAGGAAGGACAGGGTAGGGGTCTCCAAACAGCAGCGCCTTCTCACTTGAGGGTGCTGTCTTGTTTTCACCACTGAGCAGGCAGGCTTATGCAGAATGTGACTCAGGACTAACTGGAAGCCGTTTTGAGGTTTGTTTGAGGTGCTGGGAATTAAACCCAGGGCCTTCTGCATGCACGCACGCTGGGCAAGAGTCTCACCAGGGGAGGGGGTTCTACCACCACCCTCAAAAGAGTTTCTCCTATTAGACCTGGGATCTGCAGATGGCCTCAGATTTCAGACCACTAGAGAGATTTCTTTGGTGTGACTCTGCCCTGGGGAAGGACTCAACTCCTAATGTGTTTATCATTCCCAACGACAAAACCAAACCAGATCGGGACAAAGCCAACCAGAAAGCGACCATCCTCCCTGCCGCTCAGCCAGCTTGCCTCTGGCCTGCGCCTGTGGATGCCCTCCAATCAGGCTTCCCGTCTCCCACTCCCCGCCCACTCCTTCCCTCGGCCCGCCCTGTTTGGCTCAAGTCTTAATCCCTGCCATGGCTACAGGCAAAACAACACAACAGCGAGGCAGATGAGAGGCCCGTGGCAGAGCCCTTCTGAGAAGCATTAGAACCAGGCATTTCCGTGACAACACAGCCCAGAGGGAAGCCTTGGCATCTCGGAGCACAGATCGGGAAAGCCTAGCTCAAGGGTGGGCGGAAGAAGGACCGTCCAAAGACCAAGAGGGTGCTGGGAAAATAAGATGGAGGCGGGGTTCTGTGGAGGTGGGAGGAAGTTAACACTCCTGCTGCCCTGACAGGGTCTAGCCCTTGCATACCCCCAAAGGCACTCAGGTAAGTATGAAGAGCGGAAGGGATTTGAAAGTGGGGAGCCGCGGGCATCTGAGACACTACTTCTAAAAGGAGCTGAAAGATTCCTATTTCAGGACCATAGAACGTACACATCTTACAGACCCGGAGCCATGCTAATGGGTTAACACTTCCAGGGTCTGAATCTGAGATAGCCTGGTGGAGTGGGACACATCTCTGTGTTAGAAGCAGAAAGCTCATGGATGTATTTCTGGACCCCAAACAGGACAGGTGTAAAGAAAAAGGAGGCTTGTTTTGTGTCTGGGGTTGGGGCCGAGGGAAGGCGAGTTGTGGCTTTTTCAGGCAACACAAACACACACACACACACACACACACACACACCATAAATGCCTGTGACCCGGATGACCTGGCTGGGTTCCCCACCCTGGCACAGCCTCCCCACCCCCACCTCTCCCCGCTCTGGCTCTGCAGCTGCCAGCACCTGCCAGCACCAGGAAAGCTGGGTACTGGGACTGCAGCTATTCGAAGCTGCTTATGAAACCGATGACTAAGCCCCCTGGGAAGGAGAAGGGGGCAGCTCGTGCCTAGTTCAGCAAGAATGAGTACACTGTCAACTCGGTCCAAGTCAGTGGGGGCCAACTGCCAACCGTATGTTGGCCCAGTCCCCGGGACGTGAAGATGGCAGGGTATGATCTTAGCTGTGGAGAACCAGGCAGAGTCATAGGAATTGCAGTCGGAGGTGCAAATCCATCAAAGATTGAAAAAGGAACCGAGTAGCAGATGACTTCCCAGGGAGTCTGCGATGGAGGGAGAAACAGGAAACTTCTCCATCTGTGTCGGATAGCTTCAGACTCCCCTCAGGCGCTCCCTCTTCCCCGCACCCTCTAATCCAGCCAGCCGCTATTGCTTCCCACATCTTTGTGGCCTTCAAGTCTGTCTGTCTCTGACTGGCTCAGGTGATCATTTCAAGCCACGGACCAGACTCCACGCACTCAGGAGTCTTCTCAGGCAGTGTCATCCAGTCCAGCTCCACTCACCCACTCCCTTCGAAAACCTTCTGTAACTCCCCACCCCACCCCAGGATTCCTCACACTGTGGTTCAGATCTGCCCAAGACCTAGAAATAGAGCAGGCTTCAGTGTATTTGACTCAATGGCTCATCAAAGGCCCTCTTCTGTCTGGATGTTGTCTTCTGGCCCCTTTTGCTGTGTCCCAGAGCTTAGACAAGCTTTTCCAATGGTGCAAGTCCTGCCCTTCTACTGTGTAGAAACAGAATAAGAGAGAAAGAAATAGAAATACACACACACAATACACACACAGAAAGGAAAAGACGGCTCTTTCACCAAGGCTGCCTTCTTCAGTTTCTTAGGTCAGAATGAGTCACTTGTGAGCCTTAGAAGGATTTTGCTGATTACTTTACACTGGGACAGTTTGCCCCACCCCTAGGGTTAAAGTGGCATCAATTACAGAGTGCCAGGGCTGTCCAACCTTCTTGACATTGAGTTGTGACATTGTCATCTACAAGTGTGTTAGACCACAGGGACACATGCAGCCTGAGGGCTGCCAGTTGGACATGCCTGGGGTCATTCTGTTGAGACAGACAGACAGACAGCCGAGTCAGTGCTCACTTGTTACCTCTGACTTTGTGCCATCCCCCCGACTTCCTCATCTGCTCCATGCCAAAGTCTTTCCACACATGACTCCAACCACAGAGGTGGAACCAAGACCCCGAGGTGACAGGGAACTTTACCCAGTGTCACACAGCTGGCGGTGAGTGGAAGTGGAATCCGAGCCAAGCAGAACAAATATGTCTATTTATCACCACCTCCTGCCTTACCCAGTTGCTCAAACAACTAGGGATTAGGATAGACGTGCAGGTGGCTGAGTCAGCGTTCTGAATCAGCAGTGTGAATGCTGGCTGTCCTTCTGAGGAACCATGGAAGAGCAGACACTGCATCTCCCTGCAGTAGGATTCCGCGTGTACCGGCAAGAGCTGTCAGGAAAACGGATAAACAGCAACGGGGGCGTCCTAGCTCCGTGGAGCTTTAGAGATCTGAAGGCTACTATGTCTAGTTCTCTCCGCAGAGCAGGCAAAGCAGGGGCAGGAGGGATCTGCTCACCTCCAGCTGAGCAGCAACAGGAAGCAGAGGCTGCCCCAAGGTGAACACAATGCCTGGGCCCCGGGAGAGCAGAGCACACAGACAGAAAACCTGCAGCTGCAGCGTGCTGTCGGCCACTCCACTGTAGCATCCACCGAGCCTTCATCCCTGCAGATCTTGCCTGACAGAATCTGGAGCTCAGGTGTGATAGCAGGTAGGCAGATTGCCTAGTGAGAGGGGAGGACATGCCTCCTGATGGTGATCAGAGAGAGCTGGGCTTAGTGGCTCAAGACTGTAAGCCTAGGGCTGGTGAGATGGCTCAGCGGTTAAGAGCACTGACTGTTCTTCCGAAGGTCCTGAGTTCAAATCCCAGCAAGCACATGGTGGTTCACAAGCACCCATAATGAGATCTGATGCCCCCTTCTGGCCTGTCTTAGGACAGCTACAGCCAGCCAGGTACAGCCAGCCAGGCAGTTAAAGGTGCACACCTTTAATCCCTTTAAGCACTCGGGAGGCAGAGGCAGGCGGATTTCTGAGTTCGAGGCCAGCCTGGTCTACAGAGTGAGTTCCGGGACAGCCTGGGCTACAGTTGACCTGTGGCAGCAGCTGCTAAAGAGACTGAGTAGTGGCTGTACCAAATAATTCTCAAACCCTACTGGGCCTAAGCCATCTGGGGACTCAGTCTGTCCCCTCTGTGGAGATCAGTGTCCCATGGGCTACACTGAGACAGAGCAGGGACCCAGGTGAGCTCTGGAAGTGGGTACAGCAGAGATTTCAAGGACCCTGGCTCCCCTGTGGATAGGAGTGGGCTGTTTACATGAGGAACCCTGAGCAGGAAAGGCCACCAAGCAGGGGATGGAGGTGTCCCCCACCCCGATCTTCTCCACTGGGAGCTCGGGGTCAGCTCACTGGTGAGAGCCTTTGGCCCTCTAGGCCAAAGTGTGAACCTGCTAGTGCCAGGTGCAAGCCGCTCTCTGAGCTGAAGACAGAACAAGGTTCACGATTCTGCACGGGTAATCACAGGATTGCCAGTACCTCAGCGTGAGGAGAAGACGCCCGTCCGTCATTGTGATTCTGAGATCAAAAATCATCCCCACACCCCCACACCTGTCAGCAGACATTCAAAAACTTTTGAACGTTTGTTGTTCCTTATGTATTCTGCGTGGTTTGCGGCAGCTGCCTCTCACTATGTCAGTAAGCCCAGTCTATAAATTGTGACCCTCAGCTTCTATAAGGCCGGGGATTACAGACCTGAGTCACAGTACCTGGCAAAGCCGGGTTCTATTAAAAGCAAATGGCCACACCTTGGCTCTGTGGAACTCAGCCATCTGGCCACCTCACGGGTCCCTGTAAGGGGAAGCCACCGTCGCCTCCTCCTGTCTGAGAGTCATTACCTTCAACTGACAGACTGAGCAAAATAACATATGAGATGTGTTCTCCCAACCCAGAAGTGCTCATAAATGTAAATTGTGATTATTTTAAGCCTGACACATCCGAGGGTAAAGATTAACCTCCCTAAAGTCCTATGAAAATCCAAATGGCTGTCATAAACGCCATATGTTTATGTATATCACTTACAGGAGAACATCCAGACCCTCTCTTTTGGGCCTATTTTTCCCCCCCCCCCGGCTTTATGCGTGATTTTAACAAACTTGATTTCTAAGTTGGCAGATCAATTACAGAGGGGAGAGAGGTTGCCTGAGACACCAATATAGCAATCTGAAGTAAAAATTACCCAACAACCGTATACAGAATACATACACATGCATTATGCTGGTATAAATATGTATATCCGAATAGTTAAAACCTGTACTTTCTCCACATTTCCCATCTTTACTTAATATGATTGTGATTCCAGGATTTTCTTAAGGGTGTCACAGGATCTTTAATTTAGGTGTCCTTGGACCACCTTTCCACGCTGTGCCCTTTGGAAGGAATTCACGACACAGCCCTACCTCCAAGAAGGGGAAATGCCTCCGTACATCATTTAGAATTTTTCTATGTAGAAGATTTCTGTCTTCTGCAGAGATTTATTTACTTAGTCATTTATTTATATCTACGTGTCCTCATGGATGTTTATCTTCTTCTTGGGGGTTAAAATTGTTCAGATCGTCCCAGCTTTGGTGGCTGTGAGTCCTTCCAGTTGGCTCCTGTGCCCTTGTGGCGGATCCTTTCATTGTGCAGTTTGGTATCGTCGTCCTTGTTTTGTTTCAAGAATTTCCTTCCTTCTGGAACATTCTCTAGGCTCATTTTGTATGTTTCCTGCCCAAGTCGTATAGACAGTCCTTTCGTCAAGGGGAAAGATATCAGAAGCGGGGTCTGGAAGGCACTAAGTATGCTCGTTGTTGTGAGGTCATGGCTATGAGGCTGTGGCTGGGCTTAGGGTCCCTCAGATAACAAAGCATGTCTGCCTGTGTGCAGATATCTATAAATGATTCTGGAGGCGGCACCGTTGTCGATATTGACTTAAGCAGAATTCAGATAGACTTCTCCAGTTGGAGTCCTTTACACACAGACTGTTCTAAGCCCCTTACCAGATTACTCCAGCCCAGAGGGCTGCCTGCCATCAGCTGCTGCCTTCAGTGATGGTTCAGGAACTGTGTGTATGCACATTAGAGTCAGGGTTGTTCATCTGAACCTCCTCGGGGGCCTAGCTCTATCAGCCACAGACAGTTTCCACGCGGTCTTCCCCGGCCTCTCCTGCACCTATTCTCCCGTATTCCTCTCGTTTACAAAGTCACTTAGTTTATGCTCCCTTCCTGTTCTCTTACTGATGTTTTTGAAACCCCAATTTGGGGGGATCATTGACATGCCTTCAAGCTAACTAATCAGCTAACCAAGTCTTCTCATGAGCCCATCTAAGGTACTCTTGATTACTATTACAATGTTTTTGTTTTCTTTATTTCTAGTATCTCCTCTGTTTCCTGTTCTTAGAATCCCTATGATTATTCTATGCTTCTGATTATTCTATGCTTCCACGGTTCCTACTTTTCCATTGCAGTCCTCCATAGATTCCTTATTTTAAGTTCCTTGTCTGGAACCTGGAGAGATGGCTCAACAGTTATGAGTATGGACTGCCCAGCACTTTGGAGGCAGAGGTAGGCAGATTTCTGAGTTTGAGACCAGCCTGGTCTACAGAGTGAGTTCCAGGACACCAGGGCTACACAGAGAAACCCTGTCTCAAGAGAGAGAGAGAGAGAGAGAGAGA
The DNA here is from genome assembly GCF_900095145.1 of Mus pahari. Taxonomy (NCBI): domain Eukaryota; kingdom Metazoa; phylum Chordata; class Mammalia; order Rodentia; family Muridae; genus Mus; species Mus pahari. The sequence goes on along the minus strand of NC_034596.1, from coordinate 80,724,839 downwards.
GAGAGAGAGAGAGAGAGAGAGAGAGAGAGAGAGAGAGAGAGAGAGAGAGAGAGAGAGAGAGAGAGAGAGAGAGAGAGAGGACTGATCTTGCAGAGGATCTGAGTCCATTTTCCAGCACACATATCAGGCAGGTCACAACTGCCTGTAACTCCAGCTCCAGGGGAATCTGATGGGTAATTCTGGCCTCCCCAGCATATGTACACATAATTAAAATACAGTAAATCTTTTCTTAACATCTTTCCAAAATCTATGTCATATATGACTCTAGAACTAATGCTAATAGTTTATATAGACCATTTGCATTTATATATACATACATATACACACATATATAGACACATTTACACACACACGCACACACACACATATATATATACGCATACACACACATATACATATATTCATTGGTGTTTTCCTGAATATATGCCTGGGTGAGGGTGTTAGAAGTCCCGGAACTGGAGTTATAGACAGTTGTTAGCTGACATATGGAGGCTGGGAATTGAACCCAGGTCTTCTGGAAGAGCAGCCAGTGCTCTTAACTGCTGGGCCATCTCTGCAGCCCCCATTCACATTGCTTTTTAACATGCCTTGTGACTTTGTCGTCATTGTTGTTTGTAACCAGATATGACCTGTAGGGTCTTAGTCTGAAGTTTCATATTGATCTGGCTAGCTGGGTTATACTTACTGATTTGCTGTAACTGGTTATAGGCACCTGGTCTCCTCTGTGTTGGAGAATTCCTAGGAACACCTCCTTATGCAGAGTCTGGACCTTGATGCTCTCAGCTATAATCTAGACTGGAGCCCTGTTGCTATGGTGATACAGTATGAGGGGATGTTTTGACTTTCGTTGTTTAACCTCAGTATTTCAGTGGACTTGTGTCACTAGACTGTGACCTTTACAAATGCATCTTAGCTTCTGCCTCCCTTTGGGTGACACAGGAATGCTAACAGGCTAGAGTTGGATAAAAATCTATCCCCCAAGTAAGCTGAACTTCTGGTAATGTCTTTTTTCCTCAAGAGTTGCCTTTGCTGCAGGGACATTCTGAATATATTTCATAATGAAAATTTTCTCACCTTGCTACCAAAGCTATAAGGGACTCTTTCTTGGTTCTTTCTGGTGAGAATTTGGCTGAGTTCCTGGGGTAAAGCCCATGACAGTGTGGGACTCAGAGTTTGCAGGTCCCAGGACCTTCACAATCGTTCATGGTCAGCCTCCAGCTGTGCCCAGAGCTCCAACTACATCTGCTGTAGGCAGACTGACCTCAGCTGGGCTCCTTGGCAATGCCTGGTTAAGTAGGTTTTCGTATGGAGATCGCTGCACCGGAACCTCAATTCCAACAACATTCAATGAGTTTTGGTTTCCCAACTTTTTTTTTTTTATAATGACAGATGTGATACCTGCTAACGTCCGAAGCCGTCCATGCCAGCGATGAACCCAGAAGTCTATTGGTTTTATTGTTTTCTATAAAGGCACAAAATTCAAAATATAGGCAGTTCTTTATATCCATGGGTTATGCATCTCCGAATTCCACCAACCACAGTATGGTAGTTTGTTTAAGAACATCCCCCTCCCCATAAGCTCCGATGTCCGAATACCTGGTCTACAGTTGGCAGCACTGTTTAGGTAAGTTTAGGAGGCAGTATGTCACTAGGGTTGGGCCTTGACATTTCAAAGCCTAATGCCACTCCTAGTGTGTTCTTTGCCTCCTGATCGCAGTTCAAGATGTGACCAAGCTCCCAGCTTCTGCCCTCGCCTCCGTGTCTGCTGCTTGCTGTCACGCCATGCTTCCTACTGTGATGGACTCCGTAAGCCAAATAAATCAGTCCTTCCATGCGTTGCCTTACTTATGGTGTTTATCACAGCAATAGAAAAGTAACCGATGCACAGAGACTGAGAAACATACTTAATTGCATCTGAACTGAGTATGTTAAGATGGTTTTTGTTATTATTTCCAAATACAGTATAAGAACTGCTATTTGCATAGTTTTTTTCCATCAGATTGGCAATATACACAATCTTGAAGTGATTTAATGGGTATGGGTTATACACAAATATGTGGCATTTTATATGAGGGAGTTGGGCATCAGCTGATTTTTGGTACCCCGCTTGAGGCTGGGACAGGAGGAAGCCCTGGAACTGATCCCCATGGATACTGAGAGATGGTTATGCATTGTTAGCATTCTGGACCTACTTAGGAAAGGTCAAGGCATCCTGAACATAAAATCCTAACAATAACAGAGTACTATGATAAGTACCCTACTTCAGCAAGAAAAGCCCACACTGCGTTCTAAACACTCCACCAGACAAAGCTAAGAAGGAAAGGTTCAGTTTTGGAAGCTCACAAGAATAATCAAGCTTTGTCCCCCAAGGGTTCTTCAGCCTTAGACCTTTTAAAACCTTTCATCCTTCTATGGTGCTGGCTCACCACCCTAGCTCAGTAGCTGAGGGTGAGAGGCTCAACCAGGTTTGCATCCTCTTGGCTATTATGTAAGGAAATGGCGGAATTAGACACACACATGTAAATCAGCCTCCATGGAAGTGGCTCTAGAGACAGATGGCTTCTGGTGTCAGAGTCAGGGTCTCTGGTCCAACTGCAGGGAGATTCACCCATTGCTGCTGTGACCTGGAACTTCTCCACATGGCTCTTTCCGTCTCTGAGAGCCCTCCCCTTAGAATCCTCTCTGCTAGGTTGCTGAGTCCAAGGTTCTGTACCCAATGTGCTAATGAATTCACGGAGCTGCCTGGTGAAAAGAGGCGAGGCGACTGCAAGGCGACAGGAGGTGCTGCAAAAGTCCCCCTTTCTCTCTCTTAAAAAAAGATAGCCTTTCTTTTTATGGGTGAGCCTCTGTGCACACACACACAGCACCACGCTGCCCTAAATAGTCAGGGTAATTTTCCCATCTCTGAGCTCTCAGGATGCTCAAGGTCTGGCCTGGTTTCTGCTCTTCTTCTGGGACCAGCCTTCTTTCTCCACATTCAGGCTTGCTTGGCTTTTCTCTTGCTTCAACAGCTTCCATTCCTCACAGCTGACATCAGAAACTTCTCTCTTCTTCTAGACTTACAGGCCTTATGGCAGCATCTGACTCTGCCTCCTTTTAACTCATATATTGCCCAGTGCCTAGAATCTGCAATGGCCTGCACAAACACACTCAAGCGACATCTATTGTCTCTACTTCCTGCTCCTCTAATAATAATAGAGAGCACTTACTGAGCACTTAATATGTACTAGGTGCTCTTCTAGGTTTTATATATGTACATATGTGAGTATACTGTCGCTGACTTCAGACACACCAGAAGAGGGCATCTGATCCTATTACAGATGGTTGTGAGCCACCATGTGGTTGCTGGGAATTGAACTCAGGATCCCTGGAAGAGCGGTCAGTGCTCTTAACCAGCCCCCTTAGTTACCTTTCTTGTTGCTTGATAAAATGCAACTTCAGGAATGAAGGGCTTCTTTTGGCTCACAGTTCAAGGTTGATGTCCATCAAGGTAGAGAAGTCACATGGCAGAAGCTTGAGGTTGCTGCTTGACATCACATAAACAGTCAGGAAACACAATACAATGAATGTGTATGTTCTTCTCACTTTCTCCCTTTTATAAAGCCCGGAACTCCAGTCTAGGGAATGGTGCTGCCCACAGTGGATGGATCTTCCCATCTCCATTAACTTAATCAAGATAATCCCTTGGAGGCACGTTCAATCTCCCTTGTAATTCTAGATCTCATCCAGTTGACAACTGAGATTAAGTATCACAAATCCCAACAAACCTAATACCGTCAAGTGTCAGATGAGACAGTGGTGGAATGGTCAGGTGACTGTCTCAGGTCACAGAGTCAATGAGTCCTAGCACAACTGTACCTCAGTCTGTATCTGGCCCTGCTATCTTCTAATCCTCTTGGCTGCATTGCCTCCTGTAATGCTTGTAAGACTCCGAAATGATTTGTCCATTTGATCCCCCACCAAAGCTGTCCTTTGCTGTCACCTCTGCCAAACAACTGTTGGGATGCAAGGCAGCTTTCCCTTTGCCACAGGATTTTTGTCTGTAACTATAACGACATCACAGATGAGCTAGTTTTTCTTTCTAGGCAAGCAGTTCTTGTTCCTCTGGGAAGCCTGAGGGGTGTGTGAGTGTGAGTGTGTGTGTGTGTGTGTGTGTGTGTGTGTGTGTGTGTGTGTGTGTGTGTANTTTAAACTGTATGTAGGGAGAGGGGTGTGTGAGTGTGAGTGTGTGTGTGTGTGTGTGTGTGTGTGTGTGTGTGTGTGTGTGTGTGTGTAAGGCATAGTAGAGAAGAATAGTTCAATCAAATGAGATGCCTGGGGAAAGGAGAGATTCATGAGGATGGTGAATAGCAATGTTCTCACTCGGGTCGTTTCACATCTTACTCTTCAACTGTCAAGGCTGAGACCATGTGACTTCTCTTCAAGGCTTCTGAGCCCCATCTGTCCCATTAGAAGGAGGCACATGGAAGCACAGTGGCAAGAGCTGCTCTCTGACCTTCATTTCATATGTATGAACTGTTGGTTATCGTGTAAAAGTGTAAAATACTCTTCCCACGAGCTAAGTGAAGGCTGAGCTTTTGCCTTTGAACAAGGAGCTTCTCCCAGGAGATGCTCACACTGTTGTGTGGGACTATGCTTCAGCAGCAAAGGCTTGGGTGAGCTAAACCTGTTCTAGCTGCTTAGCTGTTTAAGAGGTTGGTGCGGCAGGTATGGAAACAGCCTTGAGTTTTGCTGTGAGCATATAACAGCTATGGCGTCAGCTCGGGGAAGGACATTGGCCATAGGGGTGCAAATGCTGCTGCTATTGGTGGTGATTATAGTAGTCATGGGGACGGTGGTGCTTATGAAGACGGTGATGGTTGTGGTCATGGTGACCATGGTGGTAATGGATGCTGATGATGGTAGAAAAGGTAGTGTGAGGTCATGGTGTACTGGGATGGGGGTGGCAATAGAGGGAGATTGATGGTGGTGGTGCTGATGGTGGTGTGGGGGAGGGATGGTGGTGTTATACATGGAGGTGATGGTGGTAGTGCTGATGGTGGTGTGGGGGAGTGGTGGCATGGCAGTATCGATGGCAGCAGCATGATAATGATCTTGTTTGCAGCAATGGTACTGGATGTGCCAGCGATTACACTTACAATGATGATCATTATCACATCATGCACCGTTTTATACTTTTCAAAGCACTTCTGCATGGTTTCTTATGGTACGAAAGAAAGAAACACAGGATTCAGAGTCTAGGGCATGGCTTTAAGACACAGCCACCACTCACAGGCTGTAGCTTCTGGCGACCACACCCTCTCTCTCCCCCATATTTAAATCATACATTGTTGTCTAAAGGGATGATCATACATCTCTTAGTGCACAATACAGACATACATGCTTATAATCCCAACACTTGGCAGGCTAAGACAGGAGGATTGCTGCAAGCTCAACGCCAGTCTAGGCTACACAGCAAGACCCTGTCTCAATACACACACACACACACACACACACACACACACACACGTGCACATGAGTGCTTTTCAACAGTTGTTCTGAGTCTCATATGAGCTTCTTCTAAGAGCTCATGTATTACAAACGCACAGGACGCCTGACCTGAGTCAGGTCCAAGCTAAGGAAGAAAGGCTCTCCAGAGCCCAGGCAGTGTGGTTTGCAAACAAAGCCTGTGTCGTGACTCAAGTGCCAAAGTCCCTGTCCCACAGACTGCTCACTCTGTCCTGAAAACCTTCATCATTTGGGTCTGTGGCGCTAACTGCCCCTTTGATTTTGGACTTTCCCTGAAGCATGTACATTTCTAAAAGAAAAGTGATACCAGGTGTACAGCCAAAGATTTCCAAACGAGGATCTGGAGTCTGGCCCCAGCGTGGCCACTGGCTCTATAGATAAGAAAGCCTCAATATTTCCTTCTCTGAACCCTGTTGTACAATGAAAGGGTTAGACTGGCTGTCTCCAAGGATGCTTCTGTTGTAAGAATGTGTAGCCTCTTATTGGGGTGAGTGGGCTCTCCTGATGTCCCTCCTCAGGGATAGAGCAGTTACTACAGAGGCCTAATTGGAATGCTGAGTTTGTAAGACCTATTGCCCGAGTTCTCATCTACCCTGAACTGGCTCTGGTGGCCAAAGCCAAAGAGAACCAGGACTGGTGGCACCGGGCCCAGCCAGCACCCACCACATGGCCCCATGGCTCCACATTAGTCAAGTTTTGTTTTGAAAAGGTCCAGGGAGAAATTTATTGATATAAGCTGGAAGTTGGTTGGCCACATTAAGAACTCCGCTTTCCCTCTTCCCACTACCCCAGTGGCTACAAAAGGAGCTTTGTCTGGTGCAGGGCAGCCAGTCCAGGATGTGACCACCAGACAGAATCCACCCTTGGATAGACTGCAGCATGTGCTCACAAATACACAATGCTCCCAAGGCTGGGCGTCCCCTAACCCTGCCCAGAGCTCTGCAGCCGGGGCTGGTGAGCCTGAAAAGAAGGGTCTGACATGAGCCACGGCCGAGGCCACGCTTCTCCCGTGCCCCCCATGCTCACTCTGGAAATGAGCGCAAGTTGCTAGGAAACCAACTGATGAGCAGAGTTGGCCTTTCTCTATGGTCACCTCAGGAAGACTCTAAGGTGTTATCCAGTCCTCTCCCCCTCCCCCTTCTCTCCCCCTCCCCCTTACCCCCTTCCACCTTCTCCTTGCCTAACCTAGTGGCTGCCAAAGCTCTATTGTGCCAGAAAGCTAAACAGTGAGGCAAATTCTGTCACCTCACCTTTACCTAACCCCCACTGAGAGAGATATTTAAAGGAGGAACATTTTCCCAACGGCCAAAGACTCTACCTAATCATGGCTTTCCTAAAAGTAAAGTGGAACCTACCTGGATTGGGCTAAGGGCCAGTTTATGGGGAGGGACGGCTGTGTTGGTGAGAGAGATGAAAGCCGTAGCCTTCAGCTTTCTGGAAATGTTGTCAGGACAATCTGCCTAGCCTGCAGAGTTGTCACTCAGCACAGTGGCTTCCTCAGCTGCAAAAGCCTGCTCCATCCATGGGCAGCCTGCCAGCCGTGTGGGTGCTTGTTAGAGAGGGTTACAAGCCAGAGCTGTGCCGGCTTAGAGTGAGGACCAGAGCATACTGGGTGCAGGAGCATCTGGGGAGGGAGCTAGAGTTTAGACACACAGGCTTCATGGGAAGGGGAAGCCACAGAGAGCTAAGGCTGGAGGACTCAAAGTGTGTCGGGCAAGAGCTCAGCAGCGCTCAATATCCATGCGGAGAACAGAAAATAAATCTGAAAAACCAACTGAGATCCAACGACGGAGGAACTATAGAAACAGAACTTGGACTATAACACTTTGGGGTCTTTTACCAGAACAGTGGCTTAATTATGAAATAGACTCAAATTTGCTCAAGCATATCACAATATTATGAAGCATAGTACTTATGAGACTTGCTTAAGTACAAGGGAAAAACTTGATTTTTGCAGCTTGCGTACACCTTATAGATATACTAAACAATAAATCGATGCAGAGAAATGGGAGTGGACATCAACGGAGCGTAAAGGTCGTTCAAGAATCCAAGAAACAGTGGGACACACCCAAGAATGCAATGGCAAGAAATACCAGGGCGACAGCGGCTTAGTGAGCCTCCGAGGAAACTTAGAGCCAACAAAATGTCACTGGGCCCTAAGGAAAATGTCCCCTAGAAGTCTAGGAGGATTCCAACCATGCATAAGATGTTTAGGTAGCTCGGCAGGAACTGGGACAGGATGGCAAAGACCTAGCTTTCTTTTCCTAAGAGCAAGAGAGCAAAAGGTAAGCAATCAAAAACTCTTGGAAAAACAAGTCATTAAACAGGAAAGTCAAGATGCAAATAAGCCGTATTAGTGATAAGATGTGTTTTACTTACTGCTGATACCTAAAACAAGAAAATCACCTTGATCCTGAGGCTAAGAAGATTGTTCTTGCACTGACAGATGACTCCACTTTTGATATAGAAGGAAGAAAAACCGATCATGGCCCATCCCCAGGCTTTGTGCCCAGACACCCACAGGAAATTCACTACTTCAGATGTTGTTTGATGGGTTTTGTAATGGGCCATAGACAAGAAGGGGAAAATTCACTGTGGCCTTCTATGCTTTACTTCACTTGACAATGTAAAAAATAAATAGTTGATAGAAGAGATAAGGAGGGCAGGAGATCGTGGGGAGTATGGCCGCTGACGTCAATATTCTACCTCACAGAGTAAGACGCCAAGCCATTGATGGCTGGTGACACACTATCATCAAGGGGACTAAAACAATGACAGTACCAGCCAGAATACAGTAGGGAAAAAGAAACTGTGGTAGGGATTAGATTTCATGTGGTGATGGAACCTTGGTTAGACGGTCTACAGAAAATGGTTGCCTCCGTGTCTGGTGTTGAGCCTGAGATCAGCAGAACTGGCAACTTGGAAGAACAGACAAAACTAGGGGAGAGGAAGGTAGAGAAACTGGAGTCTGCATCCATCTTTCTGCTTCCAGTCTCCAGACCTTCTATACAAGCTGATGCCCCATTGTGGACCTGGCTGTGCATATACCTCAGAACTCAGAATCATGGGAAGAGGAGGTACGGGGTGGGGGGGGGGAGGAGAAGGGAGAGGAAGAGGAGCCAGGGGTCGCAGGCATGCCTGCAAGGTGAGCTACATATGTGTTAGTGACATGCAAGGGAGACACAGCAGTGCTGGGCCCAACACTGACCTGTAGGCTGTCCTGCTTCATTTCTGCCTACCAAATCTGCACAAACAAACTCCCGTCATCACTAACCATAACTTGGCACCAAACTTGGAGAGGTGTCATCCCTATATAACGCATATCAGTACACTAAATACCTGGGAAAGAGACAGGGATTATTACAGGTTGGGATGCCCAGTAGAAAGGGAAGAGGAGAGGAGGGTTAAGGGTGTTTACTGAGGTTGAAACTTGTGAAAGAAAAGAGGAAAGAAGCGGGCTATGCTGAGGGACAAGTCAGCCTGATGCAGATCCACACAGACGTGCCCGGACCAGCCCTGAAGCACTGGAGTGTTGTTCCCTGTCCTTTAAAGTCCCCTCTACTCAGTCCTGAAAGGTGGGCTGCCCCAGTAGGACTAATAGGACTGGAGCAGATGGAGTGGCCCCGGAGTGAGCTGACTGCTGACCATCCTCCAAAGCTGGGCAGCAAGTGAGAGTTTGAAGGGAGTTTCGGGTCATCTGTCTCTGTCTCTTCAGATAAACGACATCTTTTATCAGAACATGGTGACAATAGACATTGTCCCTGGATCTACCACTGCCAGCAGCTCATCCAGCCCTCCATATCCTAAGGTTCAATGCATTGCAGTCAAAGGTCAATCTAGGCTCTCAAGAAAATGCCCTACAGACTCCCCCACAGACAATCTCATGACAGCATTGTCTCATGAGATTGGAGGCTCCTCTTGTTGGATAACTTTCTTGTGTCAAGTTGGCAAAAAACAATACCAAAAACCTAACCAGGACATATCTGCCAAGCCTCCCTGCACTGCTGGGATAAAACCGACTTGATTGATGTCAATGATCTTTTTAATATGTTCCTGTATTTGGTTTGCAAATATTTTATTAAGAGTTTTTGCATTTATGTTCTTTGGGAAAAATGATCTGCAATTTTCTTTTTTTCCTTCCTTCCTTCCTTCCTTCCTTCCTTCCTTCCTTCCTTCTTTCCTTCCTTCCTTCCTTCCTTTCTTTCCTTTCTCCCTCCCTCCCTCCTTCCCTCCCTCCCTCCCCTTCTCTCTCTCTCTTTCTTTCTTTTTTGTTCATTTTGTGTCTCTATCTGTTTTGTTATCAGGTCAATAGTGGCTTAGTACAAAGAGTTTGGTTGTGTTCTTTTCTCCCCCGTTTCTTGGTTTATAGAATAATTTAAGAAGAATTGAGGTTAGTTTTTCTTTGAAAGTCTGACAAAATTCACCCATTTGTCTATCTTTGTCTGGACTTTTTTTTATAGTTGAGGGCTTTAGTTTGGTTTGTTTTTTTAATGTGTGTGGGTGTTTTGCTTGCATGTATGTCTATGCCCCACATGCATGCTTGGGGCTTGAGGAGCTAGAGCTGGGTCTGAGCAGAAAACTGGTTGGGAGACAGGGCCAAATGGGAGAGCAGATATGGACCGGCAGGCAATCAAGTAGGCTTCTTCAACAATGAGGGACTGAGCTGACTTGTGGAGCCTTCAGTCCTTGATACGCACCAGGTATCAGATGAGAGGTTGCTATGGAGACATAGCATCTCAGTGTTAAGTGTCCGTCACTTTATAGGGTCTAGGTGAAGGAGTTATGCCCTTTTGTTAACTTGGTATCTGTTAAGTTCTTAGGCGTGGTTTTTAATATGCCCACATGTCCCACAGTTTCAGGTTTCCTCAGTAAACTTACAGCATGGTTCCCTTTCTAGCCTGCAGTGTCTGGGTCCACCCAGGGTCTGCAGTCATAGTCTCCTTCCTCAAGATGGAGTCAAGGCAGCTCAGAAAGGAGGAGTCTCCTGCACACCGTTTTATACAGTATGGAATGACCTTGAGTAGGTCATAGCTTCAGCTCAACAGTAAAAGCAATTTAGGGGAGAAAGGGTTTGCTTGGCTTACAATTCTGGATTTCGGTTTATTATTGGAGGGGAAGTCAAGGCAGGAACTTGAAGCGCTGTGTCCACAGTCAAGAGCTGCACTGGAGACTTAAGAGCTGCACTGGAGACTTAAGAGCTGCACTGGAAACTTAAGAGCTGCATTGGAAACTTGAAGCGCTATGTCCACAGTCAAGAGCTGCACTGGAAAATTAAGGACAATTATTACAGGAGAATAAAAGTTACTTTTGCAATTGACCTCTTCCTCTCCTTCACAGGCTTCTTTCTTCTTCCTTATTTAGTCCCCAACCCCAAGACACCCTCTAGCTTCTACTCTCCTCTGGCCTCTCCCAAGTCTTGCTTTGGCTATCCCTCATGCATCACAAAGCAGCCCTGAATCTGGCTCCCCCAGAAGAATCAAGTGGTGTTATGTTGAGTCAGCAGGGTGAGAGGCTTTCCCCGGGTCTGGTGGGGTCCCTGCCGAGCTGCCACACACACTGCAGAGCCGATGAGTCCTGTCAACTTCACTGTCACCATATGGCACACTTCATGCTGAGTTAGTGGCCCAGGCTCTGCCAGTCATTGCGCCTGGATGCTTATGTTTTCGTGTGAATTAAAAGTCAGGCACTGTGAATGTGGACTTTTCACACTCAGCCTGTGTGGCGTTTTAACGAGACTCATCTGGGTCCAGCACATTCCACACATACAAAATTGTATGAAAGTTTTCTATCAGGATTATTTCCTTAGGTCTGGCCCATCGAAGCCAAGGCAAACTAGAGTTTCTGAGCATATGGAAGGCTGGGGAGAACCGGGTCCAGGCAGATGGTGAATGGCCACAAGGCCTATCCCAGCTCTGATTAACTGGGCCAGCAGATAATTGAGGTCCTCACAGCCCTTGAGGAGGAAATGGTGAGGTGGTGGGAAACTGACACCCATTCTCACTGAAAATGCTCCCCACACAGGTTTATCATGTTCTCGGTGCTCATGGCCCTAATCCAAGGCCACCTCTGCAGCTCTCAGAATATTCCCATGCACCTAGGAAAAGAGGTGTCAGCATCCCATCCTACAGATGTGGCAACTGAGACCTGGAAAGATCAACTGACTTGTCCAAGACCAGTGAACTGAAAATGAGTTCTTCTTCTGTCTACTGAATATCATACCTGTGAATCTCAATAGGTTTGGTTCCTGCAATGAAGAAGTTGAACTCACCCATCTTACTGTGTAGGCCACAGGGGTGACTATTATCCTCTGTGCAGGGCTCCCTTTGCTGGGTTCAAGGTGCTCATCCCCTTTTGTAAGAGAGAATGTTGTAAGAAGGGGGCTTCCAGAGCCTTTGGCTAAGGTCCCCTGAAGCTTGGGCCAGCTGCACCACCCTGGGGACCCCTTTTCCTATTCTCTCTTGCATCTGCTCTCCCAGCTCGGCCCTTGACCTGCTGTTTTGGTCTCTCATCTCACAATGAAGACTCCACAGTTCAGCTTGCATTTCCTGGCTCCTGTCACCATGGCAAGGCAGTGGACCCACATAAGCGCCCCTGTCCCACTGGCTCTTAAGCCAAGCAGGGGACAACATTCAGCTAAAGGACCCCAAAATGACATACTCATCTCTGCCTGTCACCTCAAAACACGTTTCTAGGAGATGGAGAAATGGTTTATCATTTGGTGCTTACAAAGGACCAGGGTTTGGTTCCTGGCACCCACATGGCAGTTCAAAACTATGTGTAACTCCAGTCCCAGGGAATCTGATGCCCTCGTCTGGTCTCCACAGGTACCAGATACACACAGTACACACATATACCTGCCACGGGGAGAGGGAGGGAGTAACACACGTAAAATACATCTTTAAAACATTTACGTAGCATCTGTCATCTGTCTTTAGATCACCAGGCACTTTACACTTAATGTCTTTTTTTTTTTTTCTGAATTAAGAAAATACAAGTGTAGATGACCATCCGAGTCCCACCCGCCACCTGCCAGCAGACAGCACATTGTTAATCCTTGGCGAACCCATCTCTTCTGTACACCGAGGAGTAACAACGTCCCTGTGTGCCTGTCAAAGTTAGAGTCAAAGGCTGTGTGTGAAAGGAATCCGTGAGCTGCAATGTAACATTGCTCACTACTGCTGTGGTAATTAGCGTTACTATTATTCCTCAGTAACCCTTCTTCACATTTCCTTCTGACCATCAGCAGCGCCAACAACCCCCTGCCCCTAAGCCAAGAAACCCACTGGGGTTTTTGTTTCTTTGTTTTTTTCTTTCTGGAATTTTCTTCTCTTTATCAGATACCAAAGTTTGTTTGTTTGTTTTTTTCCACTGAAAGGAGCACACAGAGATCTACCTCCAAGCCCACAATCCTCTTTTCTACTGTGTGATTGGGTCAGAGTTGGGCACGTGACCTAAGCCAACCAATCAGATTATTTCAATAAATAAAATGGCTCCTATCAGCTTTGTGGGTTGAGTCTGCTCTTGCTTGCAATGACTGAAGGTCACATAATGCAGAGGATACCTGTCTTACAGTGAGGCCAAGCAAAATGAAAACAAGGAAGGTATACTGGTGCCCTGGCCAGATGTTCCACTAAGCCAGCTGTAACCCAGTTCCGGGGGACAGAGGGGAAGACACTCCCCCTTTCAGACCTGGTTTCTCTCCCATGGACTCCAAACTTGGGCGACATGTTCTACTTGTCCCTCCTCTTCTTTTTTTATTTTATTATTATTATTATTATTTTGGTTTTTCGAGACAGGGTTTCTCTGTGTAGCCCTGGCTGTCCTGGAACTCACTCTGTAGACCAGGCTGGCCTCAAACTCAGAGATCTGCCTGCCTCTGCTTCCCGAGTGCTGGGATTAAAGGCGTGTGCCACCACGCCCGGCTGTCCCTTTCTTTCAATCTCACCATTTGATCGGCTGAAGCTCAGGTTGTCCCTCCACCTCCATTTCCTTCTAGTTTGGTTGTTGTTGTTGTTTGGCATTTGTTTGTTTGTTTTTGACTGACACTCTCTTCCACATGAAGGGGCTTGAGAGGCAGAGATGTGGGATTCTACCCAGCCAGAACTGAAAGAAATCCCAACCGCATTACTCTCTTAGTGACATCGGCTTTCTCTGTCTCAAGTGTCTTTGTCTATGAAGTGGGACAAAGGACCTACCGTTTTGGGCATGGCAGTTCAAGCCTTCACTCCCCACAGCTTGAGAGACTGGGGCAAGGTGATCGCTTGAATCCATAAGCTGAAAACCACCCTGGGAAACATGGTGAGAGCCTGTCTCCGTGAATGGGTAAGCCCGGAAACGCAGGTTTATTGTATGGGAAAAGGATACTTATACAAGGGCTTAGCAGAAAACGTATGCATGCTTTTTGGAACAGGGTTTCATGGGTTTCGTTGTTTGTTTGTTTGTTTGTTGTTTGTCTGTTTTTTTGGGTTTTTTTTTTTTTTTTTTTTTT